>NW_015150589.1:270956-306996 GCF_000732505.1 Cyprinodon variegatus
TGGTGAGTGTATATATATATATATATATATATATATATATATATATATATATATATATATGAGCTTACTTTCAGGTAAACAACCAGCTGCTATTCCAGGGTTCCACTGGATTTGGAAGCAGTGTCTGTCAGCCACTCTATACTACCAGGAACATTTTCTAAACAGAGTGATTCTATTATGGTTCTATTATGATTTAGCAAATTCAGATACGTAGTTCTTTTTCTGGTTTTTTAAATTTTTTCATTCAATGCTGATATTTAATATGGCTGTCGGTGATTGTATAAATAGAATTTAATAAATAGTTATTTATGTTTAGTTTAGTTTTTACATATGCATAGATATACGTACATATATATATACAGAAGAGCTATATGTGTATATATTTTATCTCTTTTTATTGTTATTCTTTTATCTTTATTATATTGTGTAGTTGGATGTGTGTATATATTATATAAAACTGTAACTGGAGCGTGTAACAAAAGTAATTTCCCTCTGGGATTATTAAAGTATTTTTGATCCTGATTCTAAAATAAAAATCCAGAAATTGTGATCTGAAGCCTGCCCATGTAGTCATTTACTTGTAAACTCAATCAGATATGCTTTGCTTTTCATCATCTGACTTCCTTGCTGAATGATCACTGCTGTTTACATATTTAATGCTGTGTTCACACTGAATGGTGTTTCCCTGGTAATTTCTATGAGCACTGCAGGGAGTCCACCCAATTATCCTGAGACAGAAACAGTTTGGAGAATACCGCCACAGAATCCAAGAGTCTGGATGATCTTTGGATTCGGTGGTACTTCCTTGTATATAGCAAGAGTGCCAGTGCTGGATAGAGGCAGCGGCTGGGCAGGGTTTGCCTGGACCTAGAACAACAAATGGTGAATTATTCTACAGTCCTCTTGTGGAGTATAGAAGGAGGACCAAAGTGTGGAGATGTAGCGGCCACTTGCCAGTCTGTAGTGGAGGTAGGGAAGAGAAAAAACAGTCATTTTAGGGCTAAATTAAAACAGCTCTTTTTAAAACCAAAATAAACCTCTTAACAGCATTGCTTATTTAATCCTTTGTCAACATTATTTTCTCTCTGAAAAATGTTTCATTGTGGCTGCACTCCTTCAACCATGCCACAACCAGCTGATTGGCTGATTGGTTGCCAATCAACTGATTATTTGCCGCTCTGCGGCATGGTGTCTGGTATGAACCATTTCAAAATTAATAGGTGAGTTGGTAAAGCTGTTCCAGAAACTGTTGGTACTTCCCTATTTAAATTACCCATATTAAAGATTCATTATATACAACTTCTTTACAGTGTAAGTAAAACAAATTAAAAAAACAAATAAAAAGAAACTTCCACAGTTTGGACACTAAGGTCATTGATTTTCCATCTAGACCAAAAACTTCAATACAAATTTTTCCATTTAAAAGCAGGGGATTTGAAGCCCTAGATTTTGTTGTATGGGGTTAATAAGAATCCAGGGAAATTTGTCAGCATGTAGTTAGCATTACTAACTCCAGAAACTGAGTTAATACACCCTAGGAAAAACTGCATATATCTTAAGTCCAGTGGGTATATTGCTTTTATATACCTATTGCAAATACACATAGTAAATAAAAACCTTGGTCACTTTTTATTATTCATGTTACTGTGCTGACAGCTCCAGCAACATTACATTTGAGGTACAGAATAGAGGTTTATTCCACGAGGGATGTTGCCGGAATTTTATTTTGTTGTTACATCAATAGCTATCATTTTCCCCTATTCTATATTGCATTGCCTGTGTTCTGAGCGTTCCAAAGTGCACTATTTGAAATATCTGTTCAAAAATTATATTCAATATCTGAAATTTGGAATGGTATGGAGTGAATGGGTAATCTGCCAAGACTTTACCTAAGTTGACAAGCAAGAGAAGGAGAGCATTATTAAAAAAAAAGTAGCCTAGAGCCCATCAGTTCTGGTGGAGCTACAGAGATTCACACCTAATTTGGAAGGATTGATTAACAGTATAATAGTAGAGATAGATATAGATATTGGCTATTAGATATGCTCTCTATAAATCTGACTTGAAGGATGAGTGGAACACACAAAACTAATGTTGAATAATATCCAGATGCCATCGCTATAGAATTTTACAAAGGTCATGAAGGGCACACAGTAAACATATGGCTGAAAGTGCAGTGGTTTTAGGAGACCAAATTGAACTTTCTGAAATAGAATGGCATTTCAGCCGGAATGGTGTGCAGTTCTTGAGTATGTATTTCCTTGGAAGGTACACAGAAACTGGTCATAGAATGTTCATAGACGGGTGGAACTATATACAGTGCAATGTAGAGGAAAACCAGTTGGAGGCTGACAGGGAAACATCTGCCTGCCAGCAGTACATCAATGCTAAACATGAAGTCAGATTTACAGAGGAGCGCCAAATGTGCAGTTTTTTTTTAAAGCCAGACTATGAGGTAATATGAGTCTTTGGGATATTCTTTGCTTCAATTTATGTAAAAGGAGATGAAATAGTAGATAGAAATAACCCTACAACTACAGTATCTCTACAATCCACATGATATAAACCATCACTACCTATTCAAACATTTTATTTATTCAGCCAGGTAATTGTTTTCTTTCTGTAAGGTGATGAGCCCATTAGATTGGGCATTCATTCTCCTCAAGGTTGTCTTTTATGATTTTAATCTCATTAGGTCTATTTTTTCAAGTTAATATATGTAGCTGGTACAGACAGTTTGAGTTGTGCTTGTCTTAGCATTGCATGTTGACTTTGTGTGCTGGCACCATGGAAACAATACCCATAGAAAGTAATTTAGTGGCTTTGTTAGGAATGGCACATGGGTTTGTTTGCTCAATGGATGAAATGCAAAGAGACTAAAACCTACCTCTTATAAGAAGGAAATATTTGCACTAAGAGACTGGTGTATTCTCAGAATCGAATATTTGGCCATTAGGAGCAATAAGTAAGTCTACCTTCAGACTTTTATCAAGAACTTGGACTGGACCATTGAAACACACCAATAGGTTGTTACCACAGGAAATCTCTCCATGCAAAGTATTCCGGCATATATCTGCCTCTTCTGAGGCCTTTTTTTTCTTCTCATACACTGCGTAGACACTTTTTCTCTCACGACCCTCTGCCATTTTCAATTTTCATTTTGCAAACTGTATGCAAAGACCCCAGGCCTACTGTACAATCAAACACAAGAACTTCTTGTTGCAAAAGAACATACCTACAAACTGGAAGACTGTGCAGCCCCTTTGACAAGATCAAGAAATTAAATTACCTAACTCATGGACCAAAATTTAAATAAAACATATATGAAACTTTGCTATAAAGAAGCTCATCTTGCTCAAAAATGGAACTATGCAGTCAAGGTATATATAAAGTTAGCATTACAAATTTCCTCTGCAATTGGAGGTTTCATTAAAAATGCACATTTGTTACATGGACAAATGATTTGTCTACAAAGATGTGCAACAATGACTTAATTATTATGAAAAGTTGAAATACATAAGTTCTTGCTGTGGTAAATGCCTTTTTTATTCTTAAGGCAAGCCTCCAATGTGTAATTTATTTTTACCAGAAAAAGTACACCACCCCCCTACCCAAAATTTAATTTGTTTATCCATCTCCATAGCACAGCAGAAATAGCTTGGCTTCAACATCATCCTGCTAGTATTGTATTGCAACTGCAATATGGGTTTGACAGAATAAATATAATACATCTAACAAGTGTGGCAAAATGGAAACCTGGATTGACTATCTTCCTTTGTGAAATGTCTCGTGATATTTGTGTATTTGTCACAGTGCAGAGAGAGCCTTTTTCCCATTTTATTGTTGTTCATATACTCTTTCTCTCTCTGCTGAGGCAAAGGGACAAACCTGAGTGATGGCAACTGGCGCAGGTGGGTACTTTCTTTCCTTTTTTGGCAGAGGAATAAAGTTGAGAAGAGAGATGACAGCATCAGCTTAATGTGTTTTCCCTGTCAGGTGCACAACTACTCACAACACTGAAACTGTTGGCAAACGCAGACACACTCACACCACCTGTGACTCTGTCACCCACATATTGTGTTTGCACATGCTCATACACATAGAGAGGAAAAAGGAGCTGGGATTAAAGGATATAGTGTAACAGCCTATCAGCACTGAGTAGTGAGTGTCGCTGTTACCAACCCAACAGTTTGATCATGTGTAAAACCGATAGGAACCATATAGAGTCCTATTTGTTGTTTGACATGACCTTGTGAGCATTTAAGCTCATTTTACAGTTCAACAAGGAAACCTTTTTGAAAGTTTTATCCTGATTTCTGCATTTGAAGGCCAGCCAAAGACATGGTTTGTCCACCATGCCTTGGGCTCTGTTCTAGGAACTTCTCAAGAACCAGTCGAGATGATTTTACAAAGAAGAAATCTTCATAAAGTGAAGAAGATTATGGACAATAATCAGCTTCATCTTCATTATAATTTTAAACAGGAACAGAATAATTTGCTGCGACATTTAATTTCCCATTGGGATTAATGAAATATTCTGAATTGAATTGAATTAAATAATTTGTTATTCACCCTCCTCCCCTGCTGTTGCTCCAGAGTTGATCTAGGCATCTGCCCCATTCCGGGGCAATCTCGGTCCCGCATCTAGCTCCGATTTACCACTGTCCTCCCTGAGCTCCAGAGCAGGGAACAGCTCAGCCCCTCTGCCCAGCTTGCCTGTGTTATAGTACTAAAGACTGGTTTTGTTCTCCAGATCACCTTTTGATCTCATCTCCGACTTGAGCGCATATGTACTAGTTCTTGTTTTGATCTTGGTTATTGAGAATTCAGAATTTTTTTCCAGAACATTCTCAATCAAAGTCTGGAAATGGTATTGAATTTATGTGGTACTATTCCTAATTTTATGTCAGATGCAAGTTTTAATTACCCAAGCAACAAAGGTTACTTATTGGTATTTGGTCAACTTAGTCTTGGCTCCTAAAAGTATTTTGCTTCTCTCAGTCTTGACACTCTCAGGTCTTGGTCTTGACTTGATCTTTGGTTAGGCAGTCTTGACTACAACACTGCAGCATGGGTGCTCTTTTTGCACAGCTCCTTTCTCTAAACTGCTGCTATTCCTTTATTAGCACCTTACCTTTGTTGTCCAGTCAGATCTCCCCAAATCCAAGATAACAGTTTTTGGTCCTAGTCAGATGGAGTCAGACGAAGTACCATGGGAAGAGTCTGTGGTCCAACCATAGCTCCTGGACTCTGCAAATTGGGAGCACATTTACAGGATCTGGTTTACCCAGGTATGGTAAAGCCCCTATTCAGCTTTCCATAATGAATAAAGCGCATTGACTCACCACATTGCAGGTCTGCTATGCTGATTTAAAACCGAGAAGCAGCAGAAAAAAGCTCCTTTTTATAGGGACTACTTTAATATTCCCGTGATTGTTACAGGAACAGAGCAATACAAAAGAACACGCTCTCTGTGTCACTCAACAGTATTCTCAAAACATATTTTGGTCTTTGGTTTGGCGGTAAGAGAGTAAGTAAGAAAAAAGCAGTAGTACAAGAGAAAATTAACAGTTGTCAGCCTTCCTTGCACCTGCACTGAATGAAAACCCTGTATATTCTTTAACAGTTTATAAGCCCTTGCATTGGTTGATCTTGCACACTGTAGATGTTTACCTTCTTTCAAAATGCCTCAATTAAGTGATTGAATATTCTCTTTACTGAGTCATTAAGTTCAGTAAAAGCATCTTAACGACTCATCAATTCAAATCAAGTATTTGAGACAGAATATCTAAAATATAGTGCAGTGGGTCCTTTTGACCAGGGGTGAGGAATGGTTTAGTTATCTTAAGTTAACACCAACTTCTCAAAAGTGAAAGTGAAGTGAAAGTGAGATGAAAAGGAATTTAGCTGCTCGATGATCATGGAATACACTGCCTATCCAAAGGGAACGTAATCAATTTAATAATGTATCATTGTTACTTTATAACAAATTTTCTGTGTTATTGTTGTGGACCTGTGTCAGTCGTGTTCAGTGGTCCTTTGATACAGCTGTATCAAAGTTTTTTTTATATATCGTTGGATTTCCATACAACAAATTCTATTAGTAAGATTTTTAAAATCCTGGTATCTTTAAAATGAATGATCACATCTAAACCTTAAAGGTATAATGGAGCATTTCAGCAAATGTTTTAAAAGACCCTCCAACTCCATTAAAAAAAGCCCCATTTCTCCTCGTGCACGCTCTTCTTTCCAAAAGAAGATTTTTATGTCAGACTCAACCACCGGTAAGTGAAAATGAGGAAGAGCACTTAGGATGACCTTACATAAACATATAACCCGAATGACTGACAATTAGGAGGACCACTTAATTTAATGATCCACCCGCAAAAAGAACATCCTTCACTATATCTTTAAGCAAAAGCTTAGTTTCCAAGCTAGCCTTGCTGCCTGTGGAAAATACACAAAGCATTCATCTGTAATTGTAATTCTTATTAACAAGGTAGACTGATAAAATTTTTCACAATGAATAGATCAATAAATACAGATCCAAAATATCTTAACGCACTAGTAACTCCTGCAGACATAATATCCAGTACCTGTCAGAACCAAAAACTGCTTTTCTGGCCAAGTCTTTGGACAAACAAGGATTTTGCTTTTTTTTTTTTTTTTTTTCATTTGCTCACATAGTTATCATTATTCTAAACAACAAAACTCAGTATTTTAAAAATGTTTCTGTAGGGATACAATGGGGACAAGGAACAGTTTGCACAGGTTGGTGTCTACAGTGCATTTTGTTTTCTTTCCTATTTTAAGAAAAGTGTAGTTAGGTTAAGAGGGAGAAAAATGTATTTTAATTCCAGCAGAATGGCTGACCACCTTCTTTGGTTGTGAGGGTTATTGTGTTCATTAGAGACAGCTATAGAGAAAGAAACTCTGTTTGCTTGGATATAACATTATCACTCTGCAGTTTGGATGAAAGTAAAAGCGTAAACAGCCTATCACCAGGGTGTGTGGGATTGACAGAGAGGCCCTTTTTTGGTCCCACAGACCTAAACAGGTTTTATATGCAGGAAAAGGCAGCCCCAAATATAATTTCATAATTGTTTTGCTGAACATGCTGACAATAAATAAAAAAAAATAATAATAATTTAATCTCTTAGCAGAAAAATGTTAAAGAACAGCTTGTTAATACAGGTTAATTTATTAATGTATTCTGTTTATTAAGCTATGAATTTATCAGTAATCAGGTCCTCCAGTCTAAATCCTGTGCTATGCCCGAGATACAGAGAGAAAAAGGACAAACTGTTGATTGGCAGTGTCAGAGTCTCTATGCAGCGAAAATAATGCATTCATTTGATAGACTTTCGGAAAATGTGAAGTATCTTCATCCTTATTTCTTTTCCGTTGCAAGGTACTATGCATCCTCCATCTTGGCAACAACGAACAGCTTTTCTTTGGCAGAGCTGGATCTAAGAGCAGTTCTGCATAACCCCCATTCTTCTCCGGCTTCCTGGAATAGGATGATCTGTGTTTATCTGTGCATCAGAGAAGCAGTAGGTTTGCATCAGTGATACAACAAGCACATTGTTTTGTATGTGAGCATTGGATATTTTATTTAATATTCAACTTTTTTTTTAGTCTGGGTCTTGTTGAAGTTTATCAAAAAACACAAAACTTAGTTTAGGCACAAGTTTGACTTACTTTTGGCAAGAAGAAAAAAGATTAGCTGCTCTCTAAATCATGACATGTGGAGGTAAAATTTGTAGGCTTGTCTAGGCTCTTGTCTATTTTGTGCTACAGGCCAGATGATTTTTACCAAAGCCAAGTCATTTTTTTTAGCTATAGTTGACACAAAATAGTCATGTGTGTAGTATTGATCTGAAATAGTTGCCTTACTAAAGGGGGAAAAAAAAGAAAAAATGTCAAAATGTGCAGTCAAATGGTACAAAAAAAAATAAAAATCTAAGTTAGCACACCCTCCTCTTATTCTTAGTATAACAAAAATGTTATATATTCAACAAGTTAACCATAGTAATTTTTTTAATATTTTTTATGAGCAATCTCCATAAAACAAACAGCTAGAGGTTCTTAAAATGTCATACTTATTGCTAAAATCAAAAATCAGCTTTAATAATTTATTCAGTAAAATCAATCTAAGCAATAAAAATGCAAATACCCAGAAAAAGCAAACCATTAACTGGTACACTAGTTTAAGTAAAGGAACGGTGATTTTGAATCTCCGAGGTTCCCCTACAATCAGAAGGGCTTCCTGCCAAAATTTCTGACACTTGAGCTAAATAACTGGGAAAAGGGGGGAATTAAGGGTAAAACCAAGGAAGACATCTTTATCTCCAGAACCTCTGCAGCAGAACTGTAAAGGATTTCCTGTTGAGGTCAGATAGTCTGTTCTGTCACCTCTCATGTCACTTCTTACATGTCTACTCACACTGCTCCAACTCCCATCTTTCTCAGCTGGAGGGAAAGGGTGCTTCTCCTGCAAGAGTCCTTAGATCTGCCAAATGTTAGTCAGAGATGGGCAAGCTGTCAGTTCCTGAGGATTCTTGGATGTATAGAGGTCCAAAAATCAGGATGATTGGAAGGGACAAATGCATAATGAAATTTATTTATTGACACAAACAGATGTCAGAGGTGACAATAAAATAGCAGGAAAAAATCTTTAGATAAGAATAGTTGAGTGTATTACAGATAAAACAAATCCCTCATAATAAATGCTAGGGTTCAGCCTAAAGGTTTAGGGGTCTTTAGATAATGTTAGAGCTATGTTGTGTTAGACAACCAATAACCAAGTGAAAGTTGCTGTCATATTTTACTCTTTAGACATAAAAGAAGCTTCCTGAGATTATAAAGATTTCAACAGAGTCAATTTAATCATAACTATCACAGGAATATGGCTGTTATAAATATTGTTTTTCTAAAACAATATTTTTCTATTGAATCAATGTCTTTAATTTAAAGGTTTAAGCATGTGAACACTGAGAATTCAAGCTTTTTCTGTGTTATTGTTGTGGGCCTGTGTGAGCCGTGTTCAATGGTCCAAAGAGATCCATGCTTCAATAAATGTTGCTTTTAATTTGGGAGCAGGTGTGTGTGCATATGTTCCCTGTTTCTACTCAAACCACCATGGAAACAAGAAAGTGTGACTTCTAGATTGATGGAGTTTGCTACCTAAATTTAATTTGTGTGTATTGTTGCAAAACAAATATTTATCCATCTTTACATTTCCTCCATCTTAGCAGAAATGTATCTCAAGTTATAACGTGTGAAATGTACAAATTATGCACCCCATTTTAACATGAAGTCTCACTTTTGTTGAGAAGCAAAGTGGTAAATATGAAGAATCATTATCTTTTATAAAGGATGTGAAATCAGGAACATGATATCTCTGTTTAAATTAGAAAAGATTAAAAAAAGTTATCATAAAGGAATAATTCAGCTTTCATGAAAGCTGTTATTCCTGCTCATGTTGTTACTGTTTCTGTCTGGAACACATCAGGAGGCTGTCACAGCTCCAGTGATAGCAGCAATGTGTTAATTGGCTTGGGAGAATCCAACTTCTTTAGCAGCAAAAAGCTTTTGTTTTCCAACTTTTCATCAGACTGATGTCTTCTTGCTTTTCAGCCTTTCCTGGGAAGATTCAGTGGCAAACACCTGCTCATGGGTTTGCTTCATCTGTCCAGTCATTTCAAGCATCAATCTCCTCTTGTTTACCTTATAAAAATGGAAAATATGTAGTGTTTGGGCTGCATAGATTTTGACACCTTTAATATTGCTTGCATGAATGGTGTGTGCTCATAAATGGATGGTGATCGCAAGAGTATATATTTAACAACCAAACTGTAATGACCTCAGAAACTTGGACCCATTATTCAAGCAGACAAATCAGGATTGTTTACAAACAAGCTTTATTTATAACTTAAGTGAGCGGTTGGGAGTCAGCGGGGCGGATAGCCGGATTCTCTGCAGAGACAGAAAACTCAGGTAAGTGACTAGAATGTCGAGCTTATTACGACTAGGACCAAAGTCACTGACCTGGTTGAGAGTTCAGTACGATCCCAGAGAGAGAGGAGGAATCTGGGGGGAGAGTGTTCACCGCTTGCAGGCGTAACCGCTTCAGACCTTAGGGTGATGAGGAGCTGGCGCTAGCCAACGCCGAGGAGGCAGCAGTGTCCATGAGGGATTCTCCAGAGTCGAAGTGCAATCCAAACCAGGTTGACAGACCAGGAGATCGGAGAGCCGAAGAGGTAACGAAGGAGAATCCAACTGGAGGTCAGTAACAAAGTCCAAGTTCAGTAACCAGCAGAATCCAGGAAGTCAGTCCAAAAACCAACCTGTCAGGCTAGACAGGGAAAAGGCAAAAACACGAGTAGGCAGAAAACAGGTCAGAACCAGAATCTCAAACACTTACTTGAAATCTAGAAGTAATCTTACAGAAACAGCTTGAATAATCTGGCGCTGATGCCCATAGACCATGACACAAATATGACAGGATCACATCACTGTCGACAAACATAGAGCAAGCAATACACTAGTAAAAAAAATCCAGCCGTAGTGGGAAATCATATTTTTCAAATATTCTAATTTGATGTGAATTAGCTGTTATTTCATCTTTTTCTTTTTTTTAATAACACAATTTTTATTTCAGATGTATGTATATCTTTGAGAAAAATAACTCTTTATCTCTCATTTTAATGGTATTTTTAAATAATAATTGTATTACTTTGTTGAATGCTAGTTGTAATATTTACTATTAATTGTCCTGGTTCTGCTCTTTTTAGTTCTGCTTAAGTGTGATTTTTTAAGTCATTCTAGTTGTTTTCTGGTTGTTTTTTGAATTCTTATGTATTTCTTGTTTACTCTTGTTGCCCCCTGGTGTCAGTCTCCTTTCCCCTAGCTCCCTTCTAGATCCTTCAGTCCACACCTGCTCCCAATCAGTTGATCACTCCACTCTTTGTTTGGCATATATACTACTCCTCTTCTTTTACTTTTGGCTAGATTCTCTTCATTCATTCATATCCTTCTTAAACCATGTGTTCCCTTTGTTCTGGTTCTTGTTTTCCTTGGTCAGTTACTTTAGGATTTATGCTTCTGTTGCTACTACTCCCTATTAAATCAGCAAGAAACGAGCTTGGCTTCCGTCTCTGCAGTTAGTTAGTTCCTCTAAAGAATTAATAAGAATTAAGTGACTTGCAGCTCATACTGGAAAACAAACAACCTAGATTGTCTAGGTTCTTGTCAGCTAGCTGTTATCTTATCTTATTTATAGACGACACATTTTATGGTACCAGAGAGTAAAAGCAAGAAACTGAAACTGACTAGAAAGGTAGATGCAAGCCGATGGGGTTTCAAACAGCATTTCATGCTGATTATTATGGCTTTTGGAGTAAGTTAACATGTGAATAAAAGAAAAATAGCTATGCTACTCACCATCTCTGGCACAGGAGCAATGGAGGTCTTCCAAACTTTTGGGTTTGCTCAACCTGGGGTCAAAGATAAAATTCAAGAGCTTATGAAGAAATTTAATGAGCACTGTTTGTCAAAGAAAAGCAAACAAATGAGAAGTAAGAGAGGGTGAACCATTTGAATCTTGTTTCACAGACCTCAAGTTATAAAATTAGTGCTGTACTTCTGGTGATCTCAGAGACTTCATGATGAAATGGCATTTTGAACTGATAAATAAAAGCTCAAGCATGAACTGTTATGGGAAAAGAACTTAGGTTGGACAGTATTATAAAAATGTCAAACCAGTGAGCTAGCGCAACAGCACATACTGACGTTTAGAGTACCTGCTTAACCTCTTAAAACCCAAAGTGGGGGTAATAATTCAGAATGCATAAAATTCCAGTGGTAAAATTTTTACCAGCAGGTGGAGCCATTGAGCACAGCTCCAAGCTGACACCAAAAGTTCCATACCCCACAGCTCTGGAACTGTTATAGCTAGAGGTCTGAAATTTTCTGTATTTGTGGTTGACATGATGTAGAACAAATATAATGCAATAAAACCTGCCTTTTCTCAAGAATGTCTTTATCACTGCTGTTCAAAAAAGACCTATCATTTCCGAGAATAAAAAACAACAACTTTTATTTATATTTGAACTAATGCAAGTTGGTCTGTGTTCTTGTCACCCAATTTTTTGGGTGTAATTTGGGCTTACACTTTCTAAGTTATTTGCTTTTCCATTTGGGTATGCAAAATAGGCGAGGATTACCCAAAATGAGGAGGATGTTAAGAGGTTAAGGACCAGCCCAAAATGACAGATAGAAATTTGTGTCACAATTAATAATAATAATAATAAAAAAGGGGCCAATAAAAAAAACTAAAATAAATAGTCATCATCAGATGTTCACACACGCAAGAGAAATACTGAAAATGCAGTCCCAAACAGTGCCCCGCCTATGGAACAAATAGTGCAAAATGTACCAAATCATTATACCAAAATGTGTTTCGTTAAGAAGAAAGGGCAATTACACAGTGTCCATGAAGACATAGATGCCATAGATGAATTAAGTGAAAGTTTTTTTTTTTTTTATCAAGATGGTGCCTTATGATGAGAATATCAGCAAACAGTCTTAACAGATAGATAAATCTGCTACAATTAAAATCGACACAGGGGCTAAAGCTAACCTGTTAAGTCAGGATTTCAATGCATGACTGAGAAGCCTTAAAGACCTACAGAAAACGTTATGGCTCTAAGAAATTACAATTATCAGTCAATATGCACAAAAGGTGAATGAAGACTAAAAGTGACTGTGAAAGGAAGATAACATAACATTTTGTTTACCATTGTACCTCATGGACATGAGTCACTCTTACAGTAGGAGACAAAACATCTAAAAACTAAGGACTAGTAAACAGGATCTATCAGATTAATACAGACAACATGAAAGTAGTGAAACAAAGAATAAGACTGAAAAACCAACAACCAGAAGGAAATATCGGAAATATCTGTAAATCTCCTTCAGTCTTCAAAGGACATGGATCATTACCTCACACTTATAAATTCTGCTCAAAGATAATGCTGTACCTATAGTGCATGTTCACAGAAGAGTGCCTACTCCTCTCAGAGCTGGTTTATTAAAAGAACTTGAAAGACTCACTCAAATGGGTGTGAGCTTAGAACAGCCACAGACTGGGCAAACATTATACGTGACAAGAGAAGGACAACAGGCG
This sequence comes from Cyprinodon variegatus, assembly GCF_000732505.1. Taxonomy (NCBI): domain Eukaryota; kingdom Metazoa; phylum Chordata; class Actinopteri; order Cyprinodontiformes; family Cyprinodontidae; genus Cyprinodon; species Cyprinodon variegatus. Next base: position 284,146 of record NW_015150589.1, read on the forward strand.
CTCTGAGAGTCTATAGAAATGAATGAGAATGGTAAAAGATAACAATACCAGATACTGAAGAGGGTCAAAGTAATGTTTTTTTTGCAACTGCGACTGGATCTAGAAAGTTGCAGATATGCTACCTGTTACGGTTACTGTTTTTCAAGAGGCTTCCATTTGGCATTAAATCCGCAACAAAGATTTTCCACAGTCATATGGAATCTATAGAGATGCTGGAAAGCACTAGAGTCTACAAAGATGACAACAGCACAATGACAGGTTGTAAAAAATGTTATGGATTGTCGGAAAGAATGGACTGATACTGAATAAACACGTTCCACTTTGGTGTTACTGACATCCTCTTTTTGAGAGACCATCTCAATTGAAGGGATAAAACCTTATTAGTAAAAAGTGGAAGGCATATTGGATATCCCTGTACCCACTGGAAAATGTGTTTTGGGCACCATGGGAATAATCAACTTCCTTGGTAAGTTGCTTCGTAAAATTACCTCCAAGAAACTATGCCTCAGTAGGCTGTTCCTGCACAACAGTTTTTTGAGTCGGAGTCTGGCACAATAAAGAGTTAAAAACATTAAAAGAAACTGCAATTACATAGCTAGTCCTCACATTCTTAAATCCAATAAAACCACAAAAATTCCATGCATGGCTCAAGAGAGGCTTGGGAGTCATACTGCTTCAAATGAATGTTGACAAATGGCAAACTGTAGCATCTACTCTATCAAGATCAATGACAGAGACCAAGCAACATTAACCTCAGGCTCACACCGACTCCGGTCTTACCGTTGCGGTGTGGTGGGTGCAGCGCCGCAGTGATTCCAAGTCATTAAAAAGACGTAAACCTCTCTCACCGGCTGCTGAGCTGTCCGGCTGCGGTTACCGAGACACTCCGGCGCTGCAGAAAATTCCGCAAGAAAGCTATCCTTGCGGCGTGCCGGAGCCCTCCGCAACAAGCTCTCGCAAATATCCTTATTTGGGCCGTGTTATCGCGTGAAGTTACGTGAACTCAAGTGAACTTCTGTTAAATCTCCGGACCTGTTGCCGGAGCCGCAGAGCCGCACCGCACCGTAGTCAAAAGGGCGGTGTGAGAGGGGGTGTGCGGGAGTTGCGGTCTCCGTTGGCTCGGTAACTGCACCGGAGCCAGTGTGAGCAAGGGGTGAGAGACTTTGGGCTAAGTGTTTGGGTGTGGAAAGTTTCCCAGCTATGTAAATCCCTTTATTTATGTAAATCCCTTTATTTTCCCACAATGGGGAAATTCAATCTCTGTATTTGACCCATCCCCTTGGGGAGCAGTGGGCTGCCATTGTGTGATGCCCAGGGAGCAGTGTGGGGTTAAGGATCTTTCTCTGGAACCCAGAAAGGAGGCTGTGGGGATCGAGGACCGGGTACTTGCAAAGTTCTTAGAGCACAAGTGCACTGCTCTAACCACTTGGCCAAAACACTCCATGTGTGTATCGTGTTTTGATAACTATCGTTATCTTGAATTAGGACAGTGATTCCAAATAGGTTAAACAGTAGGCGCATCATGGCGGCTGGTGGAGTTTTATCCAAGGGGGGCTTTAAATTCAAAATAGATTTATACCAGAAATCAATCAAATGTAAGTTATCACACCAGTACATTTATTTGAATGCCAAAAACAAAAAACAAAATAGGGTCAAGGTTCTCATCAGCGTATTTTGACATAATAAAGTCACGCTGAAAATGTTTCATCATGTGCGTAACGACTGACATCTGAGCCTCCTCTCCAGTGCATTTTAGCACAGCTGCTCATTAGGTGGAATCTTTTCAAATTACAATAGAGTTATTCCAACACCCAGGGTTTTAACGAGCTTAACGGCTGTGGTAAAGGTGTTTTTAAACACATTTACCTCCTCGCTTGGACACATGAGGAAAGCGCTGTGAAAATCTGAATCCTGCACTGTTAAGACTTTCATTGGCTCACTGATGCAGGCTAACACGCTACAGCCTCAACAGCAAAGAGTAAGTTCATAAACAATGCCGGTGAGAAAAGGAGGATGAGGACAGCACATTACTGGCCAGGTATGAACAGGGATGTTGAGGAGATAATGCAGAAATGTGAAATGTCTCAAACATAATTATATGCAAACAAAAGAACCAAGCACGCCATGGCAAAAAGTAGGTTCAGTTTTATTTCATCTGGATGGCAAGGAATTTCTTCTGGTGGTTGACTACTTAAGCACAACCTGTCATCACAAATGGATTTTTCACCATGGATCATAATTAACAATGGTGTACAATGTGACTGTGGAAACAACACACATCCACATGTAAAATATAAGTGGGAAAAGGACTCAGAAGTAAGATTACTATTTAACAAACAAGAGACAGTAAGACTGGCCTTTATCTTGTTCTGCTAAACTACAGAACTTTATCTCTAGAGTCTTGGGCATCACTAGCTGAGCTACTAATGCATCTCAAACTATAAACCACACTTCCACACATTTCAGGACCAGTGACAACAAACATAAAAACACCCCGGGTCACAAAAAGATGAAAATAAAGCACAGACAAAAAAGAAAGTATGTATAAACAGAAAACTGTTTGGACCATTTATAGTAAAGAAATGTTATGAGAATTGCTGTTTCTGATTTCTGAGACAGAAAAAGCAACAATTCTCAGTGACATAGGACCAAGGTGGTTTGTGGTTAAGACAGAAACTGGAGGAAGTCTGTTAAAGACTCAGAATAATGAAGATCAGAATGAAGAGACTGGATAAGAACAGGGTTTCACAAAAGGCTGGTCTCAATGTGTGTCCGAGAACAGAGACACTGAGAAAGTCTACTGTCTGTTATGAAGTTGGAATAGCCAGATGTCTATCTAAAGATTTTACATGGTTCTGTGTGCTGACCTGTTTTAAGGTGATGCCAATTTTATTAAAAATGAAAAAAGAGCTCTTTTTGGTCAGGAACCACAGTACTTGTGAATTTTTTTTTCGAGGATACTGATTTTTTTTTAGTTTCTCTCCTATTTATTTAGTCATATCTCTATCTAACACATTCCCCAATTCTTTCAGTATTTCTAATATTTTGTTTTGTACCTATAACTTTTTCTTTACATCTGTATTTTTCTCTTCGGTCCTGTCATGCTATAATTTTTGCATGTGTTGCTGTGATGACAGTGTGTTTGAAAAGAGTTTGAAACCTAAAATAAGTTTTAACATTTAGCCTCTTAAAATTCACCTGATCGCGAGCGACCATTTTTTAAAGCGTTTACAACAAATGACTCAGAATGCATGAAATTTACAACAGTGAATCAAACATATGAAAGTGCCACAATTTGAATTTTTAGTTCTTTTATAGGTGAAAGGATCCACATTTTGCCAATTAGATGGCTGTTGAAAATTTTGGATATGGATCACATTGTCCTGCTTAGTGAACAAAGTAACTCTTTCAGAATCAATTTTAGGTCTGGTAAATATATGTTCAAAGGAACACTATGCAACTTTTAGCCACTAGGAGCATTTTTGTAAATTTAATCTGTCTCAGTGCTGTTCCTGCACATAAAAAAAAAAAAAATGTCTTTTTGTACACTGTGGTCAAACCTAGGGGGAAAGTTGGGTGGCAGCATCACAACCAACTGAAATACAAGTACAGTTAAATAAACAGATTTTTGGATTGACCTTCTTAGACTCTGTATTTAAGAAAAGGACACGCGGTGTCATATGATCTTTTTGTACCTGGTTAGCCACAGAACTTGAACTAGTGGATATTTTCAGAAGAAAATTTCCTAAGTGGAACACGGTCTGGATAAAGAGGGAGTGCCTGGTCAGCTAAAGGTTCATGAACCAAGAGGCATGGTGAAGAAAAGCTGCAATTATCAGCAACAAACCTGTCAACATGATTTATGATTCTGTTCTAGTAGGAGTTAAGGTTTAAGGCTTTGCTGTGAGACCTTTGTGCACTTTAAACACTAACAAACACACAAAGCCATGTAAAAATATCAGTTTCTTACTTTGAGAAACTGTTTAAATATCACCACAGCTGGCGAACAAACATAGTTTAAGATGAAGCTATCACTTGATGTTACTTGGAGTTCCAGTCTCTGTAATAGCAAAGTTACAAGCTGGCCAATGGTGGTCAACGTAGATTTAAACCTCATTATTAAAGCAAAAAATAAATCACTTAAAAATCCAATCCATATACTAGTCAGCAGTTAAAAAACATCAAAATGTGATTAAGATTAAAAAAAGTTTTTTTGTTTGTTTTCTTTTTTACCACCATATTGGTTGCTTCTTAAGATCAGGTTCTAATTTGGTTTAACACATCCTAATATTGTTAAAGCTGGTGCCCAAATATATGGCCCAGATATTAACCTGGGCATTATTTTCACAATATATTAACTATAAAGGATAGAATGATAGAAGGCTCTGAAAAATTAGCATTTAATTGCTTGTGAAAACTAAACATTGGACAGGTAATCCTTAAGCTTTCTGTGGTTAATCCTTTGAGATTGCTTGTGCAATGGATAACATAACTGAGGATTTTGAATTTGCAATGTCGTCAAATTGATCAAAAATTTCTCTCAGTTGATCAGAATTTTGCTGTTTCAATCAAGCTCTTTTAATGTACAGTAAAACTTCAAAATGTGAACACAAAAGAAATTTTAAATAATAATAGTAGTGGTGATATAACAGTGGGGTGCTGTAAGGGCCTTCAAGGCTTAAAATCAATTAGAAACACTAACCTACATTCACAACCTAAACTTTAAATTTCTTCTTTACAGCTGTATTAATTTATTCCAAATAATTCATTCTCTTAATTTTGTAGCGTTTCTCTTTCTCAATCAAATCAGCCCAGGGCCTTGAGAATCAGCAGTGCTGATTTTTGTTCTATAATTTTTTGCCCTGCAAGGCCTGTGAGCTGACCCACCCCTATGTCAGCATTTTTCTGTCCTCTGATTGGTCAGAGCAAAATCTTTACAGCAAGTTAAGCTAGCGATAATCTGCAATTTAGATTCGTTCTTGTTATAAGTTTTTCTGGCCTCAAAGGCTGATACTAAATGGAGATGCTAAGAGTTTCTGCACAAAGGCAGAAGGACGGATTTTGTTTATAAATTATCAGCCTGTCTGGTTAGTCAGATATATTTTATTTTTATGCTTTATGCATCTGTTTTCTTATCTGATAATTGGATTCATATTGATTCTGAACCACTACTGATGATATAAATGTTGCAGAGCTATGGTTATGAAGTAGAGGATTGCGGTTGTTTTTAACTGGGCTTCTTGATTTATTGATCTCTGTATTCACCCTCACACTAATCTTCCTCTCAGTTGTACCTGCGCCTGTTACATTTCATATTTTAATACTATTAGGGGTTTCTGTTATTTATATTGTTACGACCAGGATCAGCCAGGGAAAAAGGAAGTAACATTAAAGAAACCCTGGTGGTAAGGTTTTAACAATTTAAGGATTTATTGTTTGGAGTTTTTTAAAATAAACAAAAAAGGGTAACAATTATTAATCAAAACGTAGGGACTCTCAACAACAGAGTATTCACTAAAACAAAATCCACAAAACAGAGGTGTAAATCAAAGAACTTAACCAAACAAAAATGATCTCTCAAAACAAGTTAAACAAAAACTAAAATACAAATCTCTAACGGCGTTTCAAAGTTCCCCCACCGGGACAAAGCAAGTTACACAAGAAATCAAGGTTAACAAAATCTGTTAGAGCGGACTAAGCTATCAAAGCTAACACAAGTTTTACAGCAGTCAAACCTACACCCCACAAAATGGCAAGCTGTCTGAACAAAGGATCAGCCGCGCCTTCCCCTAGGAAGTCCTTTGGTTTTAAATGGAGGCCTCAACAATGATTGGTGGAGCCGGCAATTGGTGATCCAATCACGGTAGGCCCCAAGGTGTGTCACAGGAAAACATCCGCTTCCAGGTGCAGTCAATTTGATCAGGCCTCTGAAAAATAATAAAATAAACACAAACACAGAAAAGGCCACTGGCCGTAACAATATACTTCCATTTTGGAGAAAAGGGGGTGTTTTATAGCCTATTGTGAGCCAAAGGAGGCTGCATAACATTGACTTCTCTAATTCTGGAAGCATGCTCACCTGACTCTTTACCAGGCCTTTTTACTATTAGATCAATCTTGTCGAGTCCCTGCGGCTTAAGGGAACTGATTAATCAAGCTCGCTAAGTTCGGCAGTGTCATCCAAATTTGTTAACCAAGTGTTATTAATTGACTATGAGCCAAGAACATTGCAAGATCAAGAGTGTTGCTGTCTGATATCCATGATTTTCACTTTAAAGGCGGTTGGTTTGGAAAGGAAAATTTAAAGATTTGACTTGTAGGGTTTTTCGTGTTCTGCAGTTAATTCCAAAAAAGTTAAAAACCAATCCACTGGACTTGGTTTCCAAGTTTGAAGACATTTCGCTTCCCATCAAGGAAGGGTTTTCAATTCAAAATGTCAGAATTAGGTTTGAGTTGGAAGCATTTTTTGAATAGCCCAAAACTTGTTTTGGCTTAGAAAACATGCAAACTGAAGCAGATTCCAAAAAGGTTCAAAACAATCCACTGAACTTGGTTTTTTAATTTGAAGACCTTTCACTTCCCATCCAGGAAGCTTTTTCAATTCAAAATGTCAAAATTTGCATTAAGTTAAAAGATTGATATAGTAGCCCAAAAACTTGTTTTGGCTTAGAAAACATGCAAATTGAAGTGTTCTGCAGTGTTTCCCCATAGCTGGAATAAGGATGAAGGTACTGTAGAAGACTGATGTCTCATGCAGTCTCCTGTCCTATTTAGGGGAAATGTAGCTCTGATTATTTCTGGCTGTTATCTATGAGCGGTTGAATAAGACCTGAGACTGTTTTTCCCAAAATACAAACATATTGACTATGATGATTGCCCAAAGTTCATCTCACTTTCCAACATGATAAATATCGACACAGACATTGCATCTGCAATCAATTTCCTGTTGGGTAAACTGCATCATGGACTCATTGAAAATTGTAATCCCTCACATGTACTTAGCTATTAAGGTAGCTAAATAGTGCCCCATTCATCCACTAATAAAAAGTCCAGTTAGCAGCATACAGATATGTGTAAAACTGAAACACATAAAATGTAACAAAAGGAGTGCTTGGTACATTAAAAAAAACACTTATAGCACAGAAATGTCAATCAAGATAAATTTTATTCCAATAAAAATGGTAAGCATTTTCATTTACATAGCTCCCTCCCAGTATTTTGCACGTCCTGATGATCAGAGTATGCTCTAAGTATGTATGGGGGCAAACGTGCTAAAATAATTGTGTCAGCTATAACTTGCTTGGCTATTTACAGAGTCAGAAACGTCATTCTTTCATAAAGATGTGGTCCAGTTACTGTCTGCTTCCATCACTCAAGAGTTTAAAAGCACAGAGACAATGGCATCCACTATAACTTTTTTTTCACTTAATCTTTGTTCAACACTGCTTGTGGCAGGCTCTTACTTTCATAAGCAATACGCTCCTATATGATGTCTACTGTACATTCTTCTTCACTTTGATGTCCTGAACTGTTCAATTTTAAGTCTAATAGCTGTCGTATATAATTGTGAACTAATAAAAATTTATAATCAAAGGATTGTGGAGTTTCTTGTTGTATAAAGATACAGTGAATAGCATAAAAATTATTTATCTAATGTTGTACTCTTTCAAATACCTTTATTCATCATTTTAAAGGTAAATATAAAGCACTTCTAATACACTGGAGAAATGGCGGAGTGAAAAAAAACAAAAACTCAAGTTTTGGTGGGAATGATAGGTAGGCTACTTCAGGAAAGTCAAAATGGTTTGTCCTTACAGCGGCTTATACGCTGAAACATAGTCATCATTCAACGGAGTGATAAGCTAAAGAGCAGATTAGATTGACATAAATTATCACTGAATAGCTGAAGGGTCTGAAAATATCCATCCCAACATAAAGTGTGAATCCAAATCTTGTAGAATGGATGTTTAAAACACGTGACCCACTGTCCCTTCAGAGCTATGGTTTTTCAGATGGATAAACCTGACTTACACACTCACCTTCTTCCACTTACTTTTTTCTTTTCTTTTCTTTTACATTGCCTGCTGGTGATGAAAGAGCAGCTTCAGACTGCCCACAAAACATCCTATTTGTTGTCCCTGTTCCACAATGTGAGCTGTCCTTGTTTGAAAGTGGTCGTTTCATCAGTGCAACACAAAAGATCCCTTTACAATGCACTGAAGGAAGAAGATCAAGATTTAAAGGAGAAAGAACCAAAGAAAAAGAAAGGTTAAGAAAGGGTAAGAGAAGTGAGAAGAAACACAGTATAAAACTTAGAGGCAAGATTGAAGCCTCATGGTGCTCCGGGTGCAAAACCGTTTCTCTTATCATTGGTTGGGGTCTAAACAAAGGAGCAGATCAGAACTTAGTTTTGTACAACCTAAAGCGTCAATCTTTTTTTTTTCCTCAACCCTGTAAAGAATAAGAAAGTGAAGCAATTATTTTGTTTCTTTAACTACTGTTCACATTTCTCACTTAGATTTATAGAGCTAAATTAAAGCTGGTTATATCTAGATTAAAGATAAAAAAAAAAAAAGTTGGACTTTAAACTTATAAACCCCGCATTTGTTATGATTTTTATATTTTAAAACAGGTTCATTACAACGTTTTTAACCACGCTTCTAGGAGGCATGCGGATGGTCTAAACAGCCATTTGCAGGACTCAGATTTATGAAAAACTTGTGGTCATTGTCCACCAGACAGGATAGACAAACACTGTTTTTATCACCTTGGTGTACATCTACAATTATTTATAAGTTCATTTCTGTACTGCTGTAGGTTTTAGAGGTTTATTTCAAAATACTTTAGTTTTTAAGTATTTGAAAAATGCAGGTTAAGTCTCAAGTCCAAATAGGTAGCTCTCAAACCAAGTCCTAAGTCTAAACTTGGAATTTCAAGTACTTTCAAACTAATTTGAATTAAAATACAATTAGAAATATTAAGCACTGAAAACTTCAATTTGAAGAAAAAGCTTGTTAAATGTTCTTCAATTATCAAAGATCAATTTCTTTATCCTAAAAATAGAAATGTAAATTCGACACATTTTAAATGTTCCAAATGAGTTTGGACAGCGATAAAACACATTTATTACTTGCACTTGAGGTTAGTGGTTAAAATGCTTCTCCTAACCATATATGAAATTAGGTAGGGAAAAGACAAATCCTATGTTGCTAGCACAGTTAGACACCAGTAGGGGTTGCAATTTCTAACAATATTATAACAACAACAACCCCTAGCAATCAATTCAGTTTATTTTAACCAGCTGGCATGTTAGGAATCCTCATGTTATAACTTCTGTTCATTAATTTATAGAGGACACCAAAACACAGAACTGCAGTATAATATAGCAGCCCAAAAACTTGTTCTAGTAGCTCAGCCACTTTTTTTGGTGTCTGAGTTGCGCAGGATGCTTGTTGCTTCTGGGTATCCACAAAATCCATCTTGCTAGGTCTGACCGACTTAACATGGACACGTTTGACGACACATCAACCAAACAGGGCGAGAACTTCAGACCCGAAGTAAATCGGCTTTTAGAAGCATCGGCGGGGAACTACTGAGGTGTCAGTCTGCTCATCAAACAATGTTTTATTCATTAAAGGTCAAACAAAAAGGCTATATAAAGATATATTTCATTTAGAACATACATAATGTCTCTTTAATATGATTGTCACCGTTATGTCGCCCCCATCTCAATGCTTTATTTTTTTTTCGAATACCAGACACTGATCAGAAAGTGTTCTGGTAATCCAGCCTGTCTGTCCAATTGCCCATCATTTATAACCGCTTATACATTTACCAGCCATTTAGAAAATTGTAATTTACATCAAGTAAACAAACACGATAAAGATCCATCTGGAATCGTCAACACATGGTATCTTTAAAATCTGCTCTAATGAGTTTGCCTTTGCTTCAGATCACCCAGTCCAAATCAATGACGGATACTTAATACACTACAAAAGTGCAAGGATTAGGAAAGGTATTTAAACATTGGCTTTAATTAGAGCTCTGCCTGTAACGATTTGTGTGTTGAGTATGACTGCAGCTACCCGATCAAAGGAAGGCACAGAGGACATGATGGAGAGGCTTACAAAAGAGGGGAAAAGTGAAAGAAATAGATCAAAGTCACCTTGGGGAGGTCTGACCACTCACTAGACTGAAAAACTGTAACATGTTTGCCTGATCTTTTTGTTTTCAATACATGTTTTTCGGGTTGCCCTAATCACTACTTTTACATTTTACCAGTAAGGTAATGAAAATACACAATGAAAATATGAAACTCTAATCAGTAGAGGAAAGGTACCATAGTTTATGCAAAGGAAATAATCCAGTATGTGTTTACTTTGAGTTATTTTCTGTTCAAAATGAAGTGTATTGCGTTTTGGTCAAGCTCCATTTTTATTTGCCATAGTCTTAGAATAAACTTACACTGAAATTTGCTCCTTGTATGTATAGAACATAGAGTCAAATTTAAACAATGTAACAAAATTACAGGCATTTTATTATTTTGTGTTTTGAGGTAGGGATTTTTAACATCCTCATATGTATATATTTAGTTTTTTTTTTTTTTTCTTCAGAACTGTCTGCTAATATGAGGAGAAAATAGATTTTCAGATATCATGTATCTTTTAACATTTTGTCATGACGATGATTTGATTGTCCAGAGAGCTGTTTCCAAATGAAATCTCATTTGGAAACAATGACAAATAAAATCTGTCTAAGTCTAATGTCTAAGTCTTACAAGAATGAAATATAAGTGTGTGAGGTCAACATGTCACTGGCAGTGAAATTATGTAAATTAAGCATCCATTCCCCTTTATATGTCCCACATTTTTTGCACCTCACACCTAAGAACATTTGAAACTACATAGATACTTTTCCATGGAAAAAACTTAATGGATGAGTAACAGCTCCTTCAGTCAGGGGTTCAATAAACATGTATGGGCAGCTTATGATTTAGTCATAAATATCATCATGCTCAACAGATCATAAACAGCTCAAAGAAAGAAATGACTGTAATTCTTATGCTGCGTTCACACCAAACATTTTTAATTATCAAAAATGAGTTTAATGCCTCAACTTGTACGCCTGTGCATTTTTAAACTGAGAAGCTCTAGAGTCTAGATATTCAATATTTGGCACTCCAATTTTTGAGCTATGTCTACTTGTCTGTGGCTTGGCTTTGTTTGCTTTTTATGAGTTGGGATAAACAAAATTATTTTATAAGGTTTTTGAGCAAGAAAGGGAATGTCAAAAATCATCAATATAGTCTGGATATCAAGATTATCGCCCTACTTAAATGTTCACTTCTTTTTCAGACTTTCATTAAAAGTTTTCCTAAGCAAGGTGAGGTTGTTGGACAGTTCCAGCTGGCATTCGGAGTGGCTGAAAATGAATATAAAGCAAAGTTGAGGTTTGTGGTAAAAACTACAAGTACCAAAGTACAAAATTTTATATTTTACGCCGAGAGGTTTTAACATTCATTTAGGTATTTATAAACGGTATTACCATAGTTCAGTAAATAATTGGAATAATAATAATCAAGGAACTCTATATATTGAATTTTCATACGCTGACAGCACTGCAGAAGCAATCACGGCTTACGTGTTTTGTCTGTCTCTTTTGTGATTGGTTGACACTTCTCGTGAAGCGGAAAAAAATTAAGAATTTCTGAACTCCAATGCAGGACACTCAGACACCAGGACATATTGCTTTTTTTTTGTGTGAACACACCATTTCAGCAGGGTTTTTTAACCCTGGTCCTCACGGCCCACTGCCTTTTATGTTCTGTATTCATGGGACAGTGGCTTTAGACAGGGAAGTAAAGTCTCAACTATTATTAGAACCATCCAAGGTGCCTAGAATTCAAATAAATATACACATTGTTTAATATTTTTTGTTCGCTGAACAATGATAAAAGTATCTATGCTTGTGTTTTTTTTTTAGAGAAATGTGATAAAACTTCCCATGTCTGTGGTTCTATTCTGAAAAAATCAAGGTATGTCATGGTCAGAATTAGTGATACTGCGTCATTATAAATGGTACAATGGGATTTATTTTTGCTTTTGAGTGATAGAAAACATTTCAATCCTAATTGTAAACTTCTGTGCATGTAAAAACTGTTACTTCTCATGGCTGTCTAAACAAGATCCAGGGATAAGCAGCTTCAAGCCTTGAGATTTGCATCCAATTGCCCAACTCATGAGTGGAAAACAATAACAAATAGGTGGGATGGTTGTGATTTGAATGTACTTTTGTTACTTTTAACTGTTTATGTGTAAAAGTAAATTTATTTCAAAGATAATGTGGTGGAAATGTCTCTTTTTGGAGCTGTCAAACCAATACAAGGAAACATAGCAGGAGTTGAAGTAGCCATTTGCTGCTCCTTATATATTTGGGAAAAGGCGAACCACTTCCTGAATAAGTCACATGTTGTTGCCTGGTCTCAAGTTCTTAATTGTCATCACCTGCCATTGATACAGTCCTTGATATGATAAAATCTTTCTGCATTACCCGATCCATACCTTAAAGCATCTAAATACTGGACAGCACTACTTATAGCCACTATTTCCATTACCCTCCCAAACATTAAGGTCTGTTAGAATGATTTTGTGTCGATTGCTAGCTTCTGACGTTGTGCTTAACACTTAAAACGCCAAGCTTCTTAGGCTCTGACATTTGGGCTTACTGTTCTTGTGAGGGCTGGCATCACTATTTACTAAATTCTTCCTTTGGCTTTTGCAGGCCATTCCATACTTACCACAAAAATAATAATTTTGTAGGTCCCCTGCTTTGCTAATATTTTCTGAATAATTGAACTAAGAATTTTTCTATTAGCTAAGAACCATAATTAGAAAAACTGCTTACCCTATCTGGCTCTTACTGTAATTCTGCATCATTTAAAATAACTATTCTTCAATCTGAATGATTAAAGTTAGTTCATTGATGACATTTCATTTTGCTACAGTAATATTTTTCAGTAAACCTCTAAAGCGTATGAAATTATGGCACTAAATTAAGTTTAGACTTAAAAGTCTTCAGCATTCTCTGACCCAAGGTTCTTAACCTTTATGCTAGAAATATTATTTGGAAAATTCTGCACACACCTTGCTCACCAGTTTACTCTCAGATATTAATCAAGAATATGAGTAATAACTAGCTTAAGTTGAATGATTTTTATATTTACCTAAAACCCTACATGAAAACATTTTAGTTTGCACAGTACATCATACCCATGTCACACGCTGCCATACATTGGACAGGTTATGAGTTAGTTATGTATAAATTATGAGCATGCTGAAGCAGGCTTCAACATGTCAACATACAGCAAGGATGTAGAGAAATTTTGAGAATCCTCAAAATATATTAACATATAGCAGCTTATGCTCATATGTGGGCCATAAGTTACAGGTACGTTATTTGATCGTTGACATTCGTTAAGTGTAAGTTACTCTTAAGTCGTTGTGTCTAGCTTATCCAAAGCCTATGAGTAATTTTTGCATAAATTATGCGTAACTTATCAAGAACTTATCTCCAATGCATATCAACTTATTTGATGTGTTCCTGAGGACGACTGAATGTGTTTCTAACTTACAGCTACCTTACAGTATAATGGCATATTGGCAGCATTTTGGTAACAGAGGGTTCACAGGAGGAAACCCTCAGTAGTCCTCCAGACTTCATCCCCATTATAGGGTGAGTGAGAAGATGAATATGATGGATTCTCTCTGCGTTCATGGCCAAAACCACAACCAACAAACTACATAGCAAACGCTGAATCTGTGGCGACTGCAAACCTTCTTTCTTTCTTTCTTTCTTTCTTTCTTCTTTCTTTGGGCAGCGGGCAGTAAACAGCAGCAAGGTTAATACCGTGATACAGGAAATATTTTTTATACCGGCTGGGCACCTCTGGGTGCATTGTTGCCCCCCTCAGAACACTGGCCTGTGACATTTCATGGGCATTACCTGCCGTGGGTTATGCATAAGTTGGGCTGTCATTGGATATAAGTTATGGACTCATTATGCATACTCTATGTATACGCCCAAAATTGAAAATAATACATAGAAAGTTCACCTTATGCCAACATTTTTCAGAAGATTCTGGGATGTCAGGCACACGGTGGCTAGATCCTCAAGTTGTGAGAGGGCTTCAGATAGCTTTTGAATAGTCTTTGAGGCTTGGTAGAAGGTGGTGTCCTCTTTGACATAGAGGCCTTGGTTAAACATCATAGAGAACCATTTCCTCCAAAAGTACCTCAGGACCACAAAATGGTTCTCCCCAATGGCAACATATTGATCCTGTCATCAGTCTAGACCCTCCCCTACGGGCCTGTCTGCCTTCATTTAAATAACCTCTATAAAGCATCTACATCTAATCTTAATTAGATATTGAAGTCCGTTAATTAAAACATTATCTCTGGCGAAACACAGCTGGCCATTCTGACAAGTTAATCAATGAGGATGAGAGGAAGCTGTCGCCTGAACAGAGAAGGGGAAAGAATCCAAAACCACTCTAGGCTCAAGTGTGTCAAATTAAACCGTTAAGAGGATTTTACATACATGTCCTGCATTTTTTAGCACTCACAAAAAACAATATAAGCAGCCTTGTTTGTTCCTCACCTTGTTCAGTGTCACATTTACATGATTATTACAGGATGAATACAGTCCCTTGATGTATCACATGGAGACATTTTAATCAATTTTATTGTATTAATCCAGAGTGAAAAATTTAAATCATTAAACATTGTCCATGATTTTAAATCTCAAACCCAAAAAAAGTATAAAACAAATCTGAAGTGAAACTAAAAATTACATAAACAAATCGACAAGGTGATGAAATTTACAAAAAACAAACTGTATTTGCATTCATCATCTTCTGCTTATTCGGGGTCAGGTCACAGGCTCAGCAGTCTCAACAGAGATGCCCAAACTCTCTTTTCCCCAAACATCTCCAGCTACTCTAGGGGAAGTCTGAAGTGTTTCAGGCTCCAGCTGTAATATATAGTCCTTTCAGCATGCTCTGGGCTATCCTATTTGCCTCCTTCCTTTGGGAGATGCCTCCAACACCTTGCAGGGGGAGGCATGCAAAATAAAATAAAAACCAAAAAACCAAATTACAATAAATACTATGTCCCCCAACATACATGGGTCATTTATGGACAAGAAAATTACACGTTGTCCAAGAGTAAGATCATGTATGTAATAAGAAAGACATTGAAACCAACTCGATAGTGTTTTCTTAACAGAACAAAATAAAAAGATTACACTTTACAGAAATTTTCACCAAGTACAACATTTTGGTCTAATACAGGCCCAACCAAATCTGTAGACAAATGTTCTGTCATGGCAAGGAAAAATAACAACACACACTAGTTTGTGAAGTCTATGCAATTCAAGACTAAGCTTTTCTCCTTACACCTCACTGAAGACTGACACTATGTTAATTACCAAATGTATTTATTTTAGATGGAAAGGATAGATAGTATGAACGAAAGTTAGGTACATCAAAATTGAAAAATGTTTTCTCAACAGGGGAGCCCTCAGATTTCAATGTTTTAAAAACATACAAACCCATGCACATCATCCAAACCAAACCAGTTCAAGGTGTATTTAACAAACGTCATCCTTAACTCATATGGCATAAAGTGCAAAGAGTTTATTTGGAGCAGGAGTGTATTTATCATTGACCATGTACAAGAGCTGTTAATGTGGCTGTGAAGTCCCTTATGACCTCTACCCCAGCCAAAGAACATGGGATTCTTGTGCCTGTAGCATATGTTTATTCTTTTCATTTGGTAGACACAAGACCAGAAAGATTTTCCTATACCAGAGAAGCATTTGGGCAATGAATTTCCTTACAAATGACATGATAAAAGGTTAAAGCACACAGGTAGGATGAGCCTTAAACTCTGGTACAGGACAAACATATTTTTAATTAGTTCCCTTAATTAAACATAAAAATATGTTGTCATTGCCGCAAAAAACTCACTAAAACTAATCCAAATTAACTTTTCATGTGGTCTAAAAATCAAACAAGTCTACAGGCTTCTGAGATGTTGGAAAAAATAAACTATGTGGCATTTTGTGTTACATGTTCAACTAAAGCCTGAAGCTAGGAACAGTACTGCAACTGTATAAGACCTACTGTGTGGTTCCGATGCCAAAGAGAAAACATTAAAAGGATCTCCGCAGCTACAGACCGCTAGCCCTAACTTCAAACCTGATGAAGACCCTCAAACAATTGGTCTCACACTATCTACACCGACTATTGAGAACTTCATTGGATCTACGGTCTACCTACCGGCCTGGAGTATTTCTTTGATTTTTCCAGTGCTTTTAACAACATCATGCCAAAACTTTTAAGGGACAAGCTGGAGCTATCAGGAGTTGACCTGCACATGTCCCAGTGGATATTGGACTACCTCATTGGCCGCCGACAGTATGTGAGGGCACAGGGCTGTGTCTTAGATAGTTTGGTCTGCAGTACGGGGATCCCCCAGGAGACTGTGCTGGAACCAAACTTTTTCACTCTCTACACTGGAGAGTTCTCCATCAACTCTCCAGGCTGCCACTTTCAGAACTTCTCTGATGACTCCCCCATAGTTGGCCTCATCACAGATGGGGATGAGTCAGAGTACAGACAGTGAACTCAGGAGTTTGTGGATTAGTGGGAGTGGAACCATCTACTGATTAGTAGCTGGTTGTGGACTTTCACAGATGCAGATCCATTCCACTGGCACGGTGAACATCCAGGAAACTGACAGAGCAGACTCTTCCTGCTGAGGAGTCGGTGATCTTTTGGAATGTGGGGGTTGCTCCTCAAGACCTTTGTTGACTCTGTTGTGGCACCAGCCTTCTTTTGTAAAACATACCATATACTATATATTCTATATAGTATATGGTATGTTTTATATTGTATAAAGTTAGATTCTGTATTCTCTATATGTATCAAAATTGTCTAAACCATCAACAACAAGTCAAATTCCTTGTAACTGCAGACCTACTGCAATAAAACTGATTATGTTTTTAATGTTTTTGTATCTACTAATTGTTAACTAAAATTTCTGGATACAATTCAATACTCTTAAATAATAGATATTAAATATTCTCCATGCAGAAATGACAATGGACAACATAAATGCACATCTTTTCACTGCAGTACTATGATAAACTAGACCACCATCCAGGATGCACTTCCTGAGTTTTCAACATTTATTGACAATGCTTACATTGTCACTGAATTGAACTTTTTTGGCCACCGCGCAAGTAAATTTTGAAATACACTTACCACAGAGGTTTTCACCAGCTGAAACTGTATTTGTGCAGCACAGAAAATGCTTAAGAATGTTTTCTCAACTTGTACAACAAATAATACAAATCAGAGTGCTGCCAGGATATTAAACTTTTCAGATTTACTACTGGTAATACATAATGACAACTTTATCTGACCTAGTGTGATTAACAGTTTTCATTGAAAATCACAGAAATATAAACAGCCAATCATTGCAATAATGGTCTCTTTTATTTAGCTGACAACCAGCTGCAAATCAATGTTTCTTTGTTGGCATCCAGGTTCATTAATTATATTATTTATTTAATATTTTGTTGAATGAAAATAACAAAAAACAAAAATAATTATAACAACCAAACCTAATTAACAGAATCTAAGCCATATTTCACTATGATGTCAAGGACAGGCAACAATAGAAAAACCCTTTCTCACAGGGCAGACTGAGGGTTCTGAAACCTGAAATGAGGAGGAGGAGCAGAAAATAACCTCTGCTCCCCCAACATCCTTCAGCGCTGCAACATCTGTTTTTCCTCAAGGTCTAGTTCAATCTCGTCTCCTTGGCCTTGGTTGGTGTGGTCTTGACTACAACATTACCATATAGCTGTCAGGAGATGATCAGAGTATGAAAGACTGATGAGTGGAATTTTGCATTCTTACAGGTCTGTTGTGTTTCTGTCCTGCTGAATGATCCACTATGCAACACAGTAAAAAGATTCTGAGAACCCAACTTATTGACACAACACCCACACTGTTCAGGCATGGATTTGACTCTTCCCACTCAAGTCTGTATTTTTGAAAGTGTTTCCTTCTAAAAAAGTTGTGGAGTATCATTTGCAAATGTGGATGACAGAGAGCAGTGTAGGTGAGGGGAGTCTGTCTCTAGCAGCTAATGTGAACCAGAGGAGGTTCTGCTTAGAACCTGCCTGAAAATCTTAATAAGCTTTAATGGTTCCCACATTTTGTGTTGTAAAATCTTGCTAGATTCAATGTTGATATCAGTTTGACACAGATGTGTATTGGACCGTTCTGAAATTACAGGACAAATTGCTTCCCGTATTTGTTCAATACCAGACACAATGCATCAAAACGACCAAATAAAGAACAATTCTGCATTTTAAGGGATAGGTGGCAACCCTACTCCCCACTAAACAGAGGAGCCACCCTGGAACGCATGCAGGTGTTTTTTTTTTTTTTTAAGCTCACCAAAGAATTCATGTTGTTTTCTCTTTAAATACACCTAAAAAGGTTTTTCTCTGGTATTTTTTACACCAGGTAAACCAGAGAGAGAAATGGCATACTTATAACTGGTGAGAAAAGGGATAAATTGACAATAATGTAGCATGCATGTTTTCAAAGCTCAAATTTAGTTGGAACTTCAAGCAATTTGCCACAACTTTTCTCAATACAGTCGCAATCACTGTCTTTTGATGACCAACAATTGAACAAGGGGAGGCATGGAGCTGGAAAAGAGCAGCCGCAAATAATCAGCTTAAATTGAACTGCAGTCTCAATCTAGAGTGCATTCTCTGAAGCAATCACTGTTTGAGCCAGATAAATGCAACAGGTGAACAAAAACTAAATTTCATATAAAAACATTGTCCTTTTATCTTTGTCTGCTCCAGCATCTGCAATCAATAAAAAGGACAAGGAAATATTGGTGGCTTCTATCACAGTACTGCCATTTGTTTAAGAAAAGCAAAAACAACAAAAAACATTGCTTTCCACTTTTTATGTAATATCAAATTGCAAAATAAGCTGAAATCCGAGAACATTCTTTTTTGACATTTTTTATGATCAGACTGTATTTGATCAAACTGGAATAGATACCAAGTAATTATCAAAAACGTTGTCAAATTTTGCATACCAGATGTATTACTTAGATATATATCTATGACCCTCTGAGGCTAACTTGAAACTACACTTTTTTTCAAGATTACTTGCAAAGTAATCAATGAAAATCTGTTCAAATTAACTTTAGTGATGACATTTTTTCCTAAGCTTGCAGAATAAAAAACAAACAAATATTATTTCATCAAGATAGTGTTAATGAATCCTAACATTTACTTGTATGTTCTTTGTTGCATAGTCAGGGCATTTTTAAATAACATACATAATATTTCTTCGTATTGTGGTCTTGAATTGTGGTCATATCTTCTTGATTCATTACTTTGTTCCTTTTAGAACATATTTTCAGAAGATGTCATTGTTAAGGACCCCCTTTCGCCTCCATTGAGGCTTAAGGAAAAAGAGCCCAATATTTGCAGGTTAAGGCATGACTTAAAGGCTAATAAAATATGCAACAAAGTAAAGACAGAGAATGGCAAATAAGACAACAAAAGGATATTTTCTAAAATACTGAAAGTTAACAGACACTGTGAAAAAGCCTTGGCCTTTAGATCTAGTACCTTGGAAAGCCGCTTTGGATGTTATTATCCCGATGAACGGCTTTAGATATTGCCTCTTATTTACCAGTAGGCTCAGTAGATTGTTATCACTGAATTAATCCTAATCCTAACCCTAAGGTAACTGCTGTTTTACCAGCAGAATCAATTAACATATGTATGTGTAATTTTTACATAATTTTAGTAGTGCTTAATTTGTTGTAAAAAAAAAAAAAGTTGATTGTCATTTTGCTCATATCAAACAACTGCTCCAGAAAAAAATCTCATATCCTGTCAATTGAGTTGTTTTTATTCACCACATTAAATCCATGTGACTGAAACATGTTGAATTCACTCGAAGTAAAACACATTTGTTTAAGAAGGTAGACTGTAAATAAAGTAGATAAAAAGTATAAAATTTTCAACAATAGGATTCATATTATCAGCCAAACCTACTAGGCGGTAGAGGAGTTGCAGTCTGAAGCCATCCTAAGGTACTGGTAACCAATAAGTCAGCCATTTATTGGTTAATGACATCCAAAACGGGAGTCTTAGTTGGGGTGAATGAGGAGCTTCTTTAAAATCGTGTATTTCATTTAATAAGATTCTTCCAAATGCTAAAAGCCTAATATGACAAGTTTTGAAATAGAGGCATTGGGTTGTAACCAAAGTAACTGAGAAAAAAGCGACCTTTTAATACCTGTATCTGTCATGATGGGTCTCAGTGTTTAAACGCACACGCAGAACACCACAGGAAACTGAGTAAAAGTTTAACAATTTATTATTGAAAAGCACATAAGAATATTAAAGAGCAGGTTCTGGTACTGGTCCGGGACTGGAATCACTGAGTAATCTGCAGAGATGAATAGTTTGGTTAGCCAGGCAGCGGTGAAGACTTGTCAGGGGTTTGATTCTGGTTTGTACCTTAATGAGGTTCAGACTGATCGATGGAGAGAGGGAACCGGTTGGGTCCAGAGGCTGTGGATTCAGCAGAGAGCTCAGCAGCAGCAGCGTCTAGCTTCAGGCTAATGAGGATCAGACCTTGAGTTGATGTCCTAGTTCTCCCTTGAGAACTAGCTGGGGATTTCAGACTGATAGTCTTCAGGTTTGGCTTCCTTGGGCAAGCAGGCAGGTTTCCAAGCAAAAGCTCCTCCAGAGCTACAGACTTCAGTCGGGCTTTCATGTGAGCAGAGAAGACAGAGGCTGGTTAGAATCTGGTTACTCTCCAGAGCAGACAGAGATTCTATATGCAGGCTGAGGATCAGGTTCTGCTAACCAAAACTGGTCAACACTCCGGCGACGAAGACAGGTCTGGCTGCTGCTTATGTAGGAGGTCCCCTAATGGGCTGATGATCCTCAGGTGTGCTGGAGGCTCCAGCCCAGGAGACCCACAGCGCTCTCTGCTGGAGACAGGTGGCAGATCTCCAGATCCCAACAGTAACCCAAGTCCCAACAGAAAAACATACAACAGGAGGGGATCCTCAGCGCCCTCTGGAGGGCAAGCCTCTGGATCCCAACAGTATCAAGCACTCCCAAAAAGTTGTTTCTGCATTATATTGTAAAATATATTACAGAAATGACACAAACCATTAGTCCTGATGCAATATATTGTAAAATATATTAAAACACGTTTTTGATATATTTTACAAATTGCATCTGAGCTGGGAAAATATCACAAGCAAACCATACTGAAACTATCTAAGTAGATCAATGAGTAAAAGGCTGCATGTGAGCAAATATACCTCGTCCTTCCTCTCTGCCTTGGCCTATGTGGATATATGCATATGCAAGACATGAATGCCACAGTTCAACCAAAAAGGCAGTAACACTTTCTTTCTTCATCATGGTCACCTTTTGAAATTTGAACAACACATAATTCAAATGTTCTGTTTTTTTTCCCCTTCAAAACCTCACACAACATAAACAACAAGTTCCTGACCAAAACAGATCAAGATTAAGGTGTTATAATCTAGATTGTAATCAGTGTTGCTAGATTACAGTAGGCTTGGAAAAACCAAAAAGTACATGAAAAAAAATATCAGTGAAAATATGTATCGTTAATGGAAACTTCTAAACCACAAACACTGCCACCTCATACTTTCAAGGTCTTAAAGTATTTGATATACAGATGTCCATTGCGTTTCTCTTGTTCTGATATAAGCTGTGATCCGGTTTGCTGCCAGGTGGTTCAATGCCCATTAGTCTCCCAATCTGCACTGCTCTGCCAGCTTCAGGCTCAACAGGCGTACGGAGAGAATAAATTATGATCCACCCACGGGCTATCAGCCTTCTCTGGCCCTGATTTACCTATTTACACTAGGCCTGCACTCAGGGCAAATTAAATTTTCCCTTCAAATATTTGCCTTTATTAATGCTGTGCAGCATGGCAATTAATCTCCCCAACAAAGAACCATCTGCCTGACCTACAAAAAAATAGAATTAAGCTTTGGCGTGTGTGATTAAGATGAACATTGTGAGTATAATTGTTAAACAAATTTAATGCGGAAAATAGTTGCTGTGATAAGCCAGGGCCGTTTTCTTCCTGTCTGTCCACTTTGTGCCTCATCTTAAACCTTTTATGGAGTGCTTCCTCACCTCTGTTATAAAGTTTCCCAAGAAAACTGCTGCACTGCGGCATTAATAAATGTGGGGACAGGTAAAAATACAGTAATTAAAATGTATGGTGCCTCTTTGTGTCTGATATGGCTCCATTATGAAATTTACCTGTCAGAGATGGGTGTTTGACTCCAGCAGGATTTGTGTTTGGCTCTTGGTCAGCCTTTTCAGGTAAAACACAACAAAAAACAGCGCTAGCCAATCTATCTTTAGAGATCTACCCTATGCAGGTGTCAATTTTTTCCATTTGTTGCCCAGTCTCTCTGTGGTCTCACTTATCAAACTGACAGTTTTGTTTGCTAACACTTCCTTTCTTGTCTTTACATTATTTTGTCTTGATCCTCCACTTTTTGTAAGCAGTGTATTTTTTTCCTCTAAGTCTTGAATTACCAAGAATAGATACATAGCTGAGTTTATACAGTGTTGAAGACCATGTGAATTGTATTACTTTCTTATTGAAAAACTAATTACAAAATTTTTAGCAGCAGTTTTCGAGAGGACTTTGGTTAACAGGAAGGCTTACTTTAT
>NW_015150589.1:307826-342133 GCF_000732505.1 Cyprinodon variegatus
GCCCGTCTATCACCAACATAGGCCAATCAGCTAACCAGTATTTTCGCCCCTTCCCAAAATTACTTCAACGGAAGGTTTTCAGATGGATATGCGGAACAAATCCAGCTGGCGGAGTCAGGTTAATTGTGAACTCCTTCACCAGGCAATCCCAGTTGGCACTCACAATTTGAGTGATGATGCAACAGACAGTGGAGACTGCCACCCGGAAAGTGTTGGTGATTGTTGTGTATTTCAATTGCAATTTCTAATCCATATTTCACAACAGTTTTTGCTAAAAAAAAAAGCTTTTAATATATACCATTCCCAAAAAAGGCATTAAAAATGTTAATGGACTAGTTTCTGAGTTAATGAATTTAATATCAATAGCAATAATGATAAAAAATTGTATTTGAAGTACATTTAACGATTATAACAAATCTCAAAAGCTAAAGTCAATTTGAAACAGATAATATGAAAAGGATATATTAATGTAATTATGATACACAAGTAAAGGTTCTAAGGTGAAAATTTTAAGGCAAATTTTATGAATGATTGGTTCGTCTTCCAATGCATATGTCATAAAAGCTAATCTTGAGGTACAAAAGATATGCATCAGCCATTATCTAAATTACAGAATGGTTCAAATACGGCTATCACACTACAGTACATACTGTTGGGATATCAGCTCCGGCCCTGTATAGGCCTATTGTAGTGC
The DNA here is from genome assembly GCF_000732505.1 of Cyprinodon variegatus. Taxonomy (NCBI): domain Eukaryota; kingdom Metazoa; phylum Chordata; class Actinopteri; order Cyprinodontiformes; family Cyprinodontidae; genus Cyprinodon; species Cyprinodon variegatus. Next base: position 308,521 of record NW_015150589.1, read on the forward strand.
TCCTCATCTATATATTTAAGCACAAAACTGATTATGATATTTACGATATGTAGACAATTTTAATAATTGTAATTTTTTTGTGATTAATTCACTAACTGAAGGTAGATGTACAGGTGCTCATCAGCAGGGATACAGCGCATGTAGTTGGTGTCCTGGAGGAAGATCTGCCCCCCAACGTGGGACGGCACATCCTCAAACTTGGTCTGTGAAATATTGCTGTAATCATCCTTCATCCAGTGCAGCTCTTGAAGTAGGTGGTGGTGCTGTTCAAACAGGTTCTGTCTATGGGGAAATGGGTGAACCCATTGGCCGAATCAGATAGTGATCAGGTACTGATCACACCGGATAATTAGAGAGACTGAATAGAAATAAGTCATCTGGTACTTATGGTGTCAACTCTAGGGTCCTAAAGGCCTGTGCAGAACAGGTATGTGGGATTACACAGAACCTCTCCAACCTAAGCCTGACCCAGAAGAGTCTTAGTCTGACCATGGAGACAGTTCCAGTGATGTGAACGACCTCCTGCCTTTTTCCAGTGCCATAGAAAACTCAGCGAACAGTCCTTAATGACTATAGCCTGATGCCCTGACATCAAATATCATGGAGGTCCAGAGAGACTCCTAATGGTACATCTGAGCAAGCAAATATTCAGCTTTTATGACCCCCTGCAGTTCGGTTATTTTCATGGTGCTGGAGTTGAAGATGCAATGATACACCTGCGTCAACAAACCCACTGTAATTTACATAAGACAGACAGCACTGCGATGATGATGTTCTTTGATTTTTTTTCCAGTGCATTTAACATAGTTAACTCTGACTTACTTTGTGAGGAACTCCAGAGGATTTAGGTGGAGGCAACTTGGATTAAAGATTACTTGAAAAACAGACCACAATTTGTGAGACTGAAGGGTCAACTGTCTACCCAAGTAGTCAGCAGCAAAGGTGCACCACACGTGTGAAGTGATTTACAAAAAGGGAGAGAGAAGATTGTACTTCTTAAAGGGGCTTAGTTCCCTCAATGTTTGCAGCAAGATGTTGCATATAAGTCTATTGTGGAGAATGTGATCTCTTCTGCCATCATCTGCTGCATTAGCAGCTATTTGGACCCGGTTCTTGTATTTCTGAGGGAGAGTTATTAGAGTAATGCAAAAAAAGAGAATATTTGAAAGTATTAATGGAATTAATTTCAGTCAAGTCACACCAAAGCTCAAAGTTAGCCCTCATGCGGCGTGCAGGAGGCAAAGTGGTTAGCGACACGACCAGACTGCGAAATACGGGGGGGGGGGGGTTGGGGTTGCTCGACCCCCCCGAATAACCCATGAGACCCCCTGAAAGCCTCTAAAGCAAAATTTACAGGGGATCTTAAATTATGTCAAAAAAATTAAAAATAAAATATTTTTTGTTACTAATGGTCACTAAAATGTTTTTAAGCTCAACATGCTCAAAACCTTTATGCAAAAATATGTTCTGTTTTTCGCCAAGTGGAGCCAGCCAATCCTGTTCACGTATGCGAATTAGCCATGTGCTTTTCCGCAGTTAATAACACGGCAACCAGACGCAGAACAGATTGCGGGAAGACAGCAGGTATTCACCCCTGTTTGTGGACCTCAACGGACCTCCTCTTGACAAATTCAACCCCTTTCATTCGTCAGAAACTGGATTAAAGCAGGACATATGCGTGTGTGTGTGTGTGTGTGTGTGTGTGTGAAAGAGAGAGACAGACAGACAGACATTCTTCGTGCGTGTGTGTGTTTTCATAGACTGACTGTCTGTTCAGGCTCTTGCCCACTCCACCAGATTCACAGAGACCTTCTTCCACCAAGCTGTCAGGAAGCTAAACTCTCTCCCCACAGCCACATCCTCTAGGCTGTCAGGAAGATGACCCCCCCTCAAAAAAAAAATCACCCCAGACAAACTGACTCCTGCACTACTATTATTACTATATTTATTTACTGTTCTTTTGCACTGTTACTGTTAAAAATATATTTTACATAATTGGTAATAATAATGATAATTTTTCTGCTGCCATTACCATCTGCCTTTTTGCACTAGCATAAGTATTGCATATTTTATATTATTGTATATTTTATATTTTATTGTGAAATTGAATGTTTAAATTTTAATATTAGGAACTGATCTTATCTGTTGTGCCTGTGTACTTTCCTCTCCAGTCCTTGTATGTCTGGTGAATGTAAAGAATTGACATTAAAGCTGACTTTGACTTTGCAATGTTATAGGCCTACTGCATATTGAGAAAATTTAGATCGGTATTGCGCAACAATCGGGAGACGAAGACCCCCCCAAATATTGACAGGTATTTCGCACACTGGACACGACCCATGTACGGAGGTCTTAGTCCTCGACGCGGCCGACCGGGGTTTCAAATCCATCCTTTGCCACATGTGTCTCCCCCTCTGTCCTAACCCCTATCAGCCTACTGTTGAAAAAAACGAGCCACTAGTGCTGTAAAAACTTTAAAAAAAAAAGTTATCCCTCAGAGAGTGGGCCCCAGGCTCTGGTTCTCCCCATATTTATCCCCCAGTCTAATGGTTACGGAGTGGCCTTCACAACCTGTCTGCAACAGTAAGCGCACACACACTAACCCCTTAGTCTATAATAGAATTAATAATTGATTATTATTAATATAATATAATAATAATAATAATTGAACCTTATTGATCTCACATTGGAGAATTTTACCTCCGCATTTAACCCATCCCCTTGGGGAGCAGTTTGCTGCCATCATGGTGCGCCAGGGGAGCAATCAGGAGTTAAAGGTTTTGCTCGTGACTCGTGATAAAACAACAGCTTTACGTGTCGGGATGTCTATCTAACTGATTTACAAGTCCCCAAAGTCAACAGAGGATGTCCAAAGAGAGATAAAACAGCAACTTTGTAGATCAGCATGAAGCTGGCTGCAGGTTGTAACGGAAATATATACAACAAGCTGTAACTTAAAACAGCAATGCATCCTTTAAAACAAATTATTGTTCAACACAGCATTAGAGTAAATTACTCTAAAAAAATCTCTACAGCTAATAAGAAGGCTAGTTCTGTTCAATGAACTCCTCTATAAACTATGGAAAGGATTTTACAAAGAACATTCCTTCATAAAGTGAAGAACATTATGGACAACAGTGAACATTCTGTTTGTAAGAATGTTAAAGAACAACTAAGCACCTTAAGCAAGAGACTACGTCAGATCCGGTGTGAAATCCTTCCCGTCTACAGCTATCAAAACCTATAACATATAGTTGAAAAACTTTCTATGAGTTACATTTCCGTTGGGATTAATAAAGTATTTTCATTTTACTTGATTTAGTTTTTATGTTAGTTGTCCCTTGGTTTCCATAATAGAGCGCCGTGAACCCATCACATGTTTTGGGCCACTTGAATTTGTTAAAGGAACCAGCAGAACCCTTTTTTGTTATAAACACTATAATGTGTTCCTTTAAATGTTGCTTTTTTTTAAAATGACAACCTTCTTCTGAATATATAAAAAGTGTAGAAGATATCATTGGAGACTGAGAAAATAAATGTGATGCAGCTGTTGTTGCTAACTGAAACCTTACTTTCTACTTTCACTCATGTTTGTGTTGTTTCTCTCCCTCATTTGCAGAGTATGTGCCATTTGGTAACAAAAAAGCCTCTCTGACTTTCATTTTTCTCTTTTTGTCTGTAGGTTCCTTTCATCTTCTGTCTCGGTCGCTCTTTATTTCCTCCCTTGTCTTTACCCTGACATTTGAACCTCTTTAAACAACTGTGGGGGACTTCTAAAGCTCTTATTACTCATCTTTTTGGTCTGAAAATAAAAACCATCCCGAATATAGGGTAAGATCAAAGTTAGCAAATATATAAAAGCACTCAAAGGTATTGAATGTGAAACATATTTTTTGTTCATTAACAGTGCTGTAACTCCACAGATCTGTGGGGTGCAGTGTTTAAACCCACAGCTGCTGATGTACAACAATTACACAAAACAGTTGCAACTTAGGATGGTTATAATGATCGTTATGCAAATTTATACATCCTGATGTTAATCATATGCAAAGAACTTCTTTAATCATATTTAGAGGAGTGATACAATCTCTTTTCCTTCAGCTATAATCTACACCCTGAAGTAGTTAATTTATGCACACACAAATACCCAGTTATGCCCACTTTCATCACGTTCTACTAACAGCTGGGATTTCATCATGCATCCTCCATACCAAGGGGAAGCATTAGTGCATTTACTGGAAACACACATGTACGCATATCTGTGAGATTTTCTGGAAATCATCCCACCCACCAACTAACCACCCCTAAGTGGCTCCATGCACCTCATCGGATCTCTGAAGTCTTGTTAATAATTGAAAACACACAAATCATTCATGGAGCAGTGAAAAAAAAATGCTGTCTTCTTGCCCCCCCATGCTTTTGTTTGCTTTTCTGTTATGTATACCACAGGAAGTTGTGCTCAACAGATGAGGCTGTATTGAGCAAACCCCAGAGTCAGTAAGAAGCCTGGGTTTGACCCCAGTCAGTGGAGAAAGGAAAGCTTCCAGGCAATCATGAGAGGGCTCCTTGAAATGTTTTTTTTTTTTTTTTAGTTTTGTTTTTTTTTTCTTCTACTTTTTCAACAGAAGTATAAACATTAAAAGACGTTGAACAAAATAGTTATGAGTGAGGTAATATCTCCAAATGCTTTGTGTGTGATTGTGTTGGTGGGTTGGAAAAGATGAAAAGAACATCTGCTTAAAGTGGGTAAGGTCTTACACTTCACTGCTTCCAGCAGTGATGGTAATGAGAATGGGCAGGAATCTGGGGCAGACACTGCTAATGGTGCTCTCAAACTGGGAGGACTGGTGACCCTAGCATTTCAGTCTTTGTCTCACTGAATTATTTCATATTATTTAGTTTCTCGTTCGTCTTGCATCTGTTTCACAGATAATTGAGCTTTGAAGTCTTCTTTTTAAAAATATATAAAGATATTCCTCTTATATCCTCCTAACTGTGTTATTAACTTCTAAGACATTCATATTTTCTGCTTTAGCTGGTATATTCACCATAACCCTTTGCATCAGCAGTTCTGTTCTGTAGTCTTCCCATGCCCACTATTCTGTTGGTATTATCGGTTTTCTTTTCTCTCTCCTTCATGTCTCTTTTGTTAAGGATTTAATCCACCATTATTTTTCACAATCACTTAAGTGATTTACTATTGTTTTTCCTTACGTGGTTTTATAGAAAGAAAGTGCAAATTATGTATTCCGTATTCATGAACACGTTTTACCAGTTTGTAACCCCTATTTTGAACCCTACCAGTACCAGTGTCAGGACCACCTAACCTGAGGCAGTGTTAAGACCAAGACCCAAGACCAGCACCCATGTGAGAGCATAAATGAGGTGACTCCCTCTAGTTATTTTAAATGTTTGCATACTCAAAAATTCTGGGCGAGATGGAGGGCTAGCCAAGTCTTTCAGTCTAACTTACTGATTTAAATACAGCCAATTGATTGCAGTTAATAGTGATTGGTTTTGGCCGTGAAGGTGGTAGCAGAGAACACCAAAGAGTCAAAGAAGCCTCACTGTAAAGTTCTTGATTGGGGTATTTTATTTTATTTCTGATTGAAAATCTAAATCTAAGCATTTTTATTCATTGTTTTTAAGTTTGGCAAATGTTGTTACATTTTTCTTTAAATACATTTACAACTGGTCAAGTTGATTTCAAATATGTGTTATTTTTCTGTGCGCAGAAAACCAGTGTATTTAATACTTCTTAAACACTGAGCAACCTCAATTGCTGTGTATACTTCTTGGAATAGAGCAGCTTCTCGTCCACATTGAGAGGAGTCAGCTGAGGTGGCTTGAAGATCTTTGTTGGATGCCCTCTGGAGGTGTTCCAGGCGCATCCCACAGGACCAAGGGGTGACCAGGGACATGCTTTGAGGACTACAGTAGGTGTCTCAGCTGGTCTAGGAGTAACTCGAGTTTCCCTGCGCTGATGAGGTATCTGGGGGGAAAGCATCATATAATTAGTAACCCAGGATATTACAAAAGAACTGGAATATATTTTCCTTAATACAATAAATTCAGGCTGAAGTGTTTAAGTCCTTTTTGTAAGAATTGAGAAAAAGGTGTGTCCAAGAGGAGCACGTCATAGCTGTAAGCATTAAGTTTAAAACTGGTTAAAAAAAAAGAAGACATTTTGATGTTTTGATTTGATTTTAGTTGCTTTGCAATATAAGTCACCTTTGGAGGTCAACTAAAATGAGTCAAAGTGGTGGTAAAGAGTAGAACTGGCATAATTCTTGCGGGTGTATCTGGACAGGTGACGAAGAGCAGGGCAGCAGATAAAACACAGAGCTTAGCAGTTTGTCTGAGTTCAAAGACAGTGCTTGTCACTCAAGAGGAACAAAGTTTGAGACATTAGTCTGTATGCTACCATTTTTAGCATGTGGTATTAGTGTTAAGACTCAAATTTCTTGTTTCTTCCCCACTTCCTCCTTATAAAGTAGAAAGAAATAATAGCTAACTCTATTTGTGATGTCATTGATTTGGAAGCAAGATTATGAAAAGACATAATATGTTAATTTTCCTTTCCTAAGAATGCTGGTATATTTTATTAGAAAATGTATTAAATATAATGGTGTGCAATAAGAATAATTGGAAGCAATCTCCAAAAAACAAAAAAAAAAGATCTGAAATAAGGAACAGCAGAGCTGTTTAGTCAGTCAGTTTGACCTTTATGGGTGTCTAAAATAATATGAAATATGCAGCTCAGAAAGAAGCAAACTTTAAATTTTATTTTTAATTTTTAAATGCCAGTCGCAAAAGGGTTTTTAAAGTGCTTCAACACTTAAGCAAAAACTGACTATATGCCTTCACAGATGAGAGCAGATGAAGGTCTCCCTCTGTTGCATTTAGATGATGCACCTGAATCAACTTTTGCAATGCATAAAAATTGATTTTCTTATCCTAATCAATGCAGTTTAAAAATCTGCCAACCAGAGCGAGACTGAGGCAAATCAATCAGCAGAGCTATGCAGAATACCAGAGTAAGTGGTTTGTTCACACTGACAGATAAATTCCACCACCTCCCAGCGGAAATTATGTTCATCAGTAAAGAAACCATTTGGCACTAGATCCCCATCTTTAGCAAAACCCAAAGAGTGTTGTAGAAGACACCTGAATATTACTTGGGAATACCTTTAAAATATGCGCAAAGTATTATAATGGATGAACCTGGATATTATTTTTTATAAGGCTTTTTTTTTTTTTTTATAGACCTGAAATGAATTGTTAATCAATCATACATCTGGGTGTCAGGGAATAGTAGAGGCTGGCTTTTTTTCCTTGGGTCTTTCTAACAGAGAGTTTCTTCTTGGGCTGCAGCAGAGATTGGCTAATCGGCTGCAGCTGTGTTGCCCCCACACCTGCAAATCATGAGCAGGACTGCCTAAGAGGAGCAAGACAGCAACTATTCTCCACTGACATGTTATTCTGATTGGTAACTCTTAACATGGTTAACTTGTGTTTTATTTCTTGTTTTTAAAGGTACCTTGTCATATAAAGTAAAAAATAAAATTAGGTTCTTCACCTAGTATACATCCTAATAGTGTTTAGATAGTCCTTTTTGAGCCTAAATAGAATCAAAATATCAAATGCGACGACTAGACAGATTTGTGTGTCATCTGCCAGCATTATCGCAAAACTATCAGAAGGATATTGAAGGTTTCTACAGATTTTGTATTTCTTTTATTTAGTTTTTTTAAGTTATACATGTAACTGACGGATACCTTCACCACGATCCAGTTGGAAATACAAGTAATTCTTTTGAGCAGAAAAACCAAGCAATCAAATAAAATGTAACTAAATTATGTGACTAAATTAGCTGACTTTTGTCATATAAAACAACTCAAACTAAAACTGTTGTCATTAATAGGAAGTGGTAATAAGGGGTTCAAACAGCATGATAACTGTGCCAATCTGGAAGATAATTCTGCCATGTGTGATGTGTTAAGAGTGATTGGTTCTTCCTGGAAGGACGTCAGTACCACTCTGATTGGAAATGGGGCGGGGAAATCCAACATATTTGATTGTCTTGTGCCGATATGCTTTGGTGTCCCTCTGACGACAACTGATCAACATTTCAAAGCCACATCCTAGACCAGTGTTTCTCAACCTTTTTTTAATTTGTGTACCCCTTTGGACAATTTGTCTTACCATGAGTACCCCCCTCAGATAAAAGTATTGATGATTGTCCAAAAGTGGAACATACAATAACTAATCATAAAATGAGCATGTAATTATTAGGCATTTTATTCTTTCAATCTCAAATAAAAATCAACATAAATATGTTGCCCGAAAGCTAGTAAGGATTTAAAATAAAAACAAAATAAAATCATACTATAAATCTTCCTTTACAAAAATGGAGCTGTTCTGAGTAACTCTCCTGTAATCACAAATAAACCTGAATTTCAAACAAAATACTGAACAAAAATTATAGTTAGACTGACTCCATTTATTTTACTAACATTTGTCACACCTGAGCTGCTTTGATGAGCTCCATTAACTCAGTGTGAAAAATAGCTGATAACATGCTGTTCTCTACATCCAGTCTGTTCCTCTACTTGGTTTGGATGTGTCAAAGCCTAAGGTGACCTTAAAGTAAAACTTACTTTTTGGTTGATAAAAGCTTGTTTCATTTTTCAGTTGGGTCCTCACAAAGCAAAACAGATCCCAGCCCAATACATTTTACTACCTATGAAATGAAATATTATGTACCCCTTGCAATGAGCTCTCAGAACACTAGGGGTATGCCTCCCCCTGGTTGGGAACCACTGTCCTGCAATTACACTAATTTAAACCTGGCCAGACAATTCAGTAATATAGCACGGCCCGGCAAGTAATCACAATTTTTACACACATCCACTCATTTTCATTAAGTGCTTCTATTCGCATTATTTCTGTACCTTTAGCAGAATGCATATCAACAGTGGTACAAGCACATTACCTGATTTTCCAATGCCAGTGTGCACTGAGATCACAGATGACCATTGATAAACACGTTGAATGCAGAATCCTTTCTTTCTCTTACAAGCACAAATAATCACACTGGCATAAACATAATACATCAATCAAAAACAAGATTACTTTTAAACAACCGTTTAAGTGTACTATGTATTAAGCAAATACAAAAAAAAAACCTTAACGAATTAAAGTACATGACATTACTATTTTAGAAGCAATTACCTCAGGGTCCAAAAACAACTGAGTTCAAATTAACCTTTTCCAATATCACTGTTTATTCTATTAACTGTGGTGCTTACTCTGATATTTAGGCCTTTATTTATGTTGGACATTAATTAAAGTTCCCCTTTTTGTCTTATAGACCATATAATATGAAGTCTACCCTATGGAAAGGCTTCTCGTCAGCTAAAATGTTAATAGTTGGTAAAAAAGAAAAAACCTTGATATAAAAGTAATGTTTTTCCCTGGACCTTTGTCAACAGTTATGTCATCTTCTGTCACTCCTTTCCGTCCACTTGGTAATAGTGTCTTGGATGAACAAGCAAATGTCCTATCTCTCACATGGCTAGTTTTGGATTACTTACCTGGCTCTCCCTAAAGGCCTATCAAGCAGTCAGGACTGCTGCTTGGCTACGTCTGCATTGATAATGGTCATTAATATCTAGACCAAAAATGAATGGCAGAATAATACAATTCAGATAGGACTGAAACTGACTTTCATAGTACCAAGGGTCCTACATGGATAGCAGGTAATTTCACATCTCATTTGCCAGACGTGGTCTTATTGAATATGAACCGACTGGGAGAAGAGAAGAGCAATGTGGTTCCTTTACATTTCACCCAGATAAAGGGAGGCCGTGATATCTTTTGGGTCTGTACGGTCCTCCCCATGTATCACACATTGCCCTGGGTGGATCCATTGTTGGAGATAATATGCTCTTAAAAGCTTCCTTTCTCTTGTGGTCTAAAACAGCTTCTCTCATTCAAACCAAGTCCTTTAACTCCCACTGCCAAAAAGACAGTCACGTTATTTAATTTTTCAGGAGGGCCTGCAGCATTGTACTGATGCTCATTTCAATCTTGCCTGACATGGAAAGACTTCTATTTAGGTTCTTTTTTCTATTGTTTCCATCAATAAAAGCAGAGTTAGGTGATGGCATATAATCCTTTCAATCCTTCCTCTGACCTTATCTCTGAGATCCATAGAAATAAGCTTACACACCAGCGCTATCTGCTCCATTTGAAATTGTTTTCTATGAACATAAAAAAACAGAACAAAGGCAAAAGATTAAACTGTTTATGCCATCACAGAAAAGCCTAATTGAGAAGATTTTTCCCCTGGCTTTGAATCAATAAAGCAGCATAGCCCCTAGTGATAAATCACCTTGAATCTCGAGAATTTAGCTTCATTTATATGTTGCTTTTAAAGGTGCCAAACATTATCGTGGACTAAATTGTGACATTTAGTCTAGAAGACAGACTCACTTTTTGAATTAATTAGTTTTTCTCATAAGTTGCTGCTTCTCTAAAGCAACTCAGATAAAATATAAATATATAAATATAGCTTCTTCGTCTCTATATGCAACACATTAACAATATTCTAATGGATTGAGTTTCTCTCCTATAACAGACTATTTATCTTTTTTCTATCACGCTGATGTTTCTTTTTGTTTTGATGGTGTTGATGTATATGCCGCCTTAGGTGAAAGGCTCTGTATACCGTACATATGTATCATCAATGTAGTATTTACATAAGTGCTACTCAAATCTTGTAGCAACAACCAAAGAGTAACATAGTTTGTCCTCCTGAGGAGCTATACTGGTGCTCCACTTCAAGATTTGTTCACTTTGCCACTCAACTGGCACCAGCCTACGGCAGCCAAGCCTACCTTCTGATTTATTAAGCTATTACATATTGTAGGCAGCTTGGGCTGTTCATATGGGGAAGGTTCTCCCCATATGAACAGCTGATTCTACAACAGAGTAGATTATGCCAAACTGTTACTTAGAATAATCAGAAATTAATGTTAAAAAATTGTACTTTACTTCATATGTTCAAAACATTTATTTTGATACTCCAGCATAAATTGCAAGAAAGACCATTTTTCCTAATTTTAGCTGCCATAGTATATATGAAAAAAGGGAATTTTTGTAACTTGCCCTCTGTTATAGTTAATCTGATATAATAATTTTCATGCCAGGGCAGGGGTGTCAAAGTGCTTCCAGAAAGGGCTGTGTGGCTGCAGGTTTTCTTTCCAACCAAGCAATAGTACACCAGACTCCATTCATCTCACCAACTTAGTCCAATATGAATATGATGACTTCAGTTTTTTAGAATATCTCTAAGTATTTTACAGCTTCCTGAAAATCCCTAAACTGAAAAGGAGGCCAAAACCTGACAGTCCAGCTGTCTGCTGCTCAGAGATGGCAAAAGTACTCACTTTCCGTACTTGAGTAAAAGTACAGATACTTGTGTTAAAAAATAATCTGGTAAAAGTGGAAGTACTGATTAAACTTCTTTACTCAAGTAAAAGTAACAAAGTACAGGCTTGTAAATTTACTTAAAGTATAAAAGTAAAAAACCACTTTTTTCATGCCGTTGCCTACATTTTAAATGGATGTCTGCCAATAGGACTAGATCTCCGTTGTGTTCATTTTCAATCATCTCGTCGTCCATCCTACTATGCTAACGCCACCGCCACCAAGCTGCAATGATTTGCCGCGAATGAATACCGCTGAATCTGTCGATTCATCTTGTAGTGGTGCGTCAAATGCAACGTAGATTCCCATCCAATTAGATTTAATTTGGTATTGATGACGTGAAAAATAATAACGGTAACTCCATTGAAATGATTTAAAACTAAAGTAACGAGCCAATTTTTTAAAATGTAAGGAGTAGAAAGTACAGATACTTGTGTAAAAATGTAAGGAGTAGAAGTAAAAAGTCGCCATAAAAATAAGTAGTAAAGTAAAGTAAAAATATCAGAAAAATCAACTTGAGTACAGTAACGAAGTATTTGTACTTCGTTACTTCCCATCTCTGCTGCTTCTGCACTGACCAATGTGTTCTGCTTCCTTCTAAATGATTTGCATCTTCTTTTTAGTAATATTTTCTGCTGTTTATCCAGTACTTTTTCTTTTTCTATCACTGTTCTTGCATGTTTCTAAAGCAGGCCACCCCTGCATGGGCAATCACAGTCCTTTATATCCTGTCTTTCCCTTCTATCAGGCAAAATTGGTTCTCATTAATAGTTCATTGAATTCCTTCCTTTGCCCTGTTTGTTACATTGATCCCCCTTCCTTTCCTCCAAACACTTCTTGTTTTCAGGTACCTGCCCCACATTGTGCACTCATTTACACTCAAACCTTGCCATTAACCTTCGGAGAAGCATCTTAGCTTTCAATTGCCCTGCTTCCCTCTCTTGTGATTTGGTTCCTTTTACTCTTTCTCATCGCTTTTGTATTGTCAATGTTGCTCTGTGTGCCAGCAGATTACTCTCTGATGGCGTCTTTTTACCCAATGCTTGCATGCTTTAGAACTATTTCTTTTGTTTTTTCTAATATGTTAGAGGTATTCTGTAAGAATTATGAAAGGAGAGAATAGATAAGTGGTAACAAAAAAAAATTGCCTGTTGGGCAGGAGCTTTATGAGGCGCAAAGAGGATCTTGAAAAAGAGCCAGATTCTGTGTAAGTGTTTCAATGCTGGAACTGCAATGCAAACGACAGAAAATCAATCAGATTTTCCTTTTAAAGTGGGTGGTAAATGACAACAAGATGTTTCACACAAAGCTGACATGAGAATCAAAACTTTAGTACTTATATAAACATTTTGCTGTCCATATTACCATAAATGCACAGTGTTTTGATTTAAAGTGAAATTGAGATGTAGAAAATAACACAGCACAGGAAGAAAGTTATTGGCTTTTGTCCTCTGTGAGATCATAGTGTATTACGCATCCATCCATTCTTTGGTTCTGAAGTTGTAGCTTCATGATGGGCAATTAATGGCCTTCAATATCTGTAATGGGAAAAGCATTAATGGTTATTTTGCCTCTCCAGAAGATACTGTCTGTCATTTTACATCACAACTTTGAGTAATCAAGATTCAAAGAGCAGAAATCTGAGTTGAGCTGTGCCTACACTCTTATCTCTCTGACATGTTTTTTTTCACAGGGCAAATTAAAAGCCAAAATTATAACCATGCTTGTGTTCCATTTTATCATGATATATGAAACACTCTGCGACTGAGACACTAAATTAACCACAGACACTGCAAATTACTTGCCTGGACTGCTCTAATTCTCACACACTGTATTTTTCCCACAAACCAAGAAATATTTTAGTGTTTGTCTTTCTGGAAAAAAAGAACTGGCTTTTAAACAGTTTCAATAATATTTGAGCCCAAGAAGGTTGAGGTTAGAATGAGAGTATACAGTACAGTACCTCAAAGCAGTTGTCGATTTATGTACTCTCCACCAAGTAATGTGCAAATTATTATTTGTGTTTGTATTAGCCAGGAGTGAAAAATTATTTATCTAAATACACCACCAGCTGTAAATTTATGATGGTGCCTATTTCCAGTATTCTTTGAGCTTAAAGGAAGGCACACAGCCTAGACAGGTCTCCAGTCCATTGCAGGGTAACAGAAGGGGACACAGTGCCATATACAACATTCCTCTTAAAGGCAATTTGGATATAACCATAAACTTTAAATTTGAGTTTTTAGACAGTGGGAGGAAGCTGGAGTATCAAGCATGGGTGCATGGGAAAAATGAAGGGACTACGAGGTGTCTGAACCTTCACCCTACTCTTTTGACCTCATGTGCCAGGACAGGAGAACATAGTTGAAGATGCTGTGAACTGCTAAAAAAACAAAGTAAAACTAGTGCAGGAAAATGTATGAAGTCTACAAACATCCATCCATTCAATTTTCCATCACACTTATTCCTGTTGGTGTTGCGAGGGGTGCTGGTGCCTATCTCCAGCTGTCCATTGGCGAGAGGCGGGGTACACCCTGGACAGGTTGCCAGTCTATCACAGGGCAACACAGAGACAAACAGGACAACCATTCATTCACACACACACCTATGGAGAATATACTGTAGAGAAGCCAATCAACCTAACAGTCATGTTTTCTATGCGGGAAGAAGCCAGAGTACCCAGAGAGAACCAAAATGTACAGGGAGAACATTCAAAAAACCCCTACGGAACAGGAATTGAACCTAGTGAGTGCTAGTGGGTAGCACTCTGAAAGGCAGCAGTGCTGCCCACTGTGCTAATGTGCAGCCCAAGTCTGCAAACAGACAGGTTTAGATATAGTACCTGAAGGAACATTAATTTGTCCAGTGACCATTTACGATCTGTCTTCAATGCTTAATGGCTTTCTCCTATTTATTTTTAAAATAAGGATTGTGCCTCAAAGGCCTTTGCAACTCAATGTGAGGATTTACATATGAGTGTAGGCTTAAACAAATTGTGGCTTTCACAGAGAAATTGACAGAGGAATACAGAGAATTTATCAACCATTTGTAAGCCCTGGACCCATATGAGAAGTAACTTTTAGTTGGTTTGTGGACTAAGTCCATTCAGTTGCTTGTGACGTTCTGTTTCTGTGCTGGATAAACCCTTCCTGAGATCTTGTATGTAATGCTTACAGAATGTTGGATAATTTCTGGAAAGATGAATGTTATGAATTAGAAAATGAAGAATTTTTATTCTCTAAATCTGAATTTTATTAATCAGTTAATAGAATATCTCTTCACAATTTTCCCAGTAAATAGGTGCTGTTGACATGAGATTTTCATCATTTGTCGGTAACAATCCATGCAATCCACACATACAAAGACATCAAACCATAGACATCCAGAATTTAAATTAGGTGTAATAAAGTGAAATACCACAAGGAAAAGTATTTAACATGTGAAGAATGAAAGGTGCCAAAAGGAATTTAAAGCTAAGACACCAGCCGAAATCTTTAAGTAATTAGAAAGCAATACTTCCCTGTCCCAAATGATCACCTATAAAAAGTTGTCTGTGGTATCACACAAGAAACATGATAGGAAAAAGAAAAGAGATTCTTCAAGACCTTCACAATCTAAATGATGACATTGGTTACTGAAGGATTTCTACACTTCTGAATGTTGCAGTGACCATAATCCGGAAGTGGAAAGAACATCCTTTCACCATTAACCGATCACAATCAGGTGCTCCTGGAAAAGTTTCTGACAGAAGAGTGAAAAGAAGAGTTGATCAGATAAGAAGAGTTGCACAGCAGCAAAACACCATTGATGGAGAGCTTCAGAAAGACCTGACATTAGCAAGTATAATTGTTTCAAAGAAAACTGTATTTAATGCTGTTAAGGCTCAGACAATTTGACCCAGACTTCAGGCAGACAGAGTAGGTTAGCTTTAAAGAGAAACATTTTATTGACAGCTAAGGGTAATATGAGTCGTCAGGTGGGACCATCTTGTTGGATTCTCTGTAGAGACAGACACTCAGGTTAGTCATCACTTGGCTCAGGCGGGGAACTATAACGAGCATGGAAATCACTAATCTGGTTATAAGTTCAGTCCGTGTCCAGAGGATGGAGTGGGGACCAGTCAGATGACTTCTCCACAACATGAGGTTGGAGCCATCCAGAGAGTTCCAGGAGCTTTTGCAGAGCAGCCTGTAGAGCAGAAGCCAGCAGATGCTGGAGAGCAGGAGGGTACAGGGGCAGAATCCAGAGCAGGTACCTGTAACAATGAGTAAACATTTATAATGGAGGTCAAATGGTACTGCACATCACCCCAAAAACACAATACCAACAGTGAAGTTTGGAGGTGGAAATATTGTGGTGTGGACCTATGGTCAGCAAACTTCAAATAATTGAAGGAGGGATGAACGGATAAATGTACAGAGACATTCTTGATAAAAATCTGCTGCCAGCTAGCAGGATGATTAAAATGAAATGTGGGTGGACATTTCACCCAGACAATGACCCCAAAAACACAGCCAAGGAAACTCAATTGATTTCAGGGAAAGAAAATAAAGCTGCTAGAATGGCCCAACCAATCAGCTGACTTGAATCCAAAAGAAAATTTGTGGAAAGAACTACAGATCAGAGTTCTTAGAAGAGGCCCTTAAAACATTAAATAATTGAAGACTGTTTTTGTAGATTTTATACAAACTTTACACAATTCTTTGGCCCATTCTTCAACCATGGAAGAATGGGCCAAAATCACGCTTGAGCAATGCATGCAACTAATTTCTCCTTAAAGGAGTCATCTTTATCATTGCCAACAATGGTTGAAACAAAGTATGACATAAATTTCAGTGTGAACCAATACTTTTTCCCTAGAAAAAGTATTGAACATAACGCTAGTATTGTCGTAACACTTCATTACAAATCATTACAAATCATTTCTGGACATCTATGGTTTGATTTATTAACACTTGTGGATTGCATGGATTGTTACTGATACGTCTAGAAATATATTTACTGAGAAAAGTTGTTCAATACTCATTTCACCTGCTGTATGATGAAGGCATTAAATATCATGCGTACAGAATGTAATCTGTAAAAAATATTTGACAAGGATACAACTTGTAAAAGTAGGTCTCAAAGAAACTGAAATGTTTCAAAATCATCAAAAAATAAAATCTGAAAAGAGAGCAATGTGCAAAAACGCTAGTTAAGTTTTAGCATACACATCATAGATGCTTCAAAACATCTATTTCTAATTAAAAAGTCTTACATAGTTTCATATTTAAAAGGTTTTAAGTTTTAATTTGTTCTATAATTATGTTAATCATATCTCTTCATAAAGCAATGGAGCAGTTGACAATGTTTGTAACATCCCCACAGAGTGGTAGAGTGTGAATCCAACTCGTGAGACTGCTTAATGGACAACCCAAACCACTTAACTGGTTTACTATAGTTTTGATGATTTTCCCTGCTTTTTGTCCTTCTTCTACCACCTTTTTTGTAGCAGCATTATTTCAACCCTTACGGTTGTGGAACAGTTATATTCACTTTTCATTTTTTTATACAGCACAGATTCACGACACATGTCTTCAGTAGGCAGTTAACAGAGACAGGTTAACCAGATTATACAGTCAGATTGGTTCAAAGTTTTCTATCTAAAACCAGTTGATTGCAGCATCTCATTGACTCCAAGGCAATCCCTCACACCAAGAATTCTTGTAGGGGAGAGGAAAACACCCTTTTAACAGGACAGAACCTCCAGCAGAATCAGGCTCAGTGTGAGCAGCCATCTGCCAAGGCTGACTGGGTTTCAAGGAGACAGAAACAGACATACACAGCAGACACAGAATCAATGATCCACAAACACATTCCATGCTAGACAAGATAGCAGTATGTGTGGGAAAGAAAAAGTTAAAAAGATGAGCTCTGACCTAGCCTTCATGTCAAAGGGATGAGGGAGAGCACATACAGGTAGTCACAATACAAGCTGAGCCAATAACTACATCTGAGACAAACGGGACAAAACATTGATAGACGGTCCCAGCTTTATCATCTATAATCTAAGGTGTTGATGGCAGCAGCCCAGCTGATATTTTTCTCCAGGATGGTGTCACAGCCTAACATGATTAGACCAGATTCTATGACAAAAGAGGATAAAGAGAGCATACATTATGGGCTGGACTAACACTAATACTGCAGAATGGGACAATAGAGACATAATAAAGCAGCATTATGAAACATGGTTCCTATGTCCTCCAGCAGTCTGAGCCTATAGCAGCATAACTATAGAGATAGTGCAGAAGAACTTGAGTCACTTGTACTATCAGCTTTTTAAAAAAGGGAAGTTTTAAGCCTAGCCTTAAAAGTAGACAAGGTGTCTGCCTCACTGAGTAAAACGGTAGATGGTTCCATAGGAGAGGAGCCTGATAACTAAAAGAGCTGCCTCACATTCTATTTAAAGGAATTCTAGGAACCACTAGTAAACCTGCAGATTGATAGCAAAGTGCACTGTTAAGAACATGAGGAATGATCAGATCTGTGATGTGACTGAACTTGGCCATTCAAGGCTTTATATGTGAGAAGGATTATTTCAAACCCTATTCTGCTTCCAAGAGGAAGCCAATGAAGAGATGATAGGATGGGATAAATATGATCTATCATTTTAATGTTCTTAAGAACTCTGGCTGCAGCATTTTGGATCAACAGAAGGCTTTAACTACAGTTTGAAGAAGTAACAAATGCATAGACTACTTCGTAAGCATCACTGCTGGACAGGATATTTATAATTTGCAATATTACAGAGATGAAAGAAGCAAATTATAGACACCTGATTGATATGGGATATAAATGACAGGTGCTGATCAAAATAACACCAAGGAATTTTACCTTATTATCTGAGGCCAATTTATTCTCATCCAGATGAAGTGACTGACTAATCAGCCTCTTTCACAAGTATTACAGCTTCTTAAACTTTATGCTCAGAACCAACCTTGACTTTGTGTAGATGTAGCCTGAGAAAGACATACTTATGGAGTTTTAACAGATGCACAGAAATATCTAATCAAACAGCTGTACAGTAAGAGGAATAAGTCTAAACATATCAAGAACAAATTGCTAGAATAAACTAAGGCTAAACGTTAAGAAAAGTGTTAATAGGACATTACCATTAGAATAACACCTTAGTTTAGGCAACTAAACTCAATATGACAAGATAATAATAAATAATCAGGAACATAAGTAACAATAAAATCCAAACACTTACAGATGCTAAATAAATCACTGTAATTGTCTTACAAAAAAAAAAAAAATAAAATAAAATAAGTTTTACAGAATCTGTAATCAGAATATTCCAGATAAGGATTAGTATAGCTTAGATTTTGAGTTAGATCTATCAAAGCTAAAATAAAATTATTTTAGAATCCTAGTTGTTATTTCTATTAGCTGCAAGAATATAATAATTAGGTAAAGATGTAAAACAGGAGATGGCAAAATAAATTTATTCAAATAATCACTTACCAGTCAACTACTTAGAACAAATATTGAGATCAAATATAAGATAAATCAGCAATAAGAGGCAGTGAAAAGTTACATCTGAAAACTGCTGTTCTTTTCACAAAACAAGATACACTACAAACTTTGCAAACTATTTAACTCTTACAAATTCTTAGTAAATTTTTTTATACATTTTTAATTGGGTAACCCAAAAATAAAAAAGGAATTATATTATCATTTTTCGTTTTAGCTACCTTGTTTTTATAATTATAAATGTTAACTTAGGTAATTTATCTAACGTATAACCCTTGTACATACTAAATGCTCCCACTTCTATTAAAGTTCTGGCTATGGTTCATCAGGTAAACTTCATAAACTGCAACTCTAATGCTCTGTTTGGTTTGCAAATACAATCTTTTCCCATTGGATGGAAAGCAATCTCTAGATTTGGAACCTTTTTTGTTGTTCAACAGAAAGTCATCAAACCTACAAGATCATCTTGATGAATCAGAGTCCAGCACACCCTTAATCTACACCTCCGTTATCTCCCAATCAATAAACCCTGCCCCTCATTTAATCTGACAAGCATCTACATGGAGAGAAAGGCATTCACTTAGCACTGGGAGGTATATGATATTGATCAGGATGAGATAAAGCTTGTCCTCTTCAATCATGCAGGGGAGATTGGACCTGTGAGGTTTAGGGCAATAGAGCTCAACTCACTGTGTGCACTGCCACTCATGTAAAAGGCTGCGATAATGAAGAGTTTGGAGGAAAAGGGGAGCAAATAAACAGACAAATTCCCCCATGCTATTATGATGAATGTGTGATGGATAATAGATCACTGAAGGGTGGGGAAAATAAATGCACATTTTAAATTTTAGAAAAATAAAGACATAATTTATGATTCCTATATGGAACATGCAACCTTGGGAATGTTCCTTACAATTGAAAAAAGACTGATATATAGAATCAGAATGGGCTTGTACTCCTCAGCTTGCTGTTGGATATTACTGCTGATGGAAGGCATAGAGCTGATAAAGGAAACCTTTAGAGCTTGGTTGTACATGGAAACTTCTAGAAAATTAGAGATGGCTAAAAGAGGTTCAGCTTCTGTAGTCAAAGAAGCAATGTGAGGATGAATTTAAGAATGCAGTAGTCTGGATGTCTTAATGTCTGTATTTGGAAGAGTCTTAAACTCAAAATGGGCTAAGAGAGACCTTTCCAGGCTGCTTTTGATTTTGTGGGTGAACTAATGACTCAGAGTGAGGGTGCTGTCAGGTGGTGGAAGACAGACAGGTTCCTCAGTTAAGTCCCTATGTCCTCTTTAAGGAAGATTAGTTTGTACTGGACTTCTCTCTTGAACTACTTAATTTTAGGAAGGGAACCAGAAAGTGTTTTATGATGATAAAGAATTCCTCCATGGTAACTTTTAGAGAGATTATTGGAGGTTCTATGTGATTAACCTTAGATTCAGAAGGAGCAATGTGGATTTCGTTTTTCCTTTTCTTTTTTTTGCAGAGTAGGGAACAAGATCTCTAACTTTATAGTAATTGCTTTGAGAGACACAAGAACTTTGTTATCTGGTTCATACAGATATAGGAGGATGCTGTGAGGATATGGATTTGTTCCTTTTAAAGACTATCCTGTCTATGTCCAAAGCAAGAGCTGTATTAGTATTCTTGGCACAGACTGAAGTTTGCTCCAAGGGTGGATTTACTCTGTCAGCTGCTTAGAATGCTATTTTACCTTCCTTCCCTTTGGAGATTTTCTGTATGCAGCCCCCCTGAAGGAGACAATGGGGAAGAACAAGAATGGACGGATGGACGGACGGATGGAACAATGTTGCAAATAAAGTATCTTCAAAATCTGTTGATCTGTGATATTATCCTTATAGTAGGAACATTATTTATAAGCAGGAGGTTGTGGTACATTAGGATGTCACCCACTGACTCTTTCATCTAGCAAGAAATAAAAATATATCTACAAGTGTAAATACCATTGTATTCAGTGCACACTGTCGACCTTGCATATGAATAAAACCTTAATTTAAGAATATGTATTTTATTTTCTTTAGTGGAGGAGTCTATAAACTGGACTTATTGCAAAATCATCAGACATGATTTAAACCTTCAGACACCACATTTTTATCTTCATATTGTTTATTAGCTGCAGATATGATCATCTTACTTGCAGCATCAGTTAAGACGAAATATAAGACAATAACAAAGAAGCAGAGTTAAACTAGATAATATTAACTGTAAATGTACACCTAATAGAGTAGCTGCACGTTCAGCATGAAGATCTGCTTTTGCATCTGCTGCACACATGAATCATAATGCCTCCTACTTCAAGCTTTATTGGTTTACTCAATAGTCTCTTTAAAAAAATAGTTATGTGGATGAAGAAAGGCATAACAGGTTGGATGCACTTTCAAATTGGGACCAAAGAGTGTAATATGATGCTCATCTTCTAGCTTCAATGAGCCAGAAGAACAAGAGAAAAATAAATGAAAGAATTAGAGCTCGGGCAGAGGTTTTGTTCTCTCTGACTCTATATTGATTATCTGACAGAGGTATTGTTAAACACAATTAAATTTGTCAGTATTTTCATATCCGGCTATCTCTGTCTGTATCATCAGATGTTTCAGGTGGCTAAAGGACATTTTTTAATAACCACACAAGTACATTACACTAGTGTGATTAAACCCGGAGGACTAAATCAGAGTAACAATCAGCACTGCTTCTCTACCAATGTGAGCGTGACTTTTTGCTATCCATTCTGGTCAAATTAACATTTATAGGGTGTAAAATATACAAACATACTAATATAACTCATACTCCAAAACTGGAAGCCTACTAAAGCTGTGGCTAAGCTAAATCGTTCCCTTTTTTTTTCTAAAAGAATAGTAAAAAACTAAAAAACTGAAAGCATTTTCCTAAAACAATCTACATTTATTAGATTCCAACTTTTACCATTTCTTTCTTTCAGCAATGTACACAAATAAATTCAAACCATAAATACAAAGGTTTCAGAGTAGTATATTTCTATCACCTTATCATCTTTCTCTGTATGATGTTGTTGCTACGACATGAGTAATTACAAAGACATTGCAGCTTTCAGATGTAATCCATCCTTTAGTTGTTGTTTTTTTTAAATTACATCTTCCAAAGCTCTTTTCATTTCCTTAATCAGCACATACAACCCTACTCCTCCTTCTGTTTAAGTCTTATCTGGCTATTTTCCTACTGTATAGCACAACATGGGCCAGTCATGTCAGCTGGAACTAAACAATACTAATATAATGAGTCACTTTAGAGTCATAGAAGGAATTTGGTACTGTGGCAAATCAACATTTAGACTACTTTTGCAATAATAGACTAAACATATTATGCATATCCACCTCAAGAAATAAGAGAAAAGAATAAGATACACACATAGTATTTATCATTTAAGTCAACATATGACTAAGAGTATCAGTAATAGAAAATAGGCCTACTTATACTTCCATCAACTTAGCAGCGACATTTAAATGTATCCACAGTGTTAGCTCTGACCGCAGTTAAAGGGATAGTTCGGTATTTTTGACATGAATCTGTATGGCATCCCCATCACCAGTGGCATGCAATCACACTGACTTACCCCTGGCAGCGTCCTGTGAGCAGAGTTATCGTCCAGTTTTGGTCAAGCCGAAAGTAGTCCGACAGNAACTCTGCTCACAGGACGCTGCCAGGGGTAAGTCAGTGTGAATGCATGACACTGGTGATGGGGATGCCATACAGATTCATGTCAAAAATACCGAACTATCCCTTTAACACCAGCGTTTATACACACACACACACAGAACAACCCCACTGCCAGCTACACTGAAAAAAAACAACTCATAAGATTTACTTAAAAAATATATTGTAAGTATTTGCACGCAAAAGATTTAAGTAAAATTTTATCCTGCAATATCATGTAACACTCACCTGCCAGTATCAAGTAAATTTTATTCTACATAAGACAGAACAGCTGTGAAAATATTAAGTAACATTTACTAACTTACATCCAAGTTGTAAGTCTGATTTATTTAAAACATTAGGTGTTTTTCATAAGCACAAGCAGCATTTTACTCAAAATTTTAAAGCAACACAGAGACACACAACCATTCACACATACACTGACACCTAAGGAGATTTTAGAGATGCTAATTAACCTAACCATGTTTACAGACTATGGGAGGAAGCTGGAGAAACCCAGGCATGCAAAGGGAGAACATGCAAACTCCACGCAGAAAGACCTCTGAGCCAGGAATAGAACCCTGAACCTTCTTGCTGCAAGGCAGCAGTGATACCCACTGTACTACTGAGCAGCCCTTTAACCAGAAACATACTTTTCAAATATTCAATAAAGAATTTATGTTAAGTCGTTTAGTTTGACTTTACAGAAATATATTCATATGTAAAATAAAGAATATTTAATTTACACAAACATTCTCATAACAGTTTCTGGGCGAGTGTCAGTACAGAAACAGCCACTTAAACTTTGAGCAGTGGTGTAAAGATTAAGTATGCCTCTATTTAAATGAGAAAAAGCATGTACAAATATAGCATTAATAGTAAAAGTGCATTATGTTGTACTGAAGAATAAAATCTCTACTAGATATTTGAATAAAGGAATCTGTTATTTTTTGTGAAATAACATATAGTACCTTTTTTGGCAAAAAATAAAAAACATTGACAGGTAACATTCCACTAGTATTAAGTGGAACCCACTGCTAATTCTCACATTTTCCTACCCTAAGATGACAAAGTCAAGAATGCATTTAGGAAAGCGACTTCAACTTCAGGGTGTTTACTTTTGGGGAAAGTTTAAATCCATCCAACTCTAGGAAAAGTTTTTGGAAGGCTTCAAAAGTGTAGCACAAAGTGGGAGGGTATGCCAAGTTCAGGGCATATATCAGTCCCATGAGCAGCGAACAGGCTTTTGCAGTACTGTTGCACCCTGGCAAAATGCCTGTTGTCAGGACTACCTCTTGCTCTGTGTGTGACCCTGTAACGTCTGGAGCAGAAACAGTCCTGCTGTGAGCTACAGTGTGCATGCACCATGTGAGCGTTTGAAAACGCTACATTTTTAGTTTATGTAGTAATTTTAGGTTTATGTACATACTGCTGATAAAGATTTAAATAGAATACGAAAATCTAAGTAAAACTTGTTCTTTCCCCAAAATTAATTTAAACATTTAAATAGTATAAGGAAATCTAACTAAAACTTACTCTTTCGCCAAAATTCAAGTAGGCCTACTACTGAAAAAAAAAGGTTTAAATTAACTTCAGAAACTGTAGTTTTTACTAAAGCTTAAAAACATAGAGTAGAAATTATGACGAATACTATGACGATAGAGTTTACTGCACCAAAAAAGTAACTTTTTTCAGCGTACAATCTTCTCCTAAGGTCAAGTACAATCTTGTAACAAGTGTTGTTCTGAATTGGGTGACAACCTAAAACAACAAGACATCAGATGAGATGTACTGGTTGCACAGCACAACTTGATTTTTCCTTATGTTGTGTAATCTATGATCTTAATTGTGTTTATTAATAGCTTCAAAAACAAGAAAAATAATATGAGTGGAGACGTGTTCAAAACATTTCTTCTTTCCAATGAACTGTCATGCATTAATGTACTATTTGTCATTGTAGTACTGTGAACCAAGCTAAAGAGCTTAGCTCCATTAGATTGGATGATGACTGCCTGTGAACATCAGTTTTCAACAGTGGATCTCCCACATTAAGTTTTATCCTTCTTACTTTATGATAAATAGAGATCATCATGGCAAAATAGAAAAATGTACAAGATTTGTAATTTCTTGAAGTTTAAATTTGTGCAACATTCACTGTTTTTGCTCAGTTAAATAGCTTGACAAAGAGAAAAAAAGAAGAACTTTTCAACTTATTAGGGTAAAAATCCTTTTAGATAATCTACTAAATACATTTTCCAAATACTGTTTCTCATTATTCATTTCCCTCTAAGCAGGTCATTTACTTAATGAGCTGTCATATAAATACCACAAATGTCTATCAGAAATTACTGTAATCACCACAAACAGCTTGCAGTGATTCCGGATAATTATCAGGCCATCATCAGTGACTGTCTGGTGGTAGTTTGCTGCATTCCTTGCAAACCAACTCTAGTAGGTTGACAGCAAACAGCCAGATAAAGCATAGACATATTGTTACAAGGATTCTTTAGATAAATGGGTTGGAATAAATACAAAGGAATAAACAACAGCTTGATTCTTTCACAATGTCTATTTTTTATCTGTTCTTTTAATGTGTCTCAATTGGACTTCATCCCTCCTCTTCTCTAATTAAATAATTAAGTGTCATGGTCTTGGTGCTGATGGTCGGCAGTTTCATTTACTCCTGTCACCTGTCTAATTGGCCCGGCGGCTCATTAACACTCATAGTTTCCACCTGGTTCCTGTTGCTATTTATGCTGCTTGTCTGCCTACCATCAGCGCCAGATTATTTTAGCTTTTTGTGAGAGTAACTAGCAATCTTGAATTGTTCTGGGATTCTCACTCTGACCGGTTTTCTGCCTTTGGATTTTAGAGTTTTTCCTTGCCCTTGTCTGCTCTCTAAGTTTTGTTTTGGACTAATTTCCTGGATCCTACTGGTTAACCGAACTTGGAAGTGATACTGACCTCTGCTATGATTCTCTTCCGGTACCTCTTCAGCTCTGGATATTCCCTCACGGACATTGGTTCCTCCTCAGTGTCGGCTGGTGTCCGCTCAACATCACCCTGAGCTCTGGAGCTCCGGCCGCAAACTTTGGAAAATCCCCCACTCTGATTCTTCTCCTTCCTCTGGGGTTCGGACTGAACTCATAACCAGGTCAGTGACTTTTACCTCCTTGTCTTGATCAGCCCGATATTCTTAGTCTCTGACCTGAGTTCTCCCTTCCTGCAAAGAATTTGGCTCTCTTTCCTGCTGACGACCAGCCGCTCACTGTACGTTGCAAAAATAAAGCTCATTTGAAAATCATCCTGTCTGCTTCCCATACTGGGCCCTAGGTTCTGAGGTTGTGACATTAAGCCTACAATGTTCACACCTTTCTGTAATTCAGGACATTGATGTTTGTGGAATTGACACAGGTAACTTCAAAAAGCATTTACATTTCAACTATTACAGCATAATATACATACATACAAAATGTACATATACATATATTATTTTTCTGGCTATTTTTTTTCATACAGTTGAACAGAATATCTTGTAAATAATATATATAACAAAAAAAAAAGATGCTATGAATTTCTTCCTCCACCATCATCCACCTCCAGAAAACATGTAGTCTAAGGTCTTTGACTGTCAGGGTTTGGTTGTGGTTTTTGGACCCAAAAGCAGAGGCAGGGGAGGCAGAGATTTTTTAATCTTTTAGATTTTATCTGGCTATGATGTATAATTAATTTTGTTATTAGATAAATTTGTAATTAATAATGTTTTATATATTTTCAAAGACAGGAGAATGCCACAGGACCATCTGAAACACAGCAGACCCATCCCCCTGCCATTTCAGCTGAGGCTTTATCTTCTTTGAGGTGAGATGTCTATATGTGCAAAGATTTATTAACCAACCCCTTACATAGCGTTATTGATTGTTTTTACATATCTGTTTACATAACTAATAGTAATGACAACTGTTTTTAGCATATTTGTTTACAAACAGTCTTTATTCGAAATTATATTAGAATATTTCTTGACATAAGTTTCTAAATTAAATTGTTTTAGTACATTTGTTTACATCCTTGCTGTATGTTTCCTGGACCGGGTCGCCTTTTACAGCTGCTTTTTGTATCTCTGCTTCTGTCTCCTTGAACCCCAGTAAAGTTACAATATAGAGGTAGATAACTTTTACTAGCAGTGTTGTGAAATGGATCTCACCAAATAGCATGCCCAACTTTCTCTGTCGAGTATAAACTGTGCATCAGCGGGAAGCCAGACCTGTGCTTTCAGTGTACGCTAACGCATGAAAGAATCTCTCAAAAACACTATGGTCTTTTTTCTCTCTTCTGAAGATTTTCTCTTCTTCTCATACACTTCGTAGACACTTTTTCTCTTACGACCCTCAGCCATTTTCAAAGAACCTCGGTGAGAGAGGTGACCGTCAATGCCGAGCTGAAAATGTAGCTCAACAATTGGCAAAAAAAGATAGCTAGATGGGGATGTTAGCCTTGGCTCGTCCCACTACAATTCCGTTTTAAACATCTAAAATATTCTGTCATAATTTGTGGACATTAAGATCTAAAGAGAAGCATTTATCTCCTGGTCGGACCCTGTAATTCAGTGAAAGGGTGAAGTCGGAGTAAAAAAGTATGCACGCCCATAAGAATGACAATGGCTGAAGGGCAATTTTGAATCGCTGCTACTGTAAACATATCACCAGAATGATTGACAATTAGGAGGACCACTTCTTTTAATGATCCACTCAGAAAAAATAACATCCTCCACTATAACTTTAATGTTTTTATTTATATATANACCATAGAACTCAAATATATCCAGAAAACTCAAAATAGGAATTAAACCAATAAAACTAGAAAACATGGAGCAAAATAAAACATAACAGAACCAAGACCGTAACAGTGGCACCGATTCAATGATTTTTATAAAGCTTTTTCATAACCAAAACTATACCTATGGATTTCATTGTTTCAGCAATAACTCTTATTTATTTTATCTGGCTATGATGTATATTTAATTTTGTTATTAGATAACTTTGTCATTAATAATGTTTTATATATTTTCAAAGACAGGAGAATGCCACAGGACCATCTGAAACACAGCAGACCCATCCCCCTGCCATTTCAGCTGAGGCTTTATCTTCTTTGAGGTGAGATGTCTATATGTGCAAAGATTTATTAACCAACCCCTTACATAGCGTTATTGATTGTTTTTACATATCTGTTTACATAACTAATAGTAATGACAACTGTTTTTAGCATATTTGTTTACAAACAGTCTTTATTCGAAATTATATTAGAATATTTCTTGACATAAGTTTCTAAATTAAATTGTTTTAGTACATTTGTTTACATCCTTGCTGTATGTTTCCTGGACCGGGTCGCCTTTTACAGCTGCTTTTTGTATCTCTGCTTCTGTCTCCTTGAACCCCAGTAAAGTTACAATATAGAGGTAGATAACTTTTACTAGCAGTGTTGTGAAATGGATCTCACCAAATAGCATGCCCAACTTTCTCTGTCGAGTATAAACTGTGCATCAGCGGGAAGCCAGACCTGTGCTTTCAGTGTACGCTAACGCATGAAAGAATCTCTCAAAAACACTATGGTCTTTTTTCTCTCTTCTGAAGATTTTCTCTTCTTCTCATACACTTCGTAGACACTTTTTCTCTTACGACCCTCAGCCATTTTCAAAGAACCTCGGTGAGAGAGGTGACCGTCAATGCCGAGCTGAAAATGTAGCTCAACAATTGGCAAAAAAAGATAGCTAGATGGGGATGTTAGCCTTGGCTCGTCCCACTACAATTCCGTTTTAAACATCTAAAATATTCTGTCATAATTTGTGGACATTAAGATCTAAAGAGAAGCATTTATCTCCTGGTCGGACCCTGTAATTCAGTGAAAGGGTGAAGTCGGAGTAAAAAAGTATGCACGCCCATAAGAATGACAATGGCTGAAGGGCAATTTTGAATCGCTGCTACTGTAAACATATCACCAGAATGATTGACAATTAGGAGGACCACTTCTTTTAATGATCCACTCAGAAAAAATAACATCCTCCACTATAACTTTAATGTTTTTATTTGTATATATTAATCATATTAAATTTAAATCCCAAAAAAGGGGTAAAGACAAGTGCTTTTGGTGTTTTTTGCCCCACAGATCTTACAAAGCAAACAGAAATACAAAATGAATCTATTAATTAAATCAACGGTTATAAGTCTGGTGTTTTGTACATGGGTGGTTTTTCTTTTAAAACATTAGCCATAAGGTTTCTGTCCCCACATCTGCAGGTGTGATGAGTCTTTACCGTGTGTAAATTACAGAGTTGTTCTCCTTGTGCTTTCTCTCCCTTTTCATTGCCTGTTTTCTGTTTCTTGATCAAGCCCTACCAACAGCATTTCCTATTGGACTCATACCCCAGCAGTGTTCTTTAATCAAAGTAAGGCAATTACCTACACCTGCTGGTGTAAAATCACATTGAGTCAGTTAGTCAGAGCAGATGTGTTTTGTGTAAGCAGCTTGCTTCCTTCCCTCTTTATTGTGTTTATGTGATCTTTGAATTAATGGTTGTAACCTTGCTTCTTATATTATAAGGGCTATAAACTCTGAAAGTAGTACTCAGCGTTCTTGCAACCATAATGTTTGTTACTAGGTACATCTCTACAGCTTCAGTGTTTTATCCTACTAAGTTTACATAGAAGCATGTACTTTTCAATGTGATAAAATGCACTGGCTTTATGGAAAGGAAAATAGACGTTTGGTTTTATAACTTTTGTTCCAACTTAAAACCCCAAATGTGGCTGGCATGTTTATAACCTTAAAATGTCCCATCACAGGCAATCTAATCTCAGTATAAAGGCAAATTTATGAAGGCCACAAGGGTTTGTTACAAAATCAGTGAACAGCATGAAGAACACCAAGTAATACAGCTGACGTTTTGCAGAGCAGTTTATACCATGTTTAGCTTCTGAGAAAAATATTCCAATGTTTGAACATAAGTGCTGTTTATTACATCCGAAACCAGAGGGCAAAACACAACTGCAAGCCTACAAAGACATGACAATCTGAGTAAAATAACAGGCTCAGCACTGTGAATATTGATCAGAGGCAGCCAACAAGGCCACACAAAGTCTAGAGAACATTTATCTGATTCAACAAGTATCCATGATACACAACCTCCATCTAGCCTTAATTAAATATTATTGTATTGTTGAAAACAAGCAAAGTTATTTAACCTCATAGTTTGACAGAAACCATGCATTTGGATATAGGTGCCTGGCGAAAATATATGTCCCCACTGAACTTTTAGACCTTTTGCCACATTTCAGGCTTCAAACATGAAGATCTAAAATTGTAATTCTTTGTAAAGGATCACAAACAAGTAAGAGACAAATCAAGAAGTGGAACAAAATTGATTGGATATTTCACATTTCTTTTAACAAACAAAAAAACTGAGTGTACAAAATTATTCAGCACCTTCAACTTAATACTTTGTAGCGCCACCTTTTGCTGTGATTACAGCTGCAAGCCGCTTGGGGTACATCTCTATCAATTTTATACATCGAGAGACTAAAGCTATTGTCCATTTTTCCTTGCAAAACAGCTTGAGCTTGCTGAGGTCGGATGGAGAGCATTTGTGAAACATCAGTTTTTAGATCTTGATAAGATTCAGGTCTGAACTCTGACTTGACCGTTTAAACACCTGGATATGCTAATTTATGATACTTGCCACTGACCTGCTGTCAGAGTGTGTTGGCCAGTAACTAGAGCCCATCTTAAAGGCAGTGAAACACTCAGAGCAGTTTCAGGCTGTACACACCGTCCGATGGGCCGCTAGCTTACCAGACTCAAAAGTCATTTACTTTATATAATCTTAGAGTACATTGACTCTAAACTGTTGTCTATTTGCTTACCGTCAATGCTGCTCCCTGCCTCCTGGTCACCGCTATGAAAATTGTCTGACACTGCGATGCAAAACACACCGATTTGCAGAAGGGTTTTGTTGTTTTTTTAAACCTGTTTCTCCTGCATGTTTTCCTAGCAATTTGTACATCGATTTGTGATCCTTTGTTTGTTATAAATGGCTTTATAAATAAAGATGTGGTAACCCTAAAAATAATTAAAAAAACACTTTGCATAATACCCACAGTGGTGATCTGGGGGGTTGCAGGAACAGTCAGAACTCCAACTCCAATACTGCCTCTTGTCTTCTTTCTATGGTTCAAACACACGGTCAATGAGCTTCAAAGCATAAGCAATGTGATTTAGATGCGTCAGTGTTCTTACAGCTCAGTCTTCCATCATTCCAAATGTTTTAATTGTTTTATGGTTGTAACGTATTGCTGGTATATCCATTGTATACTATACTAATGTTAACGTCCCCATTTGAGGTACTGCATCATGGCGGCGCACTTATACTTTTTTTTTTTTTTACATACATTTTTTTTCACGTTTGTAATATAATAATTGATAATATTATGAATTAAGTTAGCTTGAATGTTTCATTTTCAGTTTAAGTGGGTAGAATATATTTCAGCCAAATTATTATTTTGAAATAGAAAATCTTTCGTCAAACAAAACCATATTCGTCATAATATTGATGCTGCCTTTTAATTTTGGTTTAAATTTTCAGTAACTAGGGCCTCAAGTGTTCTGCATCTTTTACTTATAACCAGTTCTTGTGAGTCGATTAGTGCGTACTTTGAGTATCAAAAAAATTTCTTACCAATATTTCTCAGGAACAAGTTCTCCCAAACCACTAAACCAGGGTGACAAGAAAAGACTGACATGTTGTTCCTAAAGTATTTAGGAGAACAAGTTTAGTTCTCTCTTTTTTAAGTGTATTTGGTTGAGTTGAAGACAGATGTTTAAAACATCCAAAATATCCTATTCAGAATATTGTTCTAGTTTTAGGTATTTAATTTAACAATGACTAACATCTATTTTCTCATGAATATAAATAGCATTTTAATTTGTCGCAAAGGAGAGCCCATTTATAATAACACAATGACATTTTTAAATTGTATTTTTTTCTGACTTTTAATATTTTCCTGCACTGTTATTAGGGACTAACCATTAATATTTATATTTTTTAGAGAGGAAGAAGGTTACATAGAAATCTGACCAGCTTTCATTCAGGAGTTAATACCAGAAATAAACAATAGATTATACCCATTATTACTAAAATAATGTGATTCCCAAAAAATAATGAAATGTACATGAGCCTGTGGTAAGTTACATGATCCACATATCTAATGTTCAGCCTTTGCATTGCACCAGCAATTCAATATTGTATTTTAAATTGCTATTTCAAATGCAAATCTCTGGCTCTACCAAAAAATAATTGGTATAGCCAAATACATTTTCTGCACACCAAAATCCGTCCACTTGTTAGACAAGAGGCTGATGCCTGCATTAAAGTCTTTATAACTTACCTCTGCTGAGAAGAGGGTAACTTATAATTGTTGACAATGCCGGTCAACCATCAGATCACCGCTCATTGTGACAAGTATCCCACAGGCCAGTAAGCTAGTTTTTCCAGTGAGGCTTTCATTTTTATTTTTCTGCCCTCTCTTAACAATGAAACAAAAACCCAGGGTATCAAGAAAATGAAATAACTATGCAACAAATATGCAAAGTACGAAATAATTAGATGAACACAAATGTGCCATTTCTTTTTGATTTAGTTTTTAAGTAGTACACAAATTTGTTCTCTTTAGGTCCCTATTATTTATATATATATATATATATATATATATATATAGACTCATCTATATAGATATAGACGAGTAAAGCTGTTTCCTTTTTTCGTCAGATTGGTGACCCATTTCCACCCTAGGGCACAAAGAGCTTTGCCCATTGACTCCCATTAAAAGTTATACATGCCCAGCAGCTCCTCTGCAATGCAAAAGGATAGGTGAGCTTAGGGCGCACGACATCTACACCCAGAGCTGACAGGAACAGCCGTCACAATCATAGTGCGGCTGATTGACAGGTCAAGTCGGAAGTTCTAGACGATCATTGGCGAGAGATAGAGAGAAATGAATGAAGAAGACTGCATACAAATATTTCAAACCATTTCATTTAATTCTACTTTTACACTTATTAATCCCAATTAGCTCTTATCTGGGCCTCCCTTGAAATGGACAGCAATTAGCCCCTTGATTAACACACTGCCCAAAAATAACAGCTTTGTACAAAAATAAACAAACTTTTTCTTGGTTTTATTTTTAAGCCCATCTGATTGAAACCCCTTTCAGTTAATCCCAGTAATTATAATTTAAGCTTCTCCTTTAAAACTGACCGCAATCTACCACTTAGTCACCACATAGCACAGACATTCCAAAACCTTCCGGTGGCCTCTACTCAGACACTGGATTACATTTTTCAACAAACTCAAGTTATAATTTCAATTACATCTTAACAACTTTGACAGGTACTGTACCTTAGGAACAATCACCCCTAAGGTTTTTTGGTCATTCATTTTATCTTCGAAACACAGCTCTAACCCTTAAAACCTTTGTCCTCAATATAACCACAAGCCTCAAACACTTTAAAAATGAAATTTAATTGATACTACCTTACCTGAACCTCTTACAAGTAATCCTAAGATTTTAGGACAACTGGTTAATCCTCCAAACAGAGTATTGACCCCAACCCCTGGCCCTAGAAGAAGGCTTTGCCTGGAATATTGTATTTATTCAACACATTCATAACTAGAAGAATGTCCCCAATCACCTCTTGGAACATTCTAAAATCAGTTTACACTTTAGTCCTAAACCTAACCCATAGCCTAAGAAAATAATTTCTCAAAACAAGTCATTTGTCCACACAAAGTGGCATATTTCTCGGAAGCTATCCCCAGAGGAAACAAATGCAAAACTATGCACGCCTAAAAAAAAAAAAAAAAAAAAAAA
>NW_015150589.1:343220-345749 GCF_000732505.1 Cyprinodon variegatus
AAAAAAAAAAAAAAAAAAAAAAAAAAAAAAAAAAATTTCATCAGCGAAAGATAGCTGCATATTTTAGCCCTCACAGGGAAGACACAATTCCAGTAAACTGATGTGCTAAATTAAGCATGTTTGATCTATGGCTATTTTGTAACTAATATAAAAGCTGTAATGGATATGTTGGTCAGAGAATGCACATAAGGCATACAGACTGCTTTGTTGGTTAAGGGCCAACTAAAGAGCTTTGTAATTGCACTACTGAATATTCTGCCTGGACACAGAAACTAATGGTTCTCATTTCAGCAAATGGTTACTCTTCTAACTCCAGATTTATGTGTGGGGAGCACTTGGTGGAAAAGATGTCACTGTAGACAGTATTTGTTCTGTTTTTCATAAAATCTCTTGTACTCTAGAGCCATCAGAAGAAAATGAGAAATGGCATTTTGTTTTCTTATGAATAAGGTTTAGTGCGTAGATGAAACCCTGCTGTAGATGCAGTGTCCTAATTTAGAAACACCCATTGTCTGCAAGATCTTATTATTCCCTGCATGATTTTTGTCATTTATTCAGGTGAGTGTTTATATGCCTACTCAAGTCTGCAAGAGTGCACAGATATAACTATTTACTGATCAAATACATGGCACACAACAACAACATCCAAATTTACTCTTCATGCCTGTCCTTGTGAATTTTGATAAGGTAAAACTCCCAAGTGAGCTGCCTAAATATATACTGCTCATTATATGCCGGAGCAGATACTGATTTGTCACCACAAATAAGTAAGAACTGAAGTTTTTGCCTCTCAGTTTTCACTAACTGGTTACAAACTTCTCAGTCTAGATGATAAGGTCATGGCTGTTTACAGAAAAAAACTATTATATAGTTAAGATCCCTCACACATGTAGTTTAAAAAATATGTTTTTTATTTATATTTTGGGTTTCAGAAATTTCAATTAAAATATAATTTTAAAAGATTTAATAGGCTTCTTGGTTTGGAAGATTTGTGATTTAATTCATATTTAGCAAAAATGGCTGTTAGAAAATTTACCTTTTTTATTTTTACCTGAATTAAAATCAGTGGACGAATCTGTATTGGTATTAAAGCGAGCAACCATTTCATGTTTGTAGTTGGTGCATGAATATAGCACTGGTTTAGCCTGTGCTTTTGCTACTCCTACACCACTCAAAATCCAGGAATTCATGTCATATTCCACATGAGATAAAATGCAGTGCAGTCTTAAAGAAAGTGGTTACTTAGTGACTCTTTGGTCAGTTTCAAGTTGTGGGCACCCTTTCTTTAAAACTTAGATCCTCAAATGAGCTTTTACTTTGGATTTACAGAATTCAAATGGCCACAGAGGGAGTCAGGGCATGCCAGTTTGTGGAATTCTCTTTTGATCTAAATGTCGGATAGACCCGATCATTATCTTTTTGTTAAATGTTGGTTGAAACTTACATTACACATGGGTATACAATGGATTTGACCAATTCTATGTTTATCAGTTATGTTGTTTTGATTCACTTTTTTTGAAATGTAAAGCACTTTGTAACAATTATATTAACAAGTAAATAAAGTAAAAACAAATAAAGTATACTGTAATATTATTACTGTTATAATTATTAACCATTTTTTTAGAACGTGCTCATAACATCCCCTTCAAATATCACTTTATAGAAATTCTTATATTGCCCAAATCAACAACCATCATTTGCCAGGGGTATGAATAATTTCGGAGCAGCTGTGTGCAGGGAATAAAGTCGTTTTAAATTCTTGCCCAGTACAATGCAGTACCTGCGATGGACTGCTGGAGATAGGCACCAGCACCCCTCGCGACCCCACTCGGGACAAGCGTGTAAGAAAATGGATGGATGGATGGATGGATGGATACAATACAGTAAATGCCCTGCACTTATACAGTGCTTTATCAAGTCCAACGCACTTCACACGGCATTTAGTAATTCACATGCTGAGTGTCAAAACTATACTATAGCTGTGGCTAAAGGGTAGCTTTTTGAGCCGAGTGACAGAAGAGAGGCTTCAATACATCAGCCACCACCAAGCCCTCTCAACAGCAGCAACAGCAGGACATAACAACAGAGACAGAAGTAGACGATCCAACTGGCAACCAACAAGTTACAGGTATAAACTCTGGAAATTATTGGCCCTTATTATTTCCTCACAACCTGCATGCATTTAAAAAAAAAAACATCAGTATAAACCAATATAAGAATGTATGACCCTTTTTCCCCTCAATCCCCACTCTTTTTCGCCCTCCTGTCCCTCCGTTGTTGGACAAACACTCCCACTTCCTCACCTCCTCGGCCGTATCTCAACCCACAGCTAGTTCGTGATTGTCCCTCATGCGTTGTGTCATGGAATTACATAGCGCTTCAAAATTGAGCATAAATCAAAAATATCTGCGACAAGCTCACTGCCATACACTGCCACGGGGAGTATAACCAGCCCTTAACCCCTAGAACCCTACGGACCCACCGGTGGGTCCAGCTGCTACGTGACCTCGTAATTTTAACAAACCCCCA
>NW_015150589.1:346254-350146 GCF_000732505.1 Cyprinodon variegatus
TGTTTTTGTCAGGCAGAAATTTATTTATACCCCCTGAGGGTGTAAGAGGTTAAGAAACATATAAATCAGCCTATTTTCCAAATGAACACGAGAAAATAGCTAAAAGCTACAATGACATGCTAACAAAATCCCTATTTGGTGGTGAAGTAGTTAATAAGTAAAGAAGACTTGACACCAATTTCCTAATTAATAAATTTCACAGCTCTGCTGGGCCTTTTGGGAGTTTTGCATTGTTTCGTTTTGAGTGACAACTAAAATCATTCCACAAAGCAGGGATGTTTTTATTTGCTGTGAGGATATCTTGTCACATACAGGCAGACAACCAGTGATCAAATTCAGGATGGAGAGCCCAATAGAATAACCACATATATAGATGAACTGTTTGTAATGCAAAACCTAATGTTACTGAATTATTTTCATACGGCTGCCATGAAAGGAAACACACAGTAGAGAAAACATTCTGTACATTTTCAATAAGTCATAAAATATGACTGTTTAACATTAATCTATTGTTTAAAAATTGTGACTTCTCATCATCTGCATGTTCTGTCTCCTGTAATATAATTTCAGAAACCTTTGTATTTATTCCTTTTGCGCCCACTAGCTTAATACTTTCATGCGACTGTATTTTATTGAGATTACCCCCGGTCTTGGGATTTCTAGATGTAAAAAGGAAAGGTAATAAGCTTTACACTTTTGGTTTTCAGGCTCTTTTCATACTTGTAATCCACCTCGATAAGATTTCCCTCACCAGGAAGGCCTCTTTATGTACAGTCAGGGCAGAATTCACCAAATTACCCTTTGCATAAGAATCATCTCTAGGTATTTGCTATTAAAAGAAGTGACTCACTGCCCACTGCTTGTCTGGACTAAACCATCTTTTACCTTTTCTTCATCCATTATAGTTCTGAATTTTGCACTTCCAAGGTAATTACCTGTCCAGCATGTCTTGGTCAGTGCCACTCATATCCTCTTGTAGGCTCGAATCCATCTCATCCTTTTTTTTTTTATCATTTTCACTTTAATCACATCCTCCACTTTTTCCTAGTCCATATTTCATCTTTGAATGTATTATTTCCTTTTTCTTCACTAGTATTTGTATTTCTCTCTCTTTTACCACAGTCCAGCTACACACAATATCACTGAACATCTACTACTTTTTTGAAAACAATGCACAAAATACTTTTTACATGTTTGAGATTCCCTCAGCAAGAGAAATTATTAAAAAGCACATTTAAATGGTTAGGTGCAGTCATTTAAAAGAAAGAAAAGAAAAAGAATAGATAATAGAATAGATGGTTAGGAATGATATTACCCAAATCTGCTGATGGCTTCTCTTATGTTACCTAACAACCTTTTCTGATCAAACAGTCTTTACCAAAACTGGCTTTGTTGTATATTAAGATTATTTGTAAATATTTGTGGAATATCGGCTAATTTGCAGTTTGAGAGAACCAAGTATTACATTTCCTGAGCCGTCTTGGATGTTGCTTCAATTTTTTTTTCAAGATGTTCTTTCCTTTTGATTCTATCTATCTTAGTGTTTTACTAGAGAATGGACAGCACTATGTCCTGTAGTAACACAGCACAAAATTATGCAGATAAGATATGATATTGAAGTAAAAATACATATATTTCACATATATTTTCAAATAATGTTTGTAATCCAAACTGAAATAAAAACAAAATGTTAGTCTGATTTCATGTCAGAAAGTGAGTGGGAAAAAGTGAGGTCATCTTGAACATGATATGTAAATACCTGATTTCCACTCTATTGCAACATCAGCGGCGGCAGTGCTCCAGGGCTTTTCTAAGAACAGCATTCATCTCGTCCCTGTAGGTAAAAAAAAAGCAACTATCGGCTTTTTACTATGCAAGAATACAATGATTTAAAATTGAATTTACAGATAACAAAAAGTTATGACCACGGTCAGATAATGGAATTTCTTATGCTCAACCACCACACTAATTTGCTCCATAAAATCCAGAATACATAATAAGATATCAAACCCTGCAAGGGTGCTGATGATTTTGGGGGGTTTATTTTTTGTCACTTACAAGCATGAGGCACCATATTGACCATGCATAGACAATAATGTTAGGAAATTTTCAGCAAATGCTGCCAAAATCTCACAATGATCAACCAATAACATTGTAACCCCTTATTTTTGTCTCATCAGTCTAGGAGGCTGTGGGTTTAAGATCAGTTATACTGAAGTGGTAGAGGATAAATGTTTTTCATACTTTTTCTAGCCAATGTAACCACGAAAACAGGACGGTCTTGACTCTGTTTTATTTAGCTCAGCACACAGCAAGGGCCTTTCCCAATCAGTGGTTCCTCCCTCCCACTACTCACTACACAATGCACTCTGTGAAGCACCCTTGCAGCTGAACTGAGTCCCCTTGATTGCTACATCCTTCAATTTTTAAATGGCCTCTCCTCACATTACTTGAATAACAAGCTGGAGGAAAACAAGACTGTCTAGAAGACACAAACAGTTAACACACACCTAATGTGCGTTAATACTGTTGCACCAACATGTAAATCAATGTGTGCTGTTGTGGTCATACATTGTACCCTGAAATAACAAATAACGATATCAAAACTACTTTAATAAACCAATAGCCATGTATAATGATATTTTTTCAGTGAGGTGTTTCTCAGTGAGTGTGTGCAATGCATATACGGAGCTTACATTTACATGTCTCGTCCTTTATGCTGACCACAATTTAGTGCTGCACATGCAGCTTGAGTGGGCACAATTAATGTAATTTTCATCATATGTACAAATCAACTATGAGAGAAAAAATAAGATGAAGAATTTATTTGTAAATTATGGTGTCATAAAACGGGACACATGGACCCAGTATTCAGAGGCGAGCTGGACAATGGGAAGTTTCCAAACGTTTTAATTACAAAAAAATAATAAAACAGAACAGAACCGTCCAAAGTGTCCCCGATGCAGCAACCCCAGTGAGCAGGCGAGACACAGATCCAGGTCAGAGAAAAAGTTCAGAACCGGACAGTTCCGAGATCTCGGTGTCCAACCAGGGGTTCCAATTTGAACAGGAACAGACAGATCCAGGGTTCCAGGAATCCTCAGAGCATTCAGGCAGGTTCAGAGTTCCATGAGTCCAGCAGCATGCTCAGACAGACACGCGCAGATGCAGACCTTCCCCGCATTCCGAGCCAAACCCCTGAGGACTCTGTGGAGAAGGACCAGAAGCCCCGCTCCTCCCGCTCGCCGAGCCAAAACCCTCAGCGGAGAAGAGTCGGAACACGACCAGGAGACAGGAGACAAACACCAAACCCTTTCAATCCACTGGCCTTTAAGACTCAGGACATGAACAAGGAACTTAACAACCATTAAACAAACATAAATACTGACATGAAAACATAACACAAATAACAAACAATAGAAGAATAATGACCTGGCCCTGATAGCTGGGCTGAACCGTATATATAGCAGAGGAAGCAGGTGAATAAAATCACTGATGATTAGACAGCGGGGGGACACAGATCATAAACTGACCAGATCAACAGGATAAAAAAAGACAGACTTCTGATAGCATGAGACGGACATGAAAGCAACCAAAAACACATGAAAAGACAGAATCTCCAGCATGTCAGACCGCAGCCGAGAAAAAAAAAATCTAATCCCATTGCCCAACACCGTTCTAGTTGGGCCTGATCATTCTGTCATAAAACGGGACATATGGACCTAGTATTCAGAGGCGACAATGGGAAGTTTCAAAACGTTTTATATAACAAAACAGAACAGACACGTGGTCTATTGAGGAAAAGTGGACCACAGCGGCTGCAGTGGGGTGGGAGCAACTCATCACTGGCACTCTGGATGTGGGAGAAACACAAGTAAGTGACCACGATCAT
>NW_015150589.1:350516-351314 GCF_000732505.1 Cyprinodon variegatus
GGGCTCAGGACACAGCTCTGAGGTGAGCCTGCACTTAGGGTGATGACATCGGAGGTGTTCTATGCAACCCGCACTGAATGAGGTTTGTTTGTGAGGAAGTGTAGCAGCCAATTGCAGAGGGGTATATTGGAGCCCAGCTGTTCCAGTTTGCCCATTAGATGCAGAGGGATGATGGTGTTCAAAGCTGAGCTGAAGTCCAGGAACAATAGCTGCACGTGGGTATTCTTCTCCTTCAGGTATGCTAGGCTTAGGTAAAGACTGGAGGAGATGCCGTCTACAGTGGAAAGGTTCTGTTGGTATGCAAGATGGGACGGTTCAATTGTTGGGGGAGACTGGAGAATATGTGTTCTTTTACCAGCTTTTTGAGGCACTTCATCAAAATGGGAGTTAGTGCAACTGGACGGTAGTCATTAAATGAGGCTTCTTTGGGACCGGAATGTTGGTGGCAGACGTAAGGCATGCTGGCACCATGGATGGGTCCGGCGAGGTGTTAAAAATGGCTCTAAAGACACCGGCCAGCTGACCTGCACACTCCTTGTACACCCACCCAGATATGTTATCAGGGCCTGGGGCCTTTCTTGGGTTGACTCTTCTCAGAGTCTTCCACCTTTAAGCTGTGTCAAGCCAGAAAGCCTCGCCCCTGATGTGGAATGGCTTTCACTGCTGGAGTGCTACTTAGTGCCTCAAACCTTCCAAATAAGTTGTTTAGCTCATTCAGGAAGTCAGCATCAACTGCACCCACTGGGGGAGGGTGTGTTGTAGTCTGAAATTAAATCAAATTAAATGGAATTGTCCCAC
>NW_015150589.1:352770-354424 GCF_000732505.1 Cyprinodon variegatus
TTTTTATTTCCTGAATCTGGAAATGTCTCCACATTTAATTTATGACGTTTGGCGACTTAAATCAGAGGAGTACACAAGTTTATCAGACAAAGTTGTATGAATGTGTTTCTCATTTGGTTTGCCTTACACTACTTTTCTTTATTTAATAAGGTCAGGTAGTTTTCATTATTTATTATTTCTAACAGTTACAGACTTCAGCCTCAAATATACTACAACTAAAATCAATATTAAGAATAAAGATTTAAATTTCATTTTTCTTTTCTTATGCTATAGTGGAAGAATTAGGGAAAACATTTTGTTTGTTGAAACAAATTTGTTTTTGTGCATTTCAAAATGTTCCAACTAAACTGAGACCACAGCCCCATGACTATGTATCCTTTTTTTTTTTTTTTTTTAAGAAAATTGACCTACCCATCACTTCTCTCTATTCTAACACACTCTCAGCATCCATCTCCTCTGTGGTTAACTAGCACCATCAGGCTGTGTAACCTTTCATTGTTTGCTAATTGGATTTAGGTGCTGTTAATTGTGTTCGGTGTTCTATCCGTTCACAGCTGTGCTGGGTGAGGTAAAGAGCTGTGATTACTCTCCTGTTGCTAATTGTGCTGACGAGCATACAGAGGCACAGGCGAGCTTTTGGTAATGATGGTAAACACGTTTGTCAATTTGTATGTGGGGGTAAAGCGTGAGCAAATTAAATAGTGGTAAGTTGTGTTTGTGAGCATGTGTGTGTGCGTGTTTGTCTCAGTTGCCATCTGCAAGAGAGCAGATTCACTGCAGTAACTGGAAGCAAAAATAAAAACATTTACAGTCCTCACTTATCCAAAATCAGTGATTTGCCTCTATAGGTAATAGTAATACTACCGTCAGCCATTAAAAAAACTGTCTGAGAGTATCTTGTTTTGATGTTGTTCTGTGTTATGTCATTCTCAGTTTTTATATAACCTTTTTATCTTAATATTTGTGCTATCATTATAGCAAATAGTAGCTTTATCTTTCAATGGAAGATTGTAGTTTTCCTTTCCTACATCTGTTTAAACTCATGACAATAGGCTGAGTCATAATTGTAATGTGCAGACATTGTTGCTGTGATTGGATGACCTAGAAAAAGTGTTTTGACAGCTTAATTATTCTTGTCATTTCAGAAAATGGCACACTGATTGCGCAATATGACATAAATAATTATGATCCTTTACGCTTTCTGTAGACAGAAAAAAAATCTTAATTAAGATAACAATGTAGCCTATAGATAATTTTATTGTCAGTTGTAAGCTAAGCAATAGATACACACAAAAATAAAACAAAAGGTTTTTGAATTTTGTTTCAGTACACAGGTAAAATGTGTGAACCTGTTTTATGAGCATGGCAAGTAATGAAAATAAAAGGACATAGGCACAGGAGACGCTCTTTGCACTTTCAGGCATTTTCAGCTTTTATGTAAGCTGCAAGAATATCATACTGATAATAACAACAACTTTTTTATAATATTTATTCTTAATTATATTTTCATTCCACAGACATAACCTTTTATTAAATCATTTAGAAAGGGGTTCCTGTTACTTATACTAGAACCTAAATTACTGTTGCCATGGTAATTTCTGTGATATATATATATATATATATATATATATATATATATATATATATATATATA
>NW_015150589.1:356695-359646 GCF_000732505.1 Cyprinodon variegatus
GTTTATCAGACCACTGCAAATATGAAGAATACAAAGACCCGGCCATACCTCTAAATTTTTGGCCTAAACAAGGAGAACACTAATCAGGGAGGCAGGTTGCTTGCCTCGTGGTCAGTAAGGGGTAGCTGGTTCCAATGGAGAGGAGCCTGATAACTACAAGATCTGTTTGTGGTTCCTAGAAATATTAGGAACCACAAGCACATTGAGAGCGAAGTAATATGTTAGCACAAAAGGAACAATTTGATCCCTGATATGAGACCGAGCTTGGTTACTTTAGGCTTCATATAAGAGAAATGTATGATTCTAGATCTAACAGGAAGCCAAGATAGGAGCAATATGATTAATCTTTTTAGTTTTCCTGAGAACTCTGGATCAGCTAAAGGTTTTTAACTACAGTTGGTGGACTTCCTGAAAATAAAGTATTACAAGTCCAGCCTTGAGGTAAAAAATGCATGGACTAGCCTCTCAGCATCACCCCTAAACATGATATTTCTAATATTAACTTAAATTTAGATCAGGGCTCTTGAATTTGTGCTGTAGAAGCCTCAGCATTGATTCTGTGCGCATTTATCTGACTTGTTTGTACTTGTACTGATTCTTGAGTTGTTTTAATGTGGATCAGTTGCAATAATTACAGTTTGGATGAATTAAGGGTATACAAACTATTGCAAAGTGATATTTATTTATTAAACATCCTCAATCATTT
This sequence comes from Cyprinodon variegatus, assembly GCF_000732505.1. Taxonomy (NCBI): domain Eukaryota; kingdom Metazoa; phylum Chordata; class Actinopteri; order Cyprinodontiformes; family Cyprinodontidae; genus Cyprinodon; species Cyprinodon variegatus. Next base: position 357,402 of record NW_015150589.1, read on the forward strand.
TAGCACATTTCAAACCGATGTTGGTAGATGGTAACAATGGTTTGCTTGTTCTCCAAAACATGCAAGCCTCTTAGTGAATAGAGTGAGTGAATAAACATGAAAGCAAAAGCAAAAGCACAGAACTGTTAAATCTAGGCAAACTAAAACTATAAAGTGAGAACATAGAACAAGAACGGAAGACAGAATTTAGACAAAACGTTCCATAGACCGTGAAAGATTCAACAAAGCTGAACAAACCTCAAACCCTTGTTTAAATATTCTGTCAGTGCTGTCTTTTCTCTCTCACTGGATCTGTTGTACTCCTCTTGCCTTCTAATTTCCCTCTATTGTCCATGAGAAATTAGAAAATGCAAAATAGCAGTAACAGAGCAGGAATATGCCACAATTGCATACACTGAGATTATTATTCCTTGCTACCATGCTCTGGCTAATTAGCCTGATTTGATTGTTAATGCAATGCCAATTAGAGGTGGCAGGCGTCACTATGGCTCCGGTTGACAGCCCTCATTTAGAGGTGAGCAAGCGGCTGAGGCTAGATGAGCCCTGGCTGAGAGCAGGCAGGCTGTTCCACAGACTGTCGGAGTCAGTTAGCGCATAGGAAGGTTTACCTATGTGTGTATGTGAGAGTGTGTGTGCACTCTGATCAAAACTATCAGATGATCTTTCTCTCTGTGTATGTGTGCAAGACTTTCCTAATGCACTTGGCTGTGTAATCTGTTTTAGCCTTTCTCAAACTGTTACTGTTTTTGTGCAGTCCAGTTTGTGTGTGTCTATTAGCTCCAAATACTCAAAAATCAAAGCCATCATTTAGGCTCTAATGTACTTTGTGTATATTAAGCCCTGCACTCAGTGTTTAACATATGCTGTGGTTTTTAGAAGCTTTCCCTCTCTGTCTATCCTGTTCTATATGATCAGCGTTTTTTCTTTGTGATTTAGCTTGGTGCAGGGCAAATATTAATATACCTTGGATATGTGTGCACTTCATGTTTTATGCATCAGTGCCATTCTTACTCTGATTTGGTTACATCAACTCATGATTTCTGGGCATAGAATAAAATGTTTTTTTTTTTTTTTTGATATATGATCCAGGTGTGTATCTTTTATTTATTGTACTTTCAGAAGCATTTTCCTAAAAGGTTTTAAAACTGCAATTTCCATTTTTTATTAAAGCTCCTATGTCTGCTTTTCTAAACTTTTCAAAGTCAGTCATAGACATACAATATTGCTTTGGCACTACAGAGTATCAATTTTTTATTATTGGTAATTTTGATCCAGCCCAGAAGAAAGATACTTTCTATAACTGAAATGGCACCTCTCTTCATGACATCACCATGGAGCTGCTGTAGCATCTGTGTCATGCCACCTCTAGTTTGGAAATATTATGAGAATAATGTAGGCATAGTAGAATTACGAGAGTAAAATCATTTTATTATAAAAAAAAAATCAAGACATAACAATATAAAGTTCTAATATGATGAGGAAAAAGTCATAATATTACGAGAATAAAGTCATAATATTGTGAGTATAAAGTTCTAATGTTACCATATCATAATATTTTAAGATTAAAGTTGTAATATTAGATGATTAGACATAATATTACAAGAATAAAGTCATGAAATTAGCAGATTAATAAAGTATTATGAAGTAAAAGCTGTAATATTACGAGAATTTTGTCATTATTATTTAATGAGAACTCTTGCGCTAATACTGTGAAGATAAAATCAAAGTGTTTAATGAATAAAGTCATGATAAAATAAAGTGGCCAGATTATTTTTCCTTTCAGAAAAGAAATCCTCAAGCAATATCTGACCAGCACAGCCAAACTATCTAACAGCAATCTGAGCTCTATTTGTGAAACATAATTGTAAACTGATGCTAATGGGCTAAAAGGTTTAATCTCACAATAATATAATTTGTTGTAATCTTATGACTTTATTCTCATTATATATGTATTTTTCTCTTAGTCCGGCACTAAAGGAGCATTTAGGCTGAGTGTGGTGTCTGCGGTGATTTCTGCAAGACACAGCCCTGCATTTCAGATGCAGTGTTCACACCATGTCACACCATGTCCGCAAAATGGAGGAGCTTCAGTTGATGATGATGATACCCCACCCACGTGGGGAAAAAAAAGAGAGCAAATACACCAAATAGTCAGTGTTTCGTTAGTGCAGGTCATGATCATTTGTAAAAATGAAAAAAATAAATAAAAAGATTATGTGTGAAAAAAATAAATAAAAAGATTATG
>NW_015150589.1:360153-362963 GCF_000732505.1 Cyprinodon variegatus
AGTAAGACTCATTAGCAGAACTCTAATTATTTGTAGCTGACCACGCAACAAATTCCTCACAAACAACAGCAAACCAAGCAAAGCACCTAAAATCTGTCCTACTTTAGCTGTGTTTTGTCGGAAGATATTGTCGGAAGTCAGTTTCTGGAATGACCAGCAAACAGAATGCAGATAGGAATAATGGACTAACCTCACCGATGGCTCATAATAATCTGGCACTATTGACTGGTCTGAGAGCTGGTTATTTAGTCAATGTCCGCAGGTGAATCTGATGGAGGCTGATTGGAAACGGGGTGGGGTTGACAGGTGTGTTGAATCACGAATCAAACCAGCACTAGTGCCAAGAATCATGAATGTTTCTGGAATACATTCAACCAATGATTATTATTCAGATACGGACTTAGACAACTGTTATTGTTATTTTGTATACCAGAGTGCATACAAAAAAAAAATCTTTTTGTACAGCTTTCAGACTGTAAATCAGCAGCAGCTTAGCAGTGAAAAGAACATTTCCATTCCAAGAAGTGCAGCAGTGATCAAATGTGAACAGTGTGAAAGAAAAAAAGGCTCCTTCCTGTTACAGTACTATGGTCCTACAGTATGCCCATATTCAGAAACTGTGCCTCTGCATAATACATGAAGACCTCTGCTACTCTCGCTTGTGAGTCCCTGGGTCTGTCCATCTCACATTGGTCCATATCATTGGATTCTGTAAAATGAAACCTTTCCAACAAGCTCTGAAGCTCCCTGATTGGACAAACAGTTATTTCGTTATACCTGTGCGTTCTCAAAGATCTTTCTGCCACTTAGTTTTATATATATATTACTACACAGTACTAGTGGTAGTACTGTAGGGAGTATATTCCAAAAAAAGTAAAAAAAAAACAAAAAAACAATGCACTGGACTTTGTTTCCAAGACGTTTCACTTCCCATCCAGGAAGCTTTTCCAATGCAAAATGTCAGAAATAGAGTTGAGTTCACACACACACCACTGCACCACAATGGTTGAAAAAACTGCTTCGGTAGAGATGATAGCTTAATATTTTTTATATATATAGTAAGAGTTGTATTTCTGCCCCTTTAGGGTCTGGCAGTAATGAATTTAAAGATACAAACATACAAAGTGGAATAAATACTCCTACTTGCATGCACCTACATTGACAACTACTTCTTACACACTAAATCATAGTAAATAACTGTTTACATTTTTTTATGTGTGTTCCAAAGAAGGACCTATATTAAAAGACTCTATGATGTATGACCTTACCTTAATAATCTAATTTCTTGTAGAATTTGAAATACATTTTAACCACAGGCTGTTCTGCAAGGCCTTTGTCTAAGGTTTCATACTCTAAATTAACTCAATTAGACATGTCTCCTTATCCACATTCTGCATCGGTCGCTACATATTAATGTCCTTGGTTGCTCCTGTTGCTAGTTTATCACATATCACATATCTTTCTTCCATAATCAAGCTACCAGATACCATTCATTAATCACCCTCAGAAAATACAGTACATTCTAATTGGTTCCATCTCTCAAGTGATAGGTAAATTGTCAGTGTCCAATCTTCTAAGCAAAATGGGAAACAAAACTAAAATTTATATCAATTTGTGTGAAAAATATTTTCCCATTTAAAAACCACAAAATACGTTCAGGCATTAGCAATTGCATATACATGCCACGCCAACGCCACATAATGTGCACCCGCAGTGGAGCTCTACTTGAAACACTCAAACTGTATGGTTACCAACCTGATTTTTTCTTTGTTTGATTGATTGTTTTGCTGGTATTATGACTAGTTGACTTTGGTTTTGAGTTCCCACACTATGGATGTAAGGCATCTTTTCCCATCACCTTAAACATCCTGTATTATTCCACATTTCAAAATAATAGATAATGCCATGAGGGCCCCAGACAATGCTTTTGTAATTTGTGCAGGAAAAATCCTCTCAGATTAGACAGACAGCATGTATCAAAAACCTCCCCATTTATCCCACCTCTAAGATGAGCGGTTTTGGCTTTTAACACTCCATCCTCCCGAAGGCCATGCCCTCACAACCAGCTACAATGACAAACAGTCAGTGTTGGTAAAGGTAGTGGCTGGAGGTGCAGAATAATACATTAGATGAAGGCTGGAGCTTGACCGACAGGTTGCTAAAGAATGCTCCAGAAGAGCTTATTTCCCTGTATGACATCATTAGGGGAAGGTTTTTCAAACAGAGCATTTTGAGCACACATTAGCTAAGAGATGGAGAATGACAATGATAAAAGTGAAATGGATTTTTTCATTTGTGAACCTCATAAACAGGCTTCAGGACACATATGACTTTTACAAAATGTTTATAATGAATATTTGAATTTTGAATAATATGGGAACTTAAGCCATCTCTGCAGATTTTCCATTAGATTGAAGTCATCATTTTGGCTGGGCTTAGCCAAAATGCTTATCCTGACTTGACTTGTTTTCTTACAATTGTCTAAATTACCATGCCCCCCCTTATGTCTCTAATTTTCCTCTTCCTTATCCTCCTTTATCTGCTCTCACACAGCAGACTAGTTGCTTTTAATGGTCCCAAAAAGTAGGCAGAAACTCAGATATGTACCACACTTTTTGGCCCTCAAATGTTGGAACATGTTGCCTTCAATGTATGACAGGCATCTTCACTCTCTGCTTTCAGGTCTCTTTCAAACCTTTTTTTTTCTCAATAGCTTCTGTTAAGTTTTTCTATTAATCTGTTTTATCTGTCTTTTTTGGTGTATTTTTTTATTCTTGTTAGTGCACATCAGTTTGATTAATGATAATCTT
>NW_015150589.1:364298-377361 GCF_000732505.1 Cyprinodon variegatus
AATCTGCAAGAACTCACCTCAATCTCCCTGCCTCTGCATTTGGGTCATCAAAAAAAACTTCAACCAAATCGTGATAGCTCTAAAATATGCTATAGAAATGTATTGGACTTGGGCTTGTATATTACTTCAATACACAGAAAGGATTCAGTAAAATAAAACATTGGCCCAATTGAAAACAGACCTGCCAAAATTCCTTAACATGAAGCATGGTGCAGATTTTTAACCAGGGATATGCATTATTTTGGAGAGTTTTGAGCAGGTTTGTTATTTGTCACACACAAGTAGCAAATTCAGTAACAGTAGGAAAGAAGGACATATGTTTCCTCAGACTAATTTACAGCTAATGTATAGCTAAACAGCTGTGTTTATAATTAATAGTCAATTTTATTAAAGTTTTTTATTTCACTTTCAAATTACAATCACATAACTGAGAACCTAAATAGGTGTAAATGTTATTTCAGTGGTTATAGCTGTAAAACCTTTGAGGTTTGTTTCAATCAGTTTCCCAAAGATAGAGATTTTTTTTTTGCCCAAATATGTCAAGCTCAGTTAGAAAACGAACGTTTGGTTTTAGTTTTGAAAAAACAAAACGAAAAGGAAGCTTATTCAAGATAGAACAGTAGGCTGGGCTGAAGGAGGAGGATATGTTCACAATTATGTGCAACTCAGTGCTTTACATGTGAGCCAAAAAGTACAGTTTTAATTTCATTTAGAAACAAAGCAAACACCTCTCCCAGATGTTTAGTGTGTCTTATACATGGCTTATACGTGTCTTATACATGGCTTTGGAAAATACATACATACTATAAGTCTTTATGAGTTCTATCATCCATCAGTTTCTTCTTGCTACTTTTTCAAAATTACCAATTATTATTATTTTTTTTAAGTGAAACACAAATTGTCATAGTATTATATCAAAATATTCTAAAACCTGAGCTGTGGATTAAAGTTGTTACTCCCCATCTTGTCATTTAATTTTGACAGATATACTAATTTATAACAAAACTGCCCTAAATTATGCTCACCTATCTGGTGTGTTTGTATGCTAGTGTTATATAATAAACAACTGAGCCCCTTTTAAAACAGTGGGATTTATACAGAAGTCATTTCTCAAAGGGAAGGTATAATTATTCATGAGGTAGGCTCTAAAAGTAAAACGTTGCATTAGATTTTATTTAAGGGGAATCAGAGTAAGATTTCTTTTTCCCAGCAATTTGAAAAACTATGGATTTTTTTTACCATGTCCCAGTTTTTTAGTTTGTGGTTATAGTGTGAAAAATTATGAAGAATTTCAAGGGTTTCACATCCACAGAGCTCTGTGCAGGATTTCGTCTGTGACTGGCAGGTGAGTCCTCACAGCTGGGGCTCAACCACACCTATCTGAAAGAGATTACAGAGGAGCGGATCTAATAAAGTGGATGCTGGATTGTTTTTACTAGGAAAAAAACTTGTTCTTAAGTCCAAAATCATCTCTCCTGCCACTTCCTGCCCATGCCTCCTTGTTTCCTGGAAATGCTGGCAAATATCTCTTGATCCTTGCTATAGAATTTCCTTGCGGCTGCTTTTTTGCTTGGGCCACTCCACATACCGAAACCATCACTCACCTGCCTGTCCACCCTTTAATGCTTCACCACTGTCTTCATCTCCCTCCTGGAGTTGGAAACAAAACATCATCAGCAATCTCTCCTACACATCACAATGTGCCTTCCTCAGCCTCTGAGAGTATACTCACCTATCTTACCAAATACTTCACAGTTCTAACAGGTCTCAGCTTCTTTTAAGGCCTTATTGAATATTATCTGTCTTCACTTATTAAGATATAAGGAATCCAGTTTACGACCATTGATTTTCCAGTTAAGACAACTTATGTTTACAACTCTTACTCCTCCATGATAGACTACAGTTCTACTGGAACTTGATACAGGAGCCAAACATGTTGCTAGAATGTAACTGAAAGCACTCTCTCTTTGCTGCTTGTGAACATGCTACAACTTAACCAGTACTGTTAAATGTACTTGCGTTTTCTGTATTTAATATTTTAAAATAGTTAAAGTTTGATACTGATTTTAAGTCTTTAATTAAGTAAATTTTTATTTGCATGCTTTCAAAAAAAGTTGGAATGCAAATAAAACCTCTGCTTCCCCTTGTTTGCACTGGAGCCCAATTCTGATCGTTGTTTAAAATTACTTTTAAAAATTTATTTTCTTTCAATCATCAGAAAGCCTTTGATTTTTGAATTTGTTTCGAATAGAAAGAAATATCCAAATGCATTGTTCATATGGGCTTATATTCAAGTAATTATGAGGTGTGTTCACTTTCACTGTTTTTTTCTAAGAACAAAAGCAGTCTGACATGTGCAAGTACTTCTATGTCATATTTCCCCCAAAACAACTCCAGAAGTTTTACATAACTGCTTATGTGGAAGCGGGTTGGTTCCCATTGTTCTGAGAGTCCAAAATGGACTAGAGGTGAATTTTGGGTGCGGCTGAGGAGTTATAGCTTTGCATAATTAAGCCACAGAGTCAGTGTTCTTACTGATCTTGCGCTGTAAGATGAGATAGAAAAAATTCTGTGCTGCCCAGAACTGCTGCCCCATCTTCTTTACTCATGCCAAGTCAGGTAACAAATGTTCAAGTGGATGCTGTTTAGATTAATATGAAGACAGAAATCTGCCAAACGCACACCCATAAAAGATATTGATGCAAGCATTTTTGTTTCAGAGATGTGCACGTAAACTGCTCTCCAAAAAATTTTGACATTTTTATGCAGGCAGATTCAATACCATGAGCCGTCCAATATTTTACAAGCATGAGTATATACTGTAGTTCTTCTCTGCAATTGTGGCTTGCATTTTATGCGCTTGTAGATTGTTACCTACTTCCATGTGAACCAGTTTATGCGCACTCATGTCAACTTTTGTCACTTTAAGGGTAGAACTGTCCTTTGAAAGTAAACCACCTGTGGTTGGCTCCTTTTAAGGAAATCCTGCCTTTGTTGTTTGAAGCTAGTAATGATAGGAAAAGCTTTTTGAGGCTAATGCCTATTCTCTTAAGGAGTTTTAATTCTGACTTCATAAACAATGGAAATCTCTGCCTTCAACTGAAAATTTTGTTAATAAAAAAAACAAATGAACACAAAACTAAAAAGTCCTTACAATAGCTGCAAACAGATTAAATATGTAAGTACCTGTGATCAACTTTAAACCAGAGTCCATTCGAGACAAACTTTCCTCAAAATTGTAGTGTGTTGGGGCAGTTGAAGTTCATTTCCCAGCATGCAATGGGCAGCATGTTGTGGATTAAAAGCTGCCAGTTAATTTAGATTGTTGCAGTTTGGAGAGTAACAATCATAGCCATTATATACATAGATGCCTCATTGGATACTGTCGGCACTGAGGCCGACGTGCCTAGAGGGCGGCAATTTTGGGTCAAGCCACAGTTCAGACAGGTGCTGTCAGAATGAATAGGAGGCACCTTAAAAATAGAGTTAAAGATTATATTAAACTAAACAAAAAAATTTCCCCTCCTCGATGAAAATAAATGGTGGTATCCCAGAGGAGGTTATGCCTTTGTTATCTCTTTGTTGTCCTTTCAGCAGCAGCTCCAAAGGAAACTGGCAACTCATAAAAAAGAGAAATCACTCCATACTATGTTGGCCAAAGTATAGCAAACTGAAAAATAAAGTTAACTACGTATATGCACTTCAAATGATTAACTGAAAAGCAAAGCTATAAAAAAAATACTAAAAATGGAAAATTTACTAATCAATATACAAAGTCATTTTGAGAAAGATAATAGAAAACATTTACCATAAAGGATTAATGTGTGAATATGTGGCGGCAGGAATGGCTGTCACATAGCCCTTTTATTTTGAATGATTATGTCCATGTAAACAACCCCCTGCCAAAGTAAAAAGAAAAAGGGTTGGGGCACTTTTAGAGAAAAGTTTTACATCAAACAATTTGAGGTTAAATAAGGGATTTGAAAATATTTTGTCTTTACATTTATATTTTGTAGAACCAGAAATAATTTTTTTCAAATATCAAAACCATTTACTAATTGTATTTATTTTTCTAATAAAAGCAGCAGCTATACCCACTCTAATATCTAGATGCACATTTTGTCCTTTGGAATATCTTTTGTCATAAAAGGCCATGCAATGATAAACGATCAGAGTTGAAGATGGCCTGCGGATGCTGTTATCTGTGTTGCAGAAACCTCTATCTCCACTAAATCAATCATAAATCATTTAAACACTTCATTTATTCACATGAATTACAGCAAAGACCCCTATGGCTCTAATAAAAGTGAGGCACAGAGGGTGTATACCTGAAGTAATCTTTGAACAGCCTGGCTAATCAGACCAAATCTCAGGATGCCTGCAGCTTCAACCTTCAGGATCACACGTAGAGCTATAACAGCAATCATGGATTTTCTGGTTCCCTCCCAAATCACATTTAAAGTCACTGATCTTGACATAAAGGAATGACTTTAGGGACACAAGAAGCTTAAATGGACAGCTGGCAGATCTGCCTATTATAGGGCTAATTTGGGCTCTCTCCTCTGTCCCCACAACACCTGCTTAAAAGCATAAAAGACTTCTTTCCCCATCCCCCATCGTCACACCGTGCCCTTCTCCTCACTTCTTCTCAACTCCTGTTAATTAAAGTCACTTTTTTGAGTCCAATCAGTAATAATTATGGAAAAAGTGCAGCAGAAATGCTACCGCGATTTGGAGAAAGTTATATGATCAAAAAGAGAGCACTGACCTCAAGAAGGGGGAGTTATAAAGCAAGTCAGCAAATTCTGTATGCTGAAGTACCTGTACATTATGCAAATGCATTCAACAAGCCAGCATTGATAAACATAAAAGATACGGCCCACTGTTTATGTCCACTGGGCTTTTAATAATTGACATTTTTAGCCTAAGGAGGCTAATCTTTGTGTACTTGCATGTATATAATGATATGAACATTCTAAGAGTAATAAATGTGATTCTATTCTATTTTTTTTTACTTTAAAGTTAAACTGAATTGGAACTAAGAAGGAAAGATGCTGTTTAATCTGCTGCAGCTAAATTATGCCGCACGTTTAAACAGGTATTACTGTAAATGTTGTAGTTAATTTTTTCTTCAAAACAACCGATACATTATAGCCTCACTCTTAACCCCGCCATGTCCCAAGCAGTCAGAGAGGGGTCCACCGAACCTGCTGTGTCCCAAGTGGTTGGGGGGGGTTTGGTTCTCATGCATTCTTAGAGAGGGCTCCCAGACCCCACGGTCTAGCACCCCCACCCCACGTCCGAGAGGGGTCAGCTGGACCCCGCCATGTCCTGAGCAGTTGGAGAGGGGTCCAGCCCTCACACATTCTTAGAGTGGTCCAAAGGACCCCATCGCATCCTGAGCAGTCAGAGAGGGGACCCCAATCTCTTCTGCCCCATTTGCAGAAAATGTGGCAGAAGGCATTTGCAAATTACCAAAAAAAGGTAAAACAAAGCACATAGAACGGGATCCTTGGACAAAGAGAGCCAGGTCTACAGCACAGTGCCAGCAGGGGCTTCCACCACTACTCCTCCTCATCCCCGTCCACTGGCCCCAAGGCAAGGGTCCCAAACCTTCAGGTCATGTGCCTTAACACTCTAGTATTCTGGTGTCTTCTATTTGGCTCATGCTGTTGTTTGGGATCAGATGGTGGGTGGGTTTTGGAGTGTTTAAGATGGAGTGTATATCTTATCCTTTGATGTGGTGTGGTTGAGTTTTAGTTAATTTATTTTTGGTGAGTTTTGGTCCAAATTGTTGGATTTTAGGGTAAAAGGGGCTGTCATATTCTAATAATGGGTGGGGCTTTGGGTAAATTTTATGCAAATTGGTCATAGTGTTTTGCTTACCATGATGTGACCTAGGGTAAGCAATAACAGGTCAGTGCAGGTTCATAATAGTGAGATTCCTGTGTAGTGTGTGTATTAATACTTAATAACATATAATATAAGTGTTTAGTTATATGTCTGACAGTGCCAGTAGGCGCCTCTCGCCACCACCGCTCCCCCTCGTCCGCGTCCAACGGCCCCTAGGCAAGCATCCCAAACCTTCAGGTCATCTGCCTGAGGTAAACCTGAACGAGGTGATGCTTCCATTCTGGGCCCAGAGAGTGTTGAACAGTTGGCGCTTTGAGGCTCCCTGTGCACGTCAGTGCATGGTCCACATGGCCAGCCTGATGCTGGCTGCTTCGTCCTGGACACCCTTCTGTGAAGCCTGGCACCGAGTGGGCACTTGGCTCTCTGTCTCCCAGGCGTTGGCCCATTTTGGCTGCTGCCTGGACCTGGTCCTCTACGCCTTCCTGGGGGTGACGTTCAGGAACGGCACCAGGAACCAGCTTCGGAGAAGACTCTCAGGGTGGCGACTCTCGGGACGTCCGAGAATGGACAAAAACTAATTCTTTTTTTTGATTTGTATTTTCTTTTTTATCAGGAAAAAGAAAAGAAACATATTTACAGCAGAACTTAGACTAAGACAACTCTAAACCCACCAAGATCCAGGTACCCATGCTCCGTCCTGCCCCCTTCTCCGCCTTCTCCTACACCTGCCGCATCCCCTGCCTCTTCCTCCAGCATCTCACTATCCGGTGGATCGAGGGGGAGGCCAAGCAATGCCTTCGCAATGCCCTGGCCGCTGTCCTGGCCACCGGCTCATTGAAACACCCGCCCGGCCCACGGACGCCGCAGTGTATGCCGACAGGGATGTTGTCGCTGCTTGGTGGGTAGCGGGGGGAGAAGGACAACCCTGGGTTTCGAATATGGAAAGGTAGACAGAGGAGAGAGATGTGGCGCCGCTGGGGGAAAGTGACACAACGGAGACATAAGGAGAAGAACGAGATGAAGATGGCAGAGGAGGAGGACTACGAGAAGCAGATGAGGACCGCGAGACTGAGGGCGAGGAGGGAGAGGGTGCCCATTCTGAAAGTACATCCACAGCAAGCCGGGCAACTACGGGATTTAGCTCTGGGTGGTGTGCGACGTCAGTTCCAGCTACGCCTTGAGGATGAGCATGCATACGGGCCAAGCGGTTGAAGCTGTGCGCCCCAAGAGGGTCCTGGGGATAGGAGTGGTGCTCGAGGCCACGCAGGGGCTCGCCAAGCACAATGTCACATGTGACAACTTTTTCACCCGGCTCTCCGAGAGGCTCCAGCTCCTGCCAGAGGATGATGCACCTCTTGACCGCGGTCCTGATTAAAAAGATACCGCTAACTTGTATGGGTGGAAAATTAAAACATTTAAAATTCTTACTGAAAGCTTTTAATTGCAAACGAAAAAGTCTGAAATGAAATCATTTTCATCAGTATGCTTCATTTCCTATACATAAACTGTATTTTTTACACAAAGTTATTGTGGTGCCTTATTACTGTATGATTAGGTACTGTAATTCATAGGTGATGGTCTTGCCAAGGTTTGACAAGAAAATACTTTTTAATAAGTCAGTTTGCTAAGAAACATAATTAGCAGAATTTAAGGATGCTGCTGAAATCATAGATTACAGGTCAATCTTAAAAAGCCATTATTATCATCAAAGTATGAGTCATCACTTTGTTACCTAAGAAAAATCCAGTTTTTAGTATGTCTTTGATAAAGTCAACCTAGGAAACTAGGGTGAAAAGTTGAATACCTTTTCCTATTACATGTGCTTATAATGAACACATTTTTTTTATTTATCTTGCATACTCTTCATTTACACACTCATTAATATGTATCCACTTGGTATGTGATGTGCAGGATAAGACTTAAATTTGCATTTTTGACAGAAGTAAAGTTTGTTCGAAAGGCCAGCAAGAAGTAAATGTTTAAAGACCTTTTTTATGAACAATAAAAGGCAAATAAAGAAACCGCTCTGGGAAAAAGGATTGAAAGGATGCAGAAGTAAGAGCTGACCCAATGACTCCATTGAGAGTGAGTTTGGGGGGGAGGGAGACCAGGAGTGGTGCACAGGAGGAGGGCTAGATGTGGAGAAATTGAACTTGCTGAACAGCAGGAAGCCAGAAATAATTAGCTGACACTGGTAGCTGAATAAAGCAGCCCCTCTTGTTGTGCTCACTGAGGGAGAAGCACAAGGGAAGTTAGAACACATGTTCACTGTCGTGGCTGGAGGCCTGTATGTTAAGACCAGATCAGTGGTACAATTGCTAATTGTCATTTAGGCTAACATTTACCAACACAAGTTCAAATCACGGGTCAAGATGTTTTACATGAAGTATAACAGAAATTTAACGGCAGCAGCAGTGTTGAGGAGACTCAAGTGACCAAGAGTAGAAAAAGAGGTAGTGAGAAAAGTGTACCTAGAAGAATGACAATCTTTTTAAGACTTGGGTATAAATTGATTGGACCATCAATACTTACTTGTCTAAATGCAACAACCAATGGTTGATATTAGTGGTTACTGGTACTGGCCAGTGTAAGTCTACTTTAAATGGATAACTTGAGAAATTTTAATGTAGTAGTCTGTGTAGGATTGTATATAAAGGTTTGAGTGTAATGGCAATGTCTATAGTCACTTTGTCAGGTCTGCGCTGCCTTATCGAAAAACATGTCTGACTCTAAAAATGCAAACCCACTACTTATAAATAGTCATTTCAAAGGCAAGGCAAACATAATAATTGAGACTTTTAGTATATAGGTTATAATACATAACATACATTTATAGAATATTTTAGATTTATGTCAGTGAATCAAGGATCTTAGCCGTGGTGCTAAGAAAAAAACATTAAGGGGGCCATTTAGTAAAATTAAATAACTTTTCTATCCAAAAAAGAAGTCAGACACAGCAGAGGTGTCCTTTTTGATACACTGAAGTTTCTACCTGTATAAAAATCAGTTGTGTGTACATTGATGACTGCAGCTGTGAAATTACTTTACTGATAATGTGATGTAATTGTATTGATCAGCCTTAAGATTAGGAAGTTCATATAAATGTTGTCCCTATCTTTAAAACACCATGATTAGTGCTGAAATAATTTTAAGCAATGCAATTAATCTAAATAAAAGTGTTAGGAATTTGCTCAAATATAGCACTTTCTGTTGAAATAGCCCATTCTTCAAATGAAGTTGAAATTAGTTATTGCCATTCAGAAAGAAAAGTCAAATTTAACCCAGTGTTTTAATAGAGAGAAAAGTATAGGTTAATGTTTATCAATAGTGTATTCAAATTTTTCTAAAGTACCATTTCAGTCAATATTTCCTAGATCTTGGGCATCCCTGAGCCCTTGTAAAGAGATATATTTACCATAACATTTAAGCTACAAATAAACATCCTTGGACCAATGCCTCTGTATTTTCCATTTGGCTACTCTTTCTGCCTATTGGCTAAGATTAATTTGAGGTGTAGGCATTACATTTTTAATCTGCCTAAATGCTTGGGTTAAACTATTATATGAAAAAATATATGTCTGGATATGAATGCACTCATTTTGTCCTGTAAAGTGCCGAGAGGTTGGATGTGTTATATATAAAATTGTGATCTCATATAAAGCAGATCTTTTTGAGACATTTAATAAATGACTCTGTATCCTAATCTTGTGGGATAATGTATTTCACTTCTTTTTTTTATTTAAAAATGGCACAAAAATATCACCTGTAAAAGCTCCACTGTAGAAATGTATATATAAAAAAAGGATGCAAAAGGTTACCTGCAAAGACTTAACTGTAGAAATTCACTGGTAAAGGTCACTGCTAAAAATTCACCCTCAAAATATTGCTGCTGAAATTCAGGAAGAAAATTCATCTGCAAAAAATGTGTTGACCTTCTGATGACTCAAGCCAAGGCAATCCGCAGTTGTTAGCTGAGCTAATCAAGTTAATCAAATGACACTCATTTGATCACATGACACACCGGGGATTTGGGCAGAGTTCTCTTAAGGGTCATTGAATTCAACTTGAAGAGTATAGCTTTTTTTTAACTGTGCCATTACCTGTGTGCTGTCCCAATCTGGAAACTCTGCATTTAGTTACATTTCTTTGAATGAATGAAAACTGCAGCTAACTACCCAAAGACTAAGCTCTCATCCACCTGTGTTAGAATTCCTATTGGCTGCTTCCTTTGTTTGTTGCTGAATGCGTACTTAAAGACAGGTATTAACACATGAAACATAAATATATAATTACTAAAAAAAAGATTGAACCTCAACTTAAATGCACAAGTTCAGTAAAATGTGCAATAAAATAAGCTGAAAGGTATGTATGTAAAGTATGAAAATAAATATATATTCCAACTTACTTCTTTTGGTCAAGGCAGTCCACATTAGCTCTTTCTTATATAATGAGTTCCTTGCTTGGTGATGCTGAGTAGTGAGATGTCAAGATGATCCTAGCTTTCCAACATCTCTCTAAAGTGAGCTGTAATTAGGTACAGCTCAGCCACATAGAGTTGTCCCGAGGACAGCTGAGATAAAACATTGCTGCATGTAAGCATGTTTTTTACCTCCAGTATATTATTAAAAGAAAAGAAAGAAAGAATTCTGAGTTTGTAAATTCCGTAAGTACTTATTTTTAATCTCATAAAGAATTTCCCAAAATGAGGTGGATATTAAGAGGCTCAGAACGCGGAGAGGGTCAGTTCTAATCCCCTAAGAGACCAGTTTAAAGTCCTGCTGAAATCCTGGTTCCACATCTCATGTCTGCTACCCTCTACCACTGAGCCTGCCCGTCCGCACCTGAGCGTGCCTGTCTGCTTCTGTGCATGTCTGTGTGGGCACGCTTCTGCACCTGTCTGACTCTGGACTCTGAACCTGCCTGAAAGCTCTGTGGATTCTGCAACATTGTCTGAAAAAAACAAGAAGACCATACAGTTTCTACTCAGTCAGTGACTGCTATGGCCTCTCTTCCCTCTGCCCCAGCACCACCATCCCCTGCTTCATCAGCCCCCCACACCCCTTTCCCCCCATTGCACCATCACCACCTGCCTCTGCTTCAGCATTCCCTCCCTCTGCTCCAGCACCATCCCCCTCTGCACCATCACCACCACCCTATGCTCCATCCTGGTGCTAAGATGTCGTTCAAAGAATTCATAGATTAAAATAATTTAAAGACTATTGATTACACATTTTGTAGGTGATTTACCGGCAAGATAAAAGGTCTTGCTTTTTGGATCCACTGGTAGAGTCAAAACAAGACATTCAGAAAGGTTGGTAAATCACAAAGTATGGCTAGATATTTTATTATCTTAACTCAAGCATTAAATTTCGTCAATGTTATTCTTTATGGTCTATGTTAAAAAGGAATTCATGAGGAAGAAGGGACTTCGCGTACGAAGGTTCGACGTGTGATACTTTCCAACATCAAAAAACAAGACAGTACAGCATGTGGAATATTTTAATTAAGGGGCGCATACATATTTTCACACAATGTCCGATTTTTTGATAAACATGTATATATATGTTTTGAAACATATGCACTTTGTTACTTTCCTACATTTATAGTCACTACATTTGATATTTCAGGTTGCTGAAAGTGTACTTGCAAAAGAGGCAGTGGATTTCCTTGTTTCCAGAGAGGCAGTCAACAGCTTCAAGTTTGGCTTTGCTGAGAGACTTCTCCTAAACAGTGGTGAGAAGTTTTTTATGTATAATAAAATTTCATTTTAAAGTTTGCCTTGCCATTGTAAAAATTGTTTGTAGCTTTCACTGCCCTATAGGAATATTTAGCCGTTGATAATAGACAACATCATGCCTTTTAGAACTGTGTTTCTCCACAACTACATACAACCATTTCATTTTATGCCATTTAAATTCTATTTGTTACTTTCATCACAAATTATGTTAAAAAACGGAACATTGTCATAGATACCTTCACAATAATCTATCATGGTACTCACCACACCCTGTTTAATCATTACCAGTGGCCTTATTTACATCTCATAAGTCACTGAACTCTACCGACAAATTTTGAATCAAAAGGATTTGAAAGTGATTATGCAAAGATTAAAAGAACTATATAGTCAAGTTGTACTTTCAATTTATTCTTACCAAATGACTTGGAAGACCTGTACCTCTTCCTTTGAGAGATTGAAAATGAGAAGGACTTGATCTGGGACAAAATAATCTTTAAATTATTCATTTAATGTTATTAAGTTACTGTGATGTTGGTTTTCAGTTTTCTAACCCACATGCAGAACCACAGGAGAACAGATAGCAAATGAGATTTATTTAAACAGCTGAACAAACATTCAGAGATTGGAATTGGTTCTTGGCTCAAGGGGTTACACAGAGGAGTCAGCACACTGCTGAGCAGAGAGAGAGAGAGGATACGTTTTGAGGTTGTTGGCAGCTGGATATTAAAGAGGAGTTAAATGAATAGATCTTACTTGGCTTGAGGTTTTCCTTCATCCAGAAGGGAGAAGGATGTGGGTAATGGTTTGGTTCCTTTGTGGGTGTCCAGGTTCCAGAGAGAAGTTTTTGACCTAGGTGATTTTGTTGAGGCTGCCGTGGAGGGCAGACAGGTATGCACAGGCTGGGAGGAGGAGCGAGAAGCAATCTGACGGCAAGCTGGAGAATCCAGGAACTGCTTGAGATTAAACCGAGGAGTTGAGGGTGGAACTCGGGGAAGCAGTAGGTGGTGATCCATGGTGTAATGAGCAGAGAGGATCCAGAGCTAGGTCTTCACAAGGAGGATCCACAGCTTAATGAGGAATCACCTGAGGAAAAGGCAGACAACAAGAGGCAAATACTAAGGGCTATCTTCCGGGAAAGATCACAGAGAGTTTCTCCTAGGGAGGCTCTGAGTACCATAACTGGCAAACACTCAAGCAACGAGGTGCTGGCAGTCTGCTTCCTCTTAAGCTCCAGGATGATTAGTTGATGAAGAACAGGAGTGGAGAGAGAACCCACAGGCAGTGTTGTGCCTGAACGCGTTCATTGAACGAAAGTTCATGAACTCGTTCATATTTTGGGCGAACGTGAACTGAACGTACTGCATTATTGCGTGATGAACGTTGTTGTGAACTTGTTCATTCTGGTGTCTGTGAACGGCACGCTCTCTCAGTTCAGCTCCGTTCAATAGGTTGCCAGATTTCTATAAAGCCCTC
>NW_015150589.1:378641-379934 GCF_000732505.1 Cyprinodon variegatus
AAAAAAAAAATGAAAAAAAAAGAACTATGAACTAGTTCGTTTTTTGGAATTGTGAACTATGAACTGAACTAAATCATTTTAAAATGTGTAAACTGAACTTTGAACTAGTTCACGTAGAAAGAGAACTTTCCCAACACTGCCCACAGGTGCACCCCTCCAGGTACAGCCTCAAGTCCCCATCTAGTGGATGAAGGTGAAATCAGCAGGAAACAGGAAAAACCCCACCAGGAGGAACCAACCCAGTCCCCAACAGTTACACAGAGAATACAAACTTTAAATTCATATTATGTAATGCAAGCTTGGATAAGGCCCTACTCACCTGTAGAACTATATTGAAATACTTTGGATTAGACATTGAATGGACATTGTAATTGTAAAGACAGCTTTTTGAACTATAAATTTACTGTTGGTAAAACTTCTACACACAAAACAGCAACAGACATTAACAATCAAAAATTTCCAGAAAGAAATAAACTGAATTACTGAATAATTTCATTAATCGTGTTTGTGCCATTCATTGGAATTGGCATACTTTGTGGTTTCTGACAGCCATCTTGGATTTAGTCTTACTCTTAGTCTTTAGTCATTACGATATGTGATAGTTTTAGTAGGTTTTGGTCAACTAAAACTTAAAAAGGTTTCAGTCTAGTTTTATTCGGTTTTATGTTGCAAAAAAAGTTAACCTTTACAATTTCGAATAACAAACAGATTCTTTACCAGACTGACAGTTCTTGCTGAGATGCTACAATTGCTGGATGTAGAATGCTGTTGTGCTGTTCATCATTGCTGTTTGGCAGAAAACTTTGATTTATAGAATTCAAATGAAGTTTTTTATGAAATAATGCCCTACTTTAAAAAAAATGTCTCACAAAAGCTGAGAAAATAGCAGATCAAGTTTAAATCATCATATTGGTTAATACTGCAGACAGACAAGCAAACAAAATGTACAATAAAGGAATGGTTTTAGACATACAAGATTTCCATCATCAAGCAAACACTTCCTGATCTATTATAAATTATGCATTACACACAGATCAGGATAGAGCAGTTTTTAATTCCAGAGCGAGGATTTCGCTGCGCTCCAGTTCGCTCTGATGCGCTTACAACATCAATTAAAAATGTTGGATTATATAATTTCTAAAATAATATTTATTATCAACTCTTGTGAGTTTGAAGAAGGTATGGATCTTCCTGCTCTCGCTAATAGCCTGCTGAAAATTGGCTGGATCAGAAACTAACTAGTGTTTAGTGGGTGATTAATATCACCCACTAATTCTATTAGTGGGTGATATT
>NW_015150589.1:383094-384857 GCF_000732505.1 Cyprinodon variegatus
TACATTTATATACATGTTTAAGAATGATTTGACATTTAAATATGACTTCCCTACGACTTTAAGCAAAAGATTAAAAATAAACAGTCTGCCAAATGCCAAATCTCTCTTTAAAATTATTCAGCTCAGTCAGGCTTTTCATAAAGATTGGGCTAAATTTAGAAATAGGATTGTGTGCTTCAAATACTGTCAAATAACTCAAAGATCTGATAACAAAAAGCTGATTTAGAAAGCTTCAAACCCAGAACTTCAAATCCTTCAATGTTAAGAAGGCTTAAGTAACCTATTTGTTACTGTGTAAGACACACTACACACTGCAACACTAATTTACATTTCTCCCAGTGTCTGATGTATACAAATTTACTTAATACCAACACTCTTACTGTAAATTCACTAATGCCTAACTGCCAAAGTGTGTTTATTATGAGATTATTTAAATTGATTTTCACTCCTGTATGTTAATAATGAATAACTCCTGTACGTTAATGTTATTAAGAGGATTCTGTTTCTCAGGAATAAACAACACTGTCAGGATTCAATATGTAAAAAAACAACAAAGGAATCTGCTTCTTAATTTTGTGAAGAAAACCCTTTGTCTCACTTCAAATTTGCAGTTTAGATAGGGAATACTTAAGCATATTTGATATTACACTTTTTGGGCTTTACCTCACACTTTATTGAGATAAAAGTAATTAAAAGACGACTGTGACCCAAAATAGGTGTATTTCTTTGTTTAAATTTGACAGTCAAAATTTGACTGGAATTGATGCAAAGAGGTAACTCCTGGTTTATTCTCTGTCCCTGTATCCTTTATAAAAAGTTCAGGTACATTACAAATTGCACACAATCAGGGTTATTATGGTAAAATGTACATTGCTAATTTGTTGTGGGATTATAGCAACATATTGACAATAGTTTGCACTACTTTCTAAAATTATTGGAATTGGCTCCCTCCATGGAATGGAGCTGTGAACGTAACGATAGGCAGATGCTCTGTTCAGACTGAGCACTGCCTGTAGCACTCTGAGGATATATTGGTAAAAATGCCTTGACCAAAAAAGCCTGGAGAAGTCATGTCAGAAGATCTGATATTTTACAGATGCAGCAGAAAACTAAATGTAGATACATTTTAGTGCATCTATTATAAAAATCTATCCAAAGAAAAGGTTGTAGCCATACTGATCAAGGATAATTAGGAAGAAATAGGTCACTGTCACAAAAATAATATTAGATATTGGTACGTATTGTCAAAAATAAAAAATACTAAATAAGTATGATCAAAAGAAGAGATCAGTGTCTAAGTCCATTCATGTGCATTTCATACCTAGAAAACAATAGAAACTCTGCCAGAAACCTGTTGTGCTCATACAGTAGTCTATTTTATACAGATGTCATGAATTTTGAATGAAGAATATTAACATAGATTATGAACATAGCAAGTAGATAAGTGTGTTTGAGGATGAAGATTTCTTTCGGTAAAAAAACTTTACTTCAACTCACTTTAAATGGTTTATCTGAACATAATAAATTGATTTAAAATAAATATAAACATAAATGCATAACACGTGGTCAAAATAAATACATTACAACAGATTCTAAGGTTGAAATAAATTACATATCAGGTAGTTTTTTCACATCCTAAAATTATTTGATGTGTCTGTGTCATGATCTTGGCACTTATGGTTTGGTTTTTTCCTTTGCTCCTTGCTCCCGTGTCTAATTGGTTCTGCTGCTGATTATCGCCGATCATTTCCACCTGGTTCCTC
>NW_015150589.1:385107-387103 GCF_000732505.1 Cyprinodon variegatus
GTGCAACTCCTCCTGTCAGCAGCATGAATCTATCATATTTACCTGAATATTGCATATTTACATATATATATATATATATATATATATATATATATGTATATATATGTATATATATATATATAT
The DNA here is from genome assembly GCF_000732505.1 of Cyprinodon variegatus. Lineage (NCBI taxonomy): Eukaryota > Metazoa > Chordata > Actinopteri > Cyprinodontiformes > Cyprinodontidae > Cyprinodon > Cyprinodon variegatus. Next base: position 385,231 of record NW_015150589.1, read on the forward strand.
AAATTTGTAACAAATGCACATTCAATGCGAAAGTGAATTTTTAATGTGAAAAGGATGTCTCAAGCACTTTAAAGCTCTGAACTTCTTGGACTTATAACACATTTGGGGACCCGTCTAATATTATCAGTGTATGTAAAGCTTTAATATTATTAATATGGTAGTTTAGTATTTAGTATTAATATTTAGTATTTGGTAATTATTTGCAGCAGGTTTTACTTTATTTTTTTCCCATATATGTATTTCTGTTGTTAAGGATAAATTTCCACAAAAATTTTTTAAAATAAGTTTATATACATGTCATATCCACAGTACATTAGCAAAAAGTGATAAAGTACATTTGAAAAAGACGCCATTTAGCATCTTAACTGTTGGTGAAAATCTACAATCACACAAAAGACACATCGCAATAAGTTAGTTATTAGAAAACTATGCTCCCAGTAGACTACAAAAGTCAATTTAGCATTCCTTGTATAACAGTTTGAATGCCTCTTATTATCAAATATCTTTATATAGAAAAATTGAAACCCACCATACTGTAAAGTCTATCACCCATTAAAGTCTTTAACTGCATACTCTCTTCAGCTGCTCATCTAGCTTTTTTTTGTCTTTCATTTTTGTTTTTTTGTTGGTCGTATTTTCTTCTCTAGCTATTAAAAACAGTTAGCCAGTATAGCTAAATTGTCTAACCTAGTTGGTGACATCACAAACAGCACTTATACATTTACCACCCCTCACATCTACATTAATCAACTTTCAATCTCACTGCAAACTAAAACAGAAGAAAGAAAGCCTTTCTTTAAAAAATTCTAGTGTATTTTGCTAAAATGTGTCTTTAGGTCAAATAAAGCTTAACGACCCAAACAGGCTAACAGAAAACACTTAATTTAAATTATACCATTTCGATTGATGCCAAATAATCAGGAAGGCTTTCAACGCTGAAAAAATGTCTCCACCAAAAACCACTGTCTTTCTTCTCTTTAGTTTATTTTTTTCTTTTTAATCACATGCTGCATATAAGCGTTCTGCCTTTCATACTGCAGCTGGTAATAGTATTCTTTTTATATTCTTCTTTTTCTCTTACCAACAGCAAAATTAAATAGACTATGAGCAAAGATCCATCAGGGGATGGGATTTACAGTGACTTTACTAGACACTGCAGTATCATTAGAGCCTTTAGACTTGATGGGATATTGTGTTTTTATGAGCTCTATGTAGTAATCCATTAATAGGTCTGACATGCCATTAGACTTTATTGATGTCCAATACGCGAGCTCACATGAAAACACAATTATTTGTCATGATCAAAGTTTAATTCTAACACAAAGTGATTTAATGTTAGCAATCTGTGGAGATTCTTGTCTGTAACCTTCAAACCAGCAAGGTTGATGATGCAAGTTTTAAATTTAAACTCTGGCTAGGGTTACATTCCACCCACATTTACTGGTTGTCTGTCTGTCTGTCTGTCTGTCTGTCTGTCTGTCTGTCTGTCTGTCTGTCTGTCTGTCTGTCTTAATTCATGGTATCAATTTTGGATAATGGTGGAAAAGTGTCCATGCAGGTTTTCTTTGCTAACTCTAAAGGCTGCACTACCCCCTTTGCAAAAACATTCCCAGTGGAACATAACAGGGACATGTGATTCCCTCAACTATGCTGGGTGTAAAGGCTGTATAACTGCTACCTTAGCTCTCTTTGCCCATGGATTCATGAGGGGCCCTACACTGGGGAGAACAGAGACAACATGGTTAAGCTTTCATCATCTATTGTTGACCTGAAGCTGAATAATTATTTCTGATAAATTGTTGTACTTTGAATGGAAGTTGTGAATTTACACCATATGTTTACAGAGCTGTTTGAACAGGATCTTATATGTATA
>NW_015150589.1:388240-399941 GCF_000732505.1 Cyprinodon variegatus
GCTAAGCTGTGCGGCTGCTGGACTCTCGGCTGAAACCACAGTCTCTGGACCCAACCGGTTCCCTCTCTCCACTGATCAGTCTGAACCTCATCAGGTACAAACCAGAATCAAAACGCTATCAAACCATCGCTGCTACCTGGCTAACCAAACAATCCATCTCTGCAGATTTCTCTGTGAAACCAAGTCCCGGACCAGTACCAGAACCAGTGCTTTGTTTACTCTGTTTGTGCCACTCTTTAATAAACTGTTAAACTTTTACCCTGCTTCGTGTGTTGTTCTGCATGTGGGTTTAATCACAAAGACCCATCATGACAGGGTGCCATCCTCAAGCTCGGGTCCTCTACCAGAGGCCTGGGAGTTTGAGGGTTTTGCGCAGTATTTTAGTTGTTCCTAGGACTGCGCTCTTCTGGACAGAGACCTCTGATGTTTTTCCTGGAATCTGCTGTAGCCACTCTCCTAGTTTGGGGGTCACAGTCCCCAGTGTTCCAATTACCACTGGCACCACTGCTACTCTTACTTTCCACATCTTTTCTAGCTCCTCTTTCAGCCCTTGGTATTTCTCAAGCTTCTCGTGTTCTTTCTTCTTGATGTCTTGATGATAAATGGGCTACTGGAACAAGACATAGATGGACTAGAGCAGAAAACTTGGAACTGATATATATCCACATGTGTGGATCTTAACATGTGCTTCCGTGGATGGTGTACTGTGCATGTGGGAATCTTGTCCTGTTCATGTGTGATTTGTGCTTGCATGTGTGGATTGTTCTGTGCATGTGTGGGTCTTGTCCTGGGCATATGTGGATTACATATGTGAGTTCATTAATACTGAGGCTTTTCTAGCTCAATAGACTGATTTTTCAAGATGTGCAAAAAAAGGTGTACGCTTTTTATTCTCTAGATGTGTTATATCAAGATGGTCCAGATATCCCAAAAGAGGTGCAGCTGTAGAAAGAAAACCTTATTGTGATTTGTGTTGACATAAGCAGGCTAAAAACAAATGATTTCACCTTACAGTTCTGCTTCACCTGAAGTTTATTTAGGTACAATGCAAGAAATAGATTTTACAGTTTATGTTTTCATCAGGACAAACTATGTACAAGTTCAAATGTTAAGTATAGTTTTTCAAGACTCTTTATGCTTTATTAGGCATTAAAAACTGTGCATTCTTCCTTCTCCATAAAATATTTTCTTTGCTTTAACAATCCCTTTTCATCCGCATTCTCATATCTAGAGCCTAATTTATTAGAAGGGAATATATCTCCTTATTTGTTTAGGGTTTTTAATATGCTGAGTTAATGCATTTTCACAAGCGTGGAGTATAAACTATTCACAACTTGCTTGAGTTGTCTTTTTTCCCCCACTTCCCTCTAGGGAAATTGAATATGTATTTACCATTCTCTTAGGATTTTAAAATATGAAGGAACATAAATAATTTCTCGAAACAAAAAAGGGAAGAAATTATTTCCTTGTTTTCCAGATAAGCATGTGGATGAGTTTAAAAGTGAGTACACTAAATTGAGGAGGTTAAAGCACAACTAGATCTTACTATAGTTTTTAATAAAGTAAAACATGAATCTTAAGCATTTATATGCAAAAATTCCAATATAAGAAATCTAGGATGTTAAAGATGTTCAATCAAACGTTTTGTGCATCGTGGTGTATGGGAAGGGGGAGTGAGTTGCGCGGTTTACCATCTAACACAGCTTACCTCAACATGCCCCTGGCCACAGGCTCATAAAAGGTATCATTCTTGATTAACACGCCCATGTTTCTCTTACATTACTTGTTAAGACCAATAAATCAACAGGTTTTTAATGTTATTGTGTCTATATTAGGGCTGGGCAAGTTAACGCATCAATTTCATGTTATTTCATTAAACTATTAATGCCGATATTTACTTTAATACATGTCATGTTGTTTTTATTTTGTGTTAGTCTGTTGCTGAATGCTGCGTTGTAGGGGTTTGATTCATACTCCAAATCATTAGCTGGACGCCGGGTCTGATGCCCAACACGCATCAGACCCACTTTCGACCGCTCAGCTGGAGCAGCAAAGATGCTTCAGCCGCACGTCAGAACTTAACTTGTACAAGCATCTACAATAAAACAGCACACCGTTTTTTGCTGCTCTTGCTGCTTGTGGTCTGAACTTAGCATTTGTGTTGTAGAAAACGTTGGTCTGAAAAACATTATGACAATCGCAACAAATGACAGCAGTTATGAAATGCAATCAAGACATACCATCATCTGAAGAATAAACAAATTGATTGGAAAAGAGAGGACTGAAAAAGCCACAACTTCACAAGGTGCACCTGCATTTCCTCTCAGAAACCTAAGAGTTATTAATACCATCATTATTCATTTTATTTATTACATGTTTTCTTTATTTTTTAAGTTTAGATTTACACAAAATTTTACAGATAAGTGCTAATGTTGAGTATTTGCACAAGAAATGTTATGGCTGTTATGGTTCTCCCCTTTTGGACTTCTTTTTGAGTTGTCAGTTATTTATGTTATTCTGTTTTGTTGATCATTGGTTCTTTTCCATTTTTTTTTTATTATTAAGCTGTGATGCATTTTTTGAGTTACTTTCTGTTGCCCCCATGTGACCGTCTGCTTTCCCCTAGCTCCCTTCTGTCAGGGTTTTAAGGTTTTTGGCCCAGATGCAGACACAGACGGGGGAAAACAGGAGCAGTTTAAGATGTTTATTGACTACACAACAATAATAAGGTAGTCCTGAACAGGCTCTGCAGACAAGGTTCGGAACGTCAGCGTTCGGGGTTCTGCGAGAGGAGAAAGGAAGGCGAATAAGACTAAAAGAAACCTGCGAAGTTGCTGCTCTGCTTACCGCCAGATACGGATAACCTATCCGGGGAGGGTGAGTGGAGGAATGGGTTCTGTAACTCACAGCTTAATAGTGGGAGGAGGTGGCTGAGCGACAGGTGGGACTTGACGGGGGCCCGAGCAGCACAGCAGCGGAAGCAGTTTTAAGAAGCAGCTAAAGGAATGAGTGTGAATCCAGGTAAGGATTGTCTTGTCCGACTCGGGAGTACCGAGGGGACTCTAAGGGAATGCCAAAGCAGAATCTGAGCAGCAGGGATTCAGTGACCAGTCCTCTGAACAAGGAGACAGGCGGGTGAGCGATCCAAAGCTCAGCAAACTAAGGGAGACAGGAAACAGGTTAGAATCAGGAATCCAAAACATCAAGTTATCTAGAGATCTGTCAATCGGACAGAGGCCTTGTTGTACCACAATGGTTTAACACTCTGGCGTCCTTCAGCTGACTGAACACTCCTCTTAAGCTCAGCAGAGCAGCCTCAATGAGCCGCAGGTGCGGGACCACGCCCACCTGTCAGCAACAACCACCTGTGGAAGAGAGCAAGCAGAACTCCGAACCCTGACACCTTCGAGTTACTTATAACCGCACCTGTTCCATATCAGCTGATTAGCCCATTCATTGTTCTGTCCCTCATATATATATACCTCCTGTGCAGTTCCTAATTGCTGGTTTTTCATTGTGACCTGGCTTCTTATGTGTTTATTTTGCCCGATGTCTTCAATCATTTTTTTGGTTTCCTGCATTTTGTTCTTGTATTTTGTTTCTGTTGCCCTTTTTTTTATTAAAACAGCAAAAACTCATCTGTGCCTCCTCATCTCTGCATTTGGGTTCTCAACTGGAAAAAACTAAACTTCATCCAAGTAAGATTTAAAGAGTTTATTGCGTAGAGTCTGTAAATTAACAGTAATCCAGGAAAAAGATGCTCACTTAGAATGAGTGATATATGTGAAGATTATTTCTTTCCATAAAGTTTTCATTCACATATATTATCAGAGGTACGTCGGGGATGATGACAACAGAATCCATGAAGTTAGTTTCACTTGTATTTCCAAAGCAACCTTTGGAAATCTGCCATGAACCAGAGAGCAAAAGGCTGACTTGCTTATTAATGTGACTCAACAGTGTTTGGTGGAATGGGAACAGGTCTTGATCTGGGAGCAATTGTGTCCAATACTCAGAGGGCTGCCAGCTGGAGGTTGAACCCTGTTAATCAGTCATGACACTTGAATCTTGGAGCTTGTTCCAAAGGTTGGTGCAGCAAGCAGGTCTGAACATCTGGGGAAAAGAACCCGGGCAGAATTCAAAAATAGTTTCTTATTAGAAACCATATTAGAAGAGAACACATGCTAAAGCTTGCCGCAACGGCAAAACCTTCAGGCATCGAAGGGCTGGCAGCAGGCTCCTTAAAAACACAGCTCCTGGATGAGGGTGATGAGAAGCGCCTGTAACAATCAGCCTTTGAGCTAACTGAGTTCCTCTGGTGGAGAACAAAAAAAATTTTAAGAGGTGGGGGTACCTTTTACTTTTCAGTTTTTTTTCTTTTCCTCATGTCACTCTCCTCTTAGGGGCAGCAGAGCTCTGTAGGTCCCCCAAAAATTTGAAATCCCTGGTCACCACTCTTGACCCCTCCATTCCTACCCCCAACCAAGAGACACTGTTCTAGTTTTCTAATAATACTATAAATTTATTTATTCTATCAATAGGAAATAAATTAAGCTTTGGAAATACTAACAGAGTGGAGTGGCTTTTGCACTTGACTTTTGTTGGTTAAATATAAATAAATATGTAAAAATAAATGAAACCATTACCGTTCCAGTTTCCTAACTTTATTATGTATCTGAATATCTTAAGACTCTGGTATTGACCATAATAAACAACAGCAGAGCACTTTCAATTATTTGTTTCATCCCATTTTTAAGCTCAGAATTAAACTAAAGTGGGTTGCCTTTTTAATACTACAATAATGTAGATTTGTGACACTGCTTTGGTTTCTAAGATATATAATTTTTTTATAGAGCAAACATAAGCAACACATCCTTGATAGAAACTGTTGAGTTTGTTACTGCCATGAGAGCAAACTATGATGACTGCAACTGAGAACTATTGAAAGGTAGGCTGTACCTGCATGTTCCCTAGGTGAAAGGGGAAATTCAGTCTCTGTAATTTTCTATTTCTACCTGCAGTCCAGCTATCCATATTAATTTTATGCTGCTTCTTTTAACCTTAAAGAAGACATGTCAGCATCCAAACCATTTGGTTTGAAAATGAGAGGTGAGGGTACTTCTGCAATGCTGCAATGGCGAATTGGAAGAAAATAAAAAGACGTAAAAACATTTTAAAGCAGCTTAAATATCACTTACTATTAAATATAACTGCAAAAAAAACAGTGTGCAGTATTTCTTTATAGTTTGTTTTTTTTTATGTGAAAAGAAAAGAAGAGTAAAAGTTCTTGACCATAAGCTGGTGGAGCTGGTTCTGGCTCGGTCAATCTAATCTCCACAGCTCTGCAGGTTGCCTAGGGTGTTCACGTCAAAGTGTGGAATCCTGGGAGTTGTATGCTTTATGCAGTTAGCCTTGTTTTGTCAGAGTTAACTTCAAGATATCTTTGTGATGAATGACATTTATCTATTTTCACGGCTTGATATAGACACATAATATACGTCTGGAGAGTCCCCCTTAGTGCTGCTTACCCCCTCTGGAGGAGATTTTCCAGGTGGCTGGGCCAAGGTGAAAAACAAAACACTGCACAGGACTTCTCACCCATAAATGACAAGATGCATGCACACACGCTTGCAGATGCATTGTGTCACACACCTCTCCATCTTTTTGGCTGGACATATGGAAATGTCAGCACCTCTCAAGAGACTTTCGCTAATGTCAGGACATGTGGCTGGCATGAGCCTGGGCTGCATTTACACACTGTCCAGCTGTGCTTGGGACCATAGGCCAACAGAACAGAACCCCAACCAACCTGTACCAACCTAGCTGCATTCAGAGGGGAAACTAATTGTGAATGTTATTGATTGCCATAACAGATCTACTCTCTCCAGTGGGTAAAAGAGATGGATGGGGTTGTCAGGTTGTCGTCAGGCAGCGTTTTTTTTTGACAGCACACCTCAGGGTGTAAACAGCAAAGTACAGGTTAACTGAGGCCTACTGCTAGGAACTTCAGTGCAACTAATTTGACTTTGGGAAGAAGTGAAAAGAACGTGACCCATTTTTCAAAACAGCTAAACATTGCTAAGTTCCCCATTTAGTTGTCATTTTAAAATATTTTATTCCTCTTCAATAATTTCAGTTAAATGCACGATTCAATACTTTGTTCTTCATTAGCTACTTTGTTTAGGTAAATAAAATCTGACATGGGTGTGCCAGATGTTAATTTTTTTTAACCACTGCTGCCCTCTCACCTGACTGTTTTATGTGCATGATATTTCTTAAATTAAGCAACATTTTAAGAAAGGAAAGCATTACATTAATACTTTATTTTAAGTTTCCTTACTGTCCCAAATGTATTTATATCCCTGGCAGATTTATATTTGAAGATACTTTTCCTATTTTACCAACTCGTTTCTAGTGAGTGTGGGTAATTACTGTTTTTGAATTGCCCCGCTGGTGTAGTAAAACTGATAATTACTGTTTGGCTCTAAAGATTAGATTAATGGTAAGAACTTCCAACTCAAAGACCTGGAGCTCATCACTAAAGGTATGCATAATCCAACTACCAGAAACATTTTTTTTCTGTCAAAACAGTAAATAATTTTACACCTATTAGTGAGAGGCGTATGAATAACACTTAAAGTGTTCATATAGTTTTCTTGTCTTTTGAGAGATTTCGTTTTCATCAGAAACACACAGCAAGTTATTTACAACAGAAATATCAAAGTTTATAGCCATACCTGCAAGGAATCCATTTTGTTCAGTTTAAAAATCTTCAAAGTTTTTGTTACATGTCCACCAAACAAACAGGTAAGACCAGACACTTTGTCCTTTAAAGTTTGTTGGAGTCATGTTCTATCTGGAAAACAAGCATTAAGTGTAACCTTCTGTTGTTTCTTGTTATTCAGTTTAATCTATAGAGTCAACCAGTCCCTCCTGCATGAAGAACACACTAACAGCCTCATGCTGCCACCCCTGTACCCTAAACATGGAATTGTTTTGTTCGGCTGTTAAGCCTAAATTCAAAAAAAGTAATTACGGTCATGTCACAGGTCATGTCTCCAAAACTTAAGGTCTACATTTTCTCTCTGATCTGCCCTTTGTGGGCTCAGTAGGTTTGGATTTCATAAACATACCTATCTTCAAACAACCAATCTTCTTCCTGTGTGTTGCTACTGTATGACCAGACATACCTTAGGGTTTATTTGTGGGTATATTTCCTACAAATAACCAAATGGTTCCCTTCCTCTATGATGTCCCTTTTGGATTGCATCTGTTTGTTGTGGTTTATCCATACTTTTTTTACTCAAATATTTTGAAAATGACCTACTAACAACCTAAAGACTCATGACAAAACTTTTGACATCCTAATCAGGACTAAAATAGTTTAAAGGCAGTCTTATGTAGACCTGATTTTAAAAGAAAAAATATCAAAAACACCCTTATGCCGATTAACTACATTTTGCAAATGGCTTTTTTGCAAACTTTGCAGATGAAAAACTAGTAAATCTGAGGCTTATTTAATATACCATGAAAAAAGAACATGTTTTGTTCTAACAGAGTGTGTTCAAAACTGTCAGTTTTATTTTTATTTGTGGCTAAATATCATACTCTTGTTATAAGGAAATCCTGAATTTCTCTGCTGTGACATTTCTCTTATAAAAACAGGTATTACCAACTTTAAATACATAAAAAAGCATTTACCTTAAGTCCGTAGCATTTTGCATAATTGTTTGTGGATATGTAGTAGAACGTCATAGTACTTTATATTGTGGACTTAAGAGTTTAAATAGATGGTTTTACAGATAGATTAAAAAGATGAATTTTGCATAACACCAAATTAGGAGTTGTGAATTCTCTATAAAAATGGAGAGCACAATATTACAAGACAGCAGCTGGTATATTTGTTGAAGAAAAACAAGGGATGCCTATTTTTCTTTTTAACCTTCCAGGTTGTATGTAGAGTAATTATGTATCTGGGCGAGATATTGCCTAAGATAGGCTGTTGAAGATCTGAGCTATTATAAAAGAAATACAAATAATAGAACCTAATATGTGTTACTTAACCCCCCAACCCTCCATCCCCCACCCCAAGTCAGCAGATCCTTACCATTAGGCAATTTTACACTTGCATTCAAATTGTTCTTAGAGTAAATACAGTATGAATAATAAAGTGAAGTTGGCACCAAAGATGTACAGCATGGTTTGGATGCAAATCAAAGTGTTGGTGGGTCAGAACCTGACATTTATGAGAATTAATAATAAAAAAAAATTTTTTTTCTTTTTTACAAGGGCTGTATTTAATATAACCTCAGCTCCCTGAGTCCTCTTGCATTAAGCATCGACTGAGTGCCTAAGGCAAAATGTCCTCTTTAATCTAACTTTTTATATCTTCTGTTTTTTAGCGCTCATATTCTATGGCTTCAATTAGACAGAAAGGCTGATTATTTAATTTTATAATTCTATAAAAAATATATTTTATTCAAAGGATCATGAACTGTTTGCAAATATGTTAAGCTGCATTGTTCTTATAAGTACAAAATATGTTCAACACAATCTTTTTATTAAACTTGAACATATATTTTACATTTGATAAAACTCTACACATATCTTGCTTTTTGTGGATTTTATAGTAATTCTGTGGAAAAAAGAATATGGGGATTTAAGCAGTAAAAAAGAATGTGACATCATAAAGTGAAATAATGAATTACGGTACACATTTAAATGACCTGCTCCAATCCACATAGTAATATAATGAATACAGATACATGTAAATACAGCCTTATAAGAAATATTTTAAAGAGGCTTTTTCATACTTAGAGCTTAATCATTACCTAAAACAGCTATTATGTTAACAGAATCATTGCGACAACATATAAAGAAATATTCAAATTTAATTTTGATTTTAAACTCATTCTTACAAAACAAATTTAAACAATTCAAGAACGTACACACATTCATATCTGTTTGGCAGGCAACTTAAGGTTAGGTGCTTATTGACATTTGGCAGAAGGAAGCTGAAATCAAACTATTTCTAGTTTGCAACTACTACACTGAAATACAGTTGCCCGATTTTTAAGTGTGAAAACAACCTTAAGCCAGCATTTATCACACTTTAAGTCTACTGAATACAGTAAAAATACAGCTTAAAATTAGTACAAATTAATTAAAGAACATGGAAAAAACGCATGCCTTTCTAAATGTTTCACACTAACATTTGTTGCTGCTTTATTGGGTAAAATTATTTGTATTTTTGATCTCCAGGACAAAAACTTTTATTGGCAACTATTCTTTAATGCTATAGCCGCAATTGATAATTGAATGCATGAATTTATTTCCTTATGTAATAGGCTGTCAAGAACCTATACCAAATAGCAAAATATTGGAGTTAATGTTAAAAACTCATACTGGGTACAAAGCTAATACAATAAAATACAAAAAATAAAATGTGTTTTGAATAAAGGCTACAACTATTTTGTATACCAGTATAACTTACGATGTACACATTTGTTTCTGTGTTTATTGTCTAAAATATATTCATTAACAAGATAAACATATTTTTTCTTAAAAACAAACAAACATATAAATGGAATCTGTTTTCTAGTAGTTCAACTTACATTTTTTAAATGTAAAATAACTGCAATAGAATTTATTATAATACTTTTATTGATTATACATAAAGAAATATGTTGGTAAAAATCTTTAGAAATCATTTATTGGGTAGTTTCTATACCTACAACAAAAAATTGCCCCTAAGAAAATTTATATCTTGAATCAGCTGAAAAATGTTATGATTCATTTTATGAAAGATAAAATGAATAGTAATATATTGTATGTTAGTATAAACTTAGTAATAATTAAAAATCCTTAACATACACATCTCATTTACAGTTTTAGTTGTATTTTATTTTAATACCTTTGGCTGAAACTCAACATTCCTGATTTAAAATACTTCAAAATGAGTTAATTTATGATCTGAGTAAAATTCAAGTTGTACAAATACTTTACATCGTGTTAAGGATATATGACTTTTAACATCCACTGATGGTGATTTAAGCTTCCGTTTAAATGTGCTCCATTTTTTTTTTTTAGGTCTCAAATGTAAGTTAAGACAAGAAAATTACCTTAAAGACATTTTAAAGCTACTTAACGGGTAATTCACTTCCCTTACCATGCCGACATTTAGTCAGTTATCACCAATATCAGCCTTTACCTGATAACGAGACAAAAATTGCTTGGTATCATGGTAATGTAGCACTAATATGTAGGTGTCTTTTGATTTTGACAGGTAAGTACTGCTGGGGCCATCAGCAAGCGTTGTGATTCACAGCTAATGGAAAGGCAGGAGACAGCAGGCATTTATGTCAAACCTGATGAGAAGCAGTTGTAAACACTTGGCCGAATTCTTCAGCTAGAAAATGCTACTCTGGGAGAAAAAAGAATACATATTTAAATGCTCTCCTCCACCATCTCCTTTTATCTTTTCAAGAGGGTCCCACATTTTCTTGCTCTGCGTGACAACAGCCCATTTACTGCAGAATGCTTCATTCTGCCTCAACTATCACTGGTGGTGTGACAAAAAGAATTGAAAGTCAACAGATTATGTTTGCTTCCAGAACAGGGCTTATCAAAGCGTCATTAGGCTGCTGTGATGCTCCCTTTCTTATATTTGAGACTAATGATCCGTGTAATATCTGTCCTTTTCCCCCGGATGTGCTGTTTTCCATCAAGGCTGTTCCATTTGGAATCCTTTTTGAGAGCAGCGCGTGTTCATGTGTGTGTATGTGAGAGCTATTTCTTGAATTACCTGATTGACCCTTATAAACAACAACACAAAGTCAGGACACAAGGACACAATCTTTTTGGGATTCTAAGCAAAGGACTAACCTTCAGAATAGAGCATATATTTTTATGGTTTTCACTTTTTCTCATTGATAGCTGATACTGCTTCTATTTACTGGTTAAACATATCCCATTTAAAGCACTTGCAGACACTTGCAATACGTTTGCGTTATGTGCTCTGTACAAGTATTTTAACAAAAATACTTCTCTGCAAGATTAAAATGCTGATCTGGCAATAGAGCATTCACATGAGGTCAAAGGAATCAAATTACTAGAACTCCACTACTCGTACACTAACACATTTATGGTATTTAAATCCGAGCATAAGTTATGATTCAATAACGACTGAAGTCCAAATTTCTATGTTTCATTGAAAACCATATTATGAACATTCAATATTTGCGAGAAATTATCAGGTTAACTGTTATCCTTATTCCTAGTGCACCTCATGCTTTGGGCAAATTCTTTAGCAACTTTCGGTTCAGAATTAATCAGGTAAACATTCTCTTCTAGAGCAAATTCAGCTTAAAAAACTATTTTCTATTAACTGCTGATCTTAAATGGGATAATATCTTAATGCCAGGCCATTTGACTTCCAAAGAGCAACTGATTGCTAGAAGAAAGGGACTATAACCAGTCATAAACAGATGTAAATAACATTGTTACCTGCCCCAAGGAGGTTATGTTTTAAGGAGTGATTGTGTGTTTGTCTGTCTGTCTGTGTACAGGATAACGTGAAAAGTTGTGGACGGAATTTAATGACATTTTTTATCAAAGGTGTCCCTCATGTCAAGGAAAAATCCATAACTTTTTCGTGATGATCCAGATCATTATACAGTATTTTTTAGTTTTTTTTTTTCTA
>NW_015150589.1:400384-408209 GCF_000732505.1 Cyprinodon variegatus
GGCCCTCTGACCACCATCAGTAGACAATGCAGATGAAGTGTCTTGCCCAAGGACACAACAACACTGAAAGTGTGAACCGTCAAGCCTTCGATTTCAGGGCAAACTTCTACATCCAACGCCACTCTAAATTTGGTAATGATCCAAATCATGTGCGAGTTTTAATCTATAAGTGTAAGTGACAGTTTGGGGTAAAATGTTCTGCTTGGGGGAGGTCTGATCGATCCAAGTTTTTTTTTTTTTTTTTTAGTTCATTGTATTTCAAACCTATCTGATCTGCTTTTTGCATCGCAGGCAACTTTTCACAGCAATGAAAGTTTATTGGTAGTAGCCCCAGAGGGAAGGCCGGTAATGGTCATCCACAGGGTTTAGTTCAACTGTAATAGGGACAGCTGCTAAACACCTATTTTTACAGGTACAATTTCTGTTTAGGTTGGGTTGCATCAAGATCCTTTGTTGTCTTAAACTGACAAATAAATACTACATAGAGCCTTTATATGTGGCAGGGGAATATCATTCAAATATCCTGTTGATTTATATAGAATGCATGAGTTGAACTTTTACCTCAATTATAGTGTTTTTATTAAAACTTTAAGGCTTAGTAAAATGCTACAATCAAAAACTGAGCATTTTACTAAGCCTTTAAGTTTTAATAAAAACACTATAATTGAGGTAAAAGTTCAACTCATGCATTCTATATAAATCTACAGGATATTTGAATGAAATTCCCCTGCCACATATAAAGGCTCTATGTAGTATTTATTTGTCAATTCCCTGTAAATTTGTGTTCAAGCAATGTTGGATAAAAATGAAAAAACATGAATTATACCGAAATATACATTAAAGGACAACTCACCCTGAGATTGACCTTTTTTTTGCTGTCTATTCATTACATGATTTGTTTTGACCATGTAATGCATTTTTGTTTTTTCAGAAGATGACTGCTCTTTGGTCACAAATGGATATGCATTGTCAACAATAAGAATTAGGCAATTCCATTTAAACAAAGCTGTATTGACAGTTTGAGAAAAAAAATCTGCCAATAAAACACCCTCCCGCTATTTCATCTGAACCAGCAGTCTGAATCGTTGCAACGCAGATTGATCTTTGCCTCTATTTCAATGAATTTGGTTACCTAAAATCTGAATGTCACAGCTGGGTTTATGATTTACTGAAACGAGTCAAACCTGTTTCAGTCTGCTACTGTCCAATTATGTTAAGTCTGTTGGAAATGTAGTTTCAGTTCCCTGTTTTTGCGTGAAATGAGTGACACCTAGAGTTTTTATTTTAGTTTTCTCTTCTCTTCTCTTCTCTTCTCTTCTCTTTAAGATTCTATTTGTTGTGGGTTTGAAGATGATATGTTGCAAATGAAAGATTGGTTATTACCTTACAACTAACCTTAACTAGTTAGCCATTAACCCATTCTCCCTTGATGTCTGAAATTAATAAGGTATTATAATGGAACTGCTATAATAATGGTAATAATAGCACAAAATTAAATGGATGAATCTAAAAAGAAGAGTAAAGGAAGTAACTTTGAAGTCAGCTACACGGACTACAGAGCTGTTTTAAAAATGAGTAATTTCTTGTTCACTTTAGAATAAAATATATTTGGCTGCGGTCATTCTAGACAGGGCAGCTGAATCACTCCACTCCTATGTATTTTTAAGTACAGAAATATAATAAAAATATTTTATTAATTGAGTTTGTGCCCCCATTATTGCATTCTAAAGTAAAGGAATTTTTCACTTACTCAAGTTTTTTTAACACTATGTCTCATTAATGGAAAGGTCAGTTTAAAAGTGTGTTAACAAATCTATTATATGTCTGTATGCTTGTGGAAGGAGTTCCTTTTAATGACAGTTTTACATTATCTATCTCTGCTGTAGCTCCTATGGTTCTCTTCCACTTCATTGATTTGCTTTTAGAGTCTGCAAGCTCATTGTTTTTGTCTGTGCCTGTGGCTCTCATCAGCATTGTTTTCAGATGCATCAGGTGCCTGTTTTAATTAAAGTCTTTAATGCACCTTAGTACTCAATACAAAAGCAGCAGGCAGACTTACTTTGCAAGAATCACAAGAATTTAAGGGTCTTTTTTATAGTCACTTATAAAGCAGACATACAAGATGTTTCATTTACTGGGAAAGTGTTGGATTTTCATACGTTTTCAAAGGAATTAAAATTTGCCATTTAAATGTTCTGTACATTGTGTTTAAATAATGGTTAAAAGTAAGACTCAGGCGTTTTGCTGCTGGTAACACTTCAAATACTAAGGAAGGTTTGATGTTTGTCTTATCTCTTCTTGACTCTCCTCCATGCCCTGTACCAAAAAAGAGTGATCATCAGACTGGAGCAGCTGTGCTCCTGTACATGTGGAGAGGTGGATTAACATGACAGCAAGCTGTACATATGGCAGAGATCAAACAATTAACCTGCTAGTGATTGGCCCTGCCATTAGGGTGCTGTAATTAGAGCTAAATAGCCCAGGGACCAGACTGGGGTAATTGGAGGGCTCACTGTGGGGAAGAGTCAGACTCTCAATTTCGCTGAAGGTCTTTTTGACCTCAGGCTTCATACTTCATACACTTATTTTTTAACTCTTAGAGTAAATGTAATGTTCGTAATTTAAATTTAAGTCTGTGTTTCATTCAGTGCCAGAAGCCTTTTTAAGTTCCTGCATTAAAATTATTTTCCACCAAGGGTGTAGAAATATGCATCATGTTTTAAAGTTGCATTTAGTAGATTTTATAATGTATGTCTGTATCTCTTTACTCAATCCAAGAAAGTGCAATTATACCTGCATTGACTGCATATATTTGTCTTACAATGCACCTTGACAGTCCTCCTACATGGATGATACATAGACACATCTAGGCCACTTCCATGGGTATGGGAGTGAAGTGATTTTTCATATGACTCAGATATTGATCCCATTTTGCAGAAAGCTACTGTTGCTATTTGATACTGAGTTCTGAATTGCAAATTTAATGAATTGATCAATGTCAACTAACTCTAAGGACTGCAAAGTTGTTGGAGTGAGAATTTAACCATAACATTTATAAAATATTTAGGTTAGTCCTGTGACAAACCTGTTTTTTTAAATGGGATATATTGGATTAGCTTGTTTTATTACAAAGAGTTTAGGTAAATGTTTTTATGCTAACAGAAACAAAAACATTTTGTCACCAACAACACGATTCTGATATAATAATGGCTAGTTATCATCCTCGCTTCCTAACAGAAATGACGTACGTGTGTTTGTTTCCTGTTGCAGACTCTACTTTCCTACTCTTTTCCTTCTCTATATATATTTCTAACAGGGTCCAAATTAAGGCAATTCCTAAGCTTAATCTCAGCCTGCTTTATATACTGTTTTCCAAAAATATTTTAATGTGCAATTGATATAATTATCCTTTTGGTAAGCAAAACTGTCTTGAAATTGAACTATTAGAGCCAAACATCCCTCATTTAAATGAGAGGATCTTGGTTAAAATGTTCATGGAGAACAAGAACCAGCAATTTTCCAGCACCTCATTAACTGGAAGAGGGTGTGAATATGCATCCTCTCTAAACTGTAGAACTTCAATCATGTCCAAAGCTTTTTGATACACAGAGATTGGTTTATTGGGCCATAGTGATGAGCTTGTCAAGCTTAGAACGGTAGATCCAGTATTTAAGGCAGACAACAGGTTAGATTTCTCAAAAGATTTATTGAAAGCTAAACAGGAGTGAGTAGCATTGGGCAAGGCAGAAACCTCTGGTCTTATATTTCAGTTAGCGCCCATAGAGTGAGCTTGGTTCGGCTGCCAACACAACGCAGCGGTAGTACAGTGAGTCCCAGACCCTGATGTATTGGAGATCAGACCCGAGCAGACGAAGTTACTGTAGGCAGGATAATCTAGAGGGTGAATCAAAAGCGAATGTTCGTGACATGCTCGGTTGTCAGAGCCAGGAGGTCAGAGATACAGCAAGGTGCCGAGGGAGCCAGGTATAGTACACAGACAGACAGAGATACGGCAGGGTTTTAACTCTTAAAATAAGATAATTAGATAATATACACTAGAAATAAGACAATGAAATAGCTTTTTCTTATTTTAAGTTGAAGTTGTCTTATTCCATTGGCAAAATGTATCTTTTACCTCCTCAATCCAAGAACAGATGGACTTATTTTAAGAAAAAAATGACTTATCTAGATTTCCATTTTTTCCAATGCATCTAGCTGCTTTAGTTTATCAAAATACTGCCCCTCAGTGCTGTAGTAAATATTTGCATTGCATAAACTCATAGACTACTGTTTTTCAGGGAGGGGGAGAGCTTATGGTACAGTGACTACTGTTTAATTGTATACCAAACGTCACATACAGTATGTTAAATTGCTTGAAAAGCACTACTTTTTGTGTTTCTGTTATTTTATGGTCAAGTTAGACCTGTCAATGTGCATAAATACCAAGCTATTAAAACATATAATATGCTTCATTGTTCTCTGGTAAATACATTTAACATAAAAATCACATTTACATAAATATATTGTAACTGAGTGTTTTTGCAAACTTGACCTATTATACACGACAAAACGGTTAAGATCAGTACAGTAGATGTTGCCAAATATGTGGTCCTTTTTATAAATTACTTAGATAATGTGTTTAATAATATTAAACCTTCTTATTTAATAGTTGAGGTATTGTCATTACAAGCCAGAAAAGCGATAAAGCATAAAACCAGAATCAAACATGAAACTATGTCTATGGAAACACAAGCCACATGGTACTCCTTGCTAAATAACATTCAGTTCAATTTTATGGGGTTATCCAATAAAAATGAGAGATTTTGAGGGCTGGAGTAAATCTACAATACATTTTGCACATTCAATAGCTATTTAGCTTTAGAAACTGTAGATTTGAAAAACCTATTATAAGTAATTCTTCAGAGGGTATAATTAAAATTAATAATTCTAAATAAAAACTTAATGCTAATCCACTGTTTGTTATTGTGATTAACAATACTTGCCTCTGCAATACAATATAGGTGCTTTAATACTTTGTATCAAGAGTAGATATGATCCAACATTAATGATAGAATTATAGTGCATATATGAGTTCTACACACACTCCTTTAGATAAGGACATAGTACACCTCAGGTAAAATAAGCTGAAATCATATTACTTATTTGCTGTCACACACATTATCGTGTAATAAAATTTCATCTTTTAAAATCAGCGGTAAACATTTTTGCTCTTTCTGTATGCCAGAAGCCTGATAATTCATGCTGTCTATTATCCATGTGATGTATGAGAACCATGATAAATCCACAGAAAAAAACATGTTTATGAGATCCTGTGTGTTGATTTGACATGTGTTCCCTCACTCTTTGTTGCTAATTTATCTATCCGTTTCACTGTCCATCTTTGGAGATTGTTACAGTGATTGCTTTTTAGTCAGCCTGCATTTTTTTTCTTAACCATTTTTTCCTCATTTCTGTGCATCATAAGAAAAAAAATACATGTTTTTCTATTATAGATATGATGAAAACCGGCTGATTATGTGACTATAAATTGTTTATTTTGATTGAAAGACTCTTATAATGGAAGCATTTGATTACATTTTAATGACGTTTAATTTATAACATCTTAAATGAGTCAACCTTTTTTAGAATAGTCTAAGGCTGAATATTCTTTTGAAAAATAAAAAGAGATAGGTCAATCCTGCCACAATAAGAGTGCGGTTTGTTGTTAGATTTCTAACGATTTCTAACCATTTCTTTACAGATAAATTTAGATTTTCTCTTGTTTTATATATTGATATATGCTATTTACTTACTGAAAAATGTTTTTCACTCAGTCTGTTTAACTTGCAAGGCCACACATGCCTGAGTGAGGGTTGTTTTTAGAAAATACGTATTCCCATAACAAGACAGATTCTTTCTCAAGGTTTATTCATAACATGTTACTGTGTAACCAAAGTGTCTGTAATTTGTTTTGACTCTGACTACTTTCCATTTTTGTAAGTAAGAGGGGACAAACGCTGTCCAGATCAGAACCAGGCTGATTAGAATGCAATAGGGGCTGTATGATGAACTGTTCTCTCTTTGCAAAGATATAATAAAATGTTGACTGAGTGAAATCCATCGACCTCCATTTATTTAACTGGAGTGAAAAGTTGAATAATTTTTTTCCCAAGACAGCTTGCAGATACTAAATAAACACCAACAGCAGTTGGTGTTGATAAAATGGAAAGCAAGTCAGGACTGATGAGTGATTTTCTAACATCTAAACACAATACCACTGATGACTCCTTCAGCCACAAAATGATGGAATTATAGTCTGAGATGGCCATTGCTTGGCTCTGAATTATCCTCCGATTCTCCATGCAGCAGGGCATCATTGATGCTGGAAACTGTTTGTGGGAGTCACTGTAGCATGGGATGACCTTGGGATGGGAGGTATCGCATCATTTCCTCTGCATCAGTGGGTTGGGAATGTTTCCACCTAAGCTCAGCCGGTGTCCGAAAGCATTCAGATCTTGGCCAAAACTAAGTCCCACAGCTGATGCATGTTTAGTGCTCCAAAGTGACCTTACATCACATTTGCCAGCCCAGTGTAACTCTTCCTCATACAATAAGTGGGCTTTTTAGACTCCAGATGTTTGATTGAAATCTAGCTCCCCTGAATATTAATTTGTTATCATTTGGAAAGAAACCTACCTCTTTTAGACATCACTGCAACACTTCACATAGACCTGACTATATCAACTGAATCATTCTTAATATAACTGCTTAAACTAATAATTTTCAAGCATTTAAAACAATCCTCTACATTTTAAATGTAACAGAATCTCTAGTGACTTTGAAAGGTACTCCACACTCTCTAAACTGCTTCTATTATGTGTGGCATAGAATGAAATGATACTGAAACCTGCTTTAACTGCTTTCACACCAAATACTTATTACACTTTCTAGTGTGACACAGTCCAGTTAAACCAATCCTTAACCCTGAAACAGTCCAGAATACGGTATCCTGGAATATTTAGAATTGCCAATCTTGGCACAGTTTTAGTGGACTTTGAAGCAGTTCACATGGTCAGTGTACCAAACACAGGAAGATAGGATGCCTCATAAGAATAGATAACTGCAGTAGAAGAAAAAGAGAAGGAAAAAATAAAAACTAATAAGGAGCACAAATTAAAAGAAAAAAAAAAGTACAAATGTCCTTTGGGGCTCTATGGAGTAGTGAGGTTTACATTTTCTCTTTCCTTTAGCAATTCCTGGATCAATCTCTGGACTAAACCAACAGTGTCCATATTGACATAAAAACTTCATTAAGTTGTTGCAAATCTGTCTTAACTTTGCTATTTAAAAGGTTTTCTGTTGCCTTAGTCTCCCTACAAGGTTTGAGCTTTGAGCCGATTATTCTGCTGGAAGTGGCTATCAGAAAACAGGTACACTGTAGTGACTAAGGCGTGGTCATGGTAAACAACAGTGCGGGTGTAAGCTATGTTATAATGCTCATTCAGTACAAAGAGGTAAGAAGTGAGCTGAAAACTATAACCCACATCATTACAGCAGCAAAGATTGAGCCTATAATTTATGGCAGAATGAAATTATGCTGTCATGTTTACTCCAAATTATGGGCCTACCTGTAAAGGTCAGCGTTGGACTCATCGGGCAAAACACTGATTCCAGTCTTTTCTTGATCTTGTGTATATTGTATCATTGGTTTTATTAGAACACCTTTTCTAATTTTGTATGGGTTTTAGGGACTCAGCAGCTGCCTTTTTAGTAAATAGTAAAAACTGAAAATATCTACATCCATCCATCCATCCATCCATCCATC
>NW_015150589.1:408470-422667 GCF_000732505.1 Cyprinodon variegatus
CATCTGTTGCACTATAACAGCTTGTTCCACCAAAAATGTTTACAGACTCAGAAGATTCCAATCATTTATGTCGCAAAAAAATTGATTTTTGCAAATATTGTCACCTCTATCATACGAAAGAAATGGATTACTTAAATGAAAATGAATAGGCTGTTTAAAAGTTATTTCATGTAAGATATCACATTTCCATGCTGACAATTATGTTTTTTCTTTTGCTACTTGTTTGTATCCACTTGGTTCCTTTATCTGTTCAATCAGAAAGAAATTATTAAAAAAAAAAAAACATTGGGTAAATCAAAAACAGTCTCACAACAATTATAAAAGTTAAGTTTGTTTCTCTGTTGCTTTTGGTCCTCATACTCACAAACCATCTCTTAACCAGATACTCCCTCAGTAAGTGTGTTTTTGTTCTCCAATCTTCTGTGACTCAGTGCCTACAGTTAGTCAAAAGACATCTTTCTGAAAATCAGTTGCTTACCGTCTAAATTTTTGGACATGTCTTAGGTTCTTATTATACTACCTCACAGAGTGGCCGCAGAGATTTATGTCAACTCTGCAGCTGACACAGGTTTAGAACCATATCGAGAAAGCCAGCTGGCTGCTTTACTCAGCAAATAAACCAAACTACTGGTGGGGAATGAACACAGTAGGTAAGAGAGCTGTGCATGAAAGCCTTCCTGACTGCTCCACTGTCTTGTCATTTATCACAACTTAACGACTTAATGTTATTGCCTTCTGGAGATGAGTTTCTTTTTACATTCAAGTTATCCATCAGCAAAGTGACATTGATTGCTGTCATATAATTTTGTATAAAGCAATCATGATTCATGGTTGTCTTAAAGTGAGATTGATCTAAGTGCTCTTTTTCTTTAACCTTGTATACTTATTTCAATTGTGTCTAAATTAAAGTGAGTCTTTCTGCAAAAAAAAAAAAAAAACATATTCTTGATTAGAAAAGTTTAGGAAAGTTATATAGACTAGAAAATTACGGTATTGTGCAAACATCTTGAGCTATCAGCATTTATTTGTATTTTACTTCTTCCTCTACCTTGTATTATTTTCTTTTGAGTTCTGTTCCATCCTTGCTTAACATGTTTATCACAAAAAGTGTCTCTATCTGTTAAAGTATGTAAAATGTACTAGCTATTTTTACATCATAGGTAAAACACCTAACTTACAGTCAGTCTGTGTTTGAGTCTGTATTTGTAAAAAGTCCTATTTTTAATTGGTTACTTGATTCTTTTTTTCTAGAAGGGCAGCAAAAGTATATTTTTCTTGCATACCAAAAGCTGCACCAGCGGTGTTGCCTGAACAGGGCATTCCCGGCTCAAGGCCCTGTCTTTTTTAACCTGAGAAATAAGAAATCCACAGAGCTGCCCTACGGCATTAAATGATACATTTTTTAAATTCCCAGGTGAATGCAACATAGACATCATGCTATGACCAAATCAAAGAGCAGATCATGTGGAAGCGGACACTTATCCATGTTTTATTGGCTTTCAACGCTGATACTATTTAGAACTGTCACAGAGGAAAGTTGACATATTACCAAAAGAAGGAAGATAATAATTATTTCATCATGGTGGTTGGCAGTTGGCAGAGAGAGCCACCACATAAAACAGAAAAACAAAGAAGTGATTTAAATATTTTTTTCAAATTTTGTCAGGCAGCTTATTGATGATAACATGATATCAATGTTGATATATTTGCTGAATCCCCAGCCATACCATTTTCTGTTCTACGTAGTTCTAGTAGATCCAGTGGTGTAGTTGATTTAGGGGGTGGTGTTTGGGTTGACAAAGATAAGCTCAACGTGGCTCCTTGTCAGGTGCAGCATGAGATCCCTAATCCTTCTACCTGGCCATCTCTACGGTGGGGGCATATGTGGAACGGACCAAGCTTAACTTGTACAGTAGAAACACAGCTGTTTCCCACATTTGCAAAGCCTTTTGGTCAGGGGAGAACGTAGGGTTAGGTACCTTGGGCGGTACAAAGTACCAGGAAGACTTGCTGCCTGTTGTTTTTTTGATACCAACTTCAGCAAAAAGTTACCCATCTAATGGCGGGGAGATAGTTGTGCCTTTCTTATCCCTTACACATACTTTTCAATAGGTGTGCGGTGCATGTTAAACTTTGAGATACTCTGTTCTGATATCCTGCCTTGCAAGTGCACTCAGCAGCTCATTGCTCCCTCTTCATCCTCTGCCCTCAGCTGTTTCAGCACTCGCTACTTAATAAAACTATATGTAGCTGAAAAACAGCATCTGCAGCATATTTTGTCTAACTTTGAGGATTTTATTTCTTTAATTTCATGAGAGGTGCTTTGATACTATATTTAATTTTTTACTAAAAAATCCTATATCATATCCAAAATGAATATTTCATTATCTTACTGTTTAAAGACCCAGATGAAATTCATATGCCTTCATGGAATATTTCTGTCTTATGATTCCTCTTTTTCTATCCCTCCAATTAGCATCTTGGCATCTTGCATTATGTATAAATCTGATTAATGATTTTTTTGATTAAGTTTAGGATTGTCATGGCATTATAGGCACGTTTTTTAAATCATAAAAAAAACCTGAATTGGGTGTGATGACCAAAACCGATCTAATAATGAGACTTTCATTGTTAAGACACAAGATCTAAAATAATTAAACTTCTATTTATGTTTCTTCACAGAAGAACCTCGTAGGTTATGCAACAGTTTTAGTAAAGCTAAATGAAAAAATCTATATTAGTTCCCGTTGAATATTTAATTTATTATTCTTTTAAAATGTGTAATTTAGCTGTAATATGTAGGCCTGGGCGATAAACCAGATTTTTTTTCGTTACCATCACTAAGAAAGATAACGACTGACAAATTTCCCATGTCGGTAAAAGAAATAAACATAGATTTGCCGTTTTTCTTGTGTGTGCTGGTTGTTAGTATTTCCTACCCCTTCAAAACACTGAAGCATGTGTCAAATCACATGACTCCACTGCTCTAGTCAGAAGCGTAAAAAAAGAAAATGGCGTATGAGCCCAGTGAAGAAGAATGTAACACAGCTGTAAATGAAATTCCATCAGTTAATCCCGTGTAGCTGAAGGAGAGCACATGAGGCTGAGCAAGAAGAGAAGAAGTAGAGCGAGTGGCAGAGCAAGGGTGTGTGAGTTTAAACGATGCACTTTGTTCTCACTGCACGCTCAGTTCAGTGGCACCAAAATGAACCCATTAATGTTGAGCAAAAAAACACGTGATGCAAAATTTGACTAAAACTATTGGGACTACCCAAAGGACAATGTTCAACCTCCAACACCTACAGCTCAACCACTCTGTTGAGTTAAAAGAAGTGCAAAAGACTACATTAGCTTTGCGCAAAAATGTTTGCAAGAGAGAGACACTTTTCTCGTGTTTAATGAGACCTTGATGAATGTTTAAAACTGAATGGGTATAAGACTGTGACATTTAATTAGAAGTAATATGTAATGTGATTTATTCAATAAATAAATTCTTAATAGATCAGTTGCATTTTTTGCTTCTACCTTTATTTCTGCTGAAAGAGCCCGAGCACTTATAGTGCATTTATCATTATCAATGGAAAACTGCCCAATTTATTATGCTATTGATTTGAGGTAATATCGCCCAGCCCTAATATATAGGTTGATCTCATTTTTTTTATGTTTTATGCAGTTTGTAGGAAAAAAAATATGGTGTTGTCTAAGCTCCCAATGTTCCCAGGTCCAAATAACGCCCCTGAGCCGCACCCTTGTAATATAAAATAGAAAAGGATAGCATAGAATAGGGTGGTTAAAAAAAGAGTAAAATAAAAACCAATATGAAATAATTGGTTAATAACCAATTTACAGATACATTTAAAATCAAAATGTGTGGCTGACAGCATGGAAATAGAAAACCCTTTTGGGGCAGATAGAAACTCTTCAACTAACAGGGTGGATCTTAACATGTCACACATAAAAAAATGTTTTATTCTAGACTGGTCTTTAGTAGGTTTAGCTGTGATGGCTATGTGGTCTGAAGTGATGCTAATTGCTAACTTTATTAGCCTAGAAAGTCTTACCGATGTTAGCCTGAATACACCTTTTTACCCTAACCCTAACAAACCGAGATTAAGAATTGAATTCATTTGTGGTGTCTTACACATTTTTAGTATAAAACAATAAGAAAATAGCATTTAAAGACTGAAAACAAACTGATTTCAGCTTGTTGTGCAATTCAGAAAGGCATAGAGGAGGACAGATTGGAACAGCCAAGCTCTTACTGTGATTTGTTAGTCTGTTAACCTGGCAAAGCCCCTTCCAGCACCACCCTCTGCCCTCTCCTCCCTCCAACTCTCAGCTGGTGTTGATACAACAAGAAATGCTTCAAAAGTCATACACGCAAAGAGAGAGACATGCACCTGTGAAGCTGTATGTGCACAGAGGTAGATTCGAGAGGTTGTGTTCAATTACTTGCAGTTGCAGTGGGACATTTTATGTAATCCAAATATGTTATGAATTGAATCCACAGAACCTTAAACTGATTTTAACACCCCCATCCTTACAAGTCCTTACAGGTCACAATATTCTTTGACCCTTTTTTTTGGCAGATCATTAGATTGTACTTCTGAATGATTGGAGACTAGCACATTACTCTCTGATTTTGATTGTACATCCTGAAAATAAAGACAAGTTGATTGTGGTTTGTGAAGATGGTTATGAGTTTCGCACTCAACCATACAGTACATTCCAGAATACTGCAATGCTGAAAGCAATGCTTGTAATTACCTCTGAATAGAATAATTTCTAATTTAATGGAGATTGAACTTTCTTGTCAAGTTACTCTCGGGATCATTTATGCTTTCCTGCTGAAGGATAGCTCCCGCACTGATATTTTTCTCCAGTTTCATTAGCAAGTGGAAATTCGGGGCATAAGGAACAGGAGGACAAAAAAGCTTTCCGTTGAGACTCTCAATTGAAGCTGGCTTTTATCAAACCAAGTAAAAGGTTTAGATGGACTGGTCAAAGCAGTTAAATGAGCTGCTACTGTCAAATAGTTCTTACAAAAACAATGGTAAAACCCTGAAATTCAAATAAATTGATGGAGCTCCATTCTGTTAGAATAAACTGGAAAGTTACAAATAACTCAGACTAAAGCATCTATGGGACACACCTTTGCTCTGACAACTTTTTGACTAAGAAACTAGTGGAACCTTTACCAAATTCACACATCGAAAGACTAAAGGTTCACACGGAATGCAAAACAGTTTTTTCTGCCTTTGCTCGCCTTGAAATTCTCTGGCCAGCAAAAGCATTTCCAATGGCAGGCGAATGTGCCCAACAGGCAACAGGCTCCTACATAATAGGGTCTGCTGGTCGTCAGTTTCACCTTATTGTGGCAGACATGAATTTATAAAGCGACCGGGAGTGCTTTTCTTTGGAAAGCCAAACAAAGCCGTCAGCCTTTGTAGTTTACAAAACAGTCAAACAAGCAAACTTGCAGTTAGCTTCATATCAAGAACAAATAAGACCTTTACAGGTTAAGTGGAGAGCGAGTAAGGCAAGTTTTCGGCATAATTTGAGCAAAGGACAGCTGCAAGTCTTAGAAGGACAATTTCCAAATTCATCATACAACCCACTGAAAAGAGAGTCTGGTACCAACAAAAAAGACATAAGGTAGAGGTGAAAGAACAAGGTAGAGGAGAGAAAAAAAAAACAACATAAATTTTCTCATCCATCCAGTTTTGATATATGATTGCAGACCACTTTGTGCCAGGAAACTGAGAGGTCTGAGGTCACTTGTAAAGACAAGACCACATTCACCCCTCTAGATTAAAGCCTGCATCAGAGAAACAAAACTATCTCTGATCAAGTAGGTGTTGGATCTGTTAGCTTAGTTAATTTGTGTTTAAGGGAAGCTCTAAGTGCTGTAAAAAGCAACCTCCTAGGTCACATGATCCATTTACAGAAAGGGCCAACCTTCTCAAGTTACAAATAAAAAACGTAAAAAAAGCAAAAAAAAAGGGCAGCCCACAGGGATATTCGATGGCAGTGCTGTAAATTGACCCAAAAGGTAATTTAATATAGTTTAGATTAAGTAAAATTTTGGGTCAAAGGTTATGAAAAGAAATTTTTTTAGAAGGACACAGAAAAACAAAACACACCTTTATCTTATGTATTTGTTTAAGACAATAAGGTTGTTTTTACCATTTCATTTGAAGTGATTGCTTTCTTTGTGCACTTTCCAAAATGCACCCCACTTCAATGATCATTTAAGGAGGGCACCAGACTTTGGTGTAGAGAATGAAAGAAGAGATGGATAATTTTTTTTGCTCTTTTTTTTTATCTATGTCTTTTTTTAATTCATATGTTTAAACATTTGGATTTAAATTGCTTCTGGTCTTTTGTTGGGTGGTATGAACAGCCAAGGATAAAGCAAATAGTTGTCATTGAAGGGTAGGTTGTAGAAAACCTTCCAGACGGGCTTTTGTCCAATCTTCAATAAAAGCTCAAATAACTAGTGTTAGATTTAAAAAGCCACCTCTCCTTAGCTGCCCTCTGCTCTTCTTTTCTCCCTGAAGGGAAGGAGTTAGCTATGTGGCTGAAATACACCGGTTTTCCGGCAGAGTGTTATGAACCTGCTGCCCTAAAACCCACCAAGCCCTCACCTTTGAAATGAATTGCACCTTTTCAAATAGAAGAAGACACAATAGATAGGATGTCCTCCTCCTCTGCCTCTACACTTTGAATGCGTCAGTATTAGCCAGTTTTTTTCTTTTTTCCCAATAAACAAATATAAGAGAAAGGGAATTTCTTTTTAAAATAACACAACATTTTTTACCAAAAAAAAGCAGAAAACACAGTGTAAATGATTTCATGTCAAAACTGTGTTTTTTTCAATGCAAGCAATAAAGTTATTACTATATGCATCATTTGAACTTTAAAATTGTGAAGTATTTTCAAGAGCAAAGTCAGCCCCTCTAAATAAACCCCGTGGTAAGGAAAATTACCCAGCAAGTTCCAGTCTATTAGTTGTGCATCTTTATATGGGCATGTAAAGAAAGTGTTTACAGCTTTTCAGTCCTTCAGAGCAGTAAATGTCCACCCATGTATAAAAGGGAGGAAGGGTCATTTCCAGGTGAAAGCAGTTGAGTGCCATTTGATGAAATCCCTCACTTTACAACACAGTGATAATCCATTGACTGTGCACCTGCTCTGTCTTTATAATAGACTCACAAAGGCAATGTGGATGAAAGTGCTTATCCTTTATTAAATTAACCTATTAAATAGGGTTCATTAATGGAAGAAAGGGATGAAAATGAAGTGGAGAAGCAATTAAATTAAGTTTTTTT
Source organism: Cyprinodon variegatus (assembly GCF_000732505.1). NCBI lineage: Eukaryota > Metazoa > Chordata > Actinopteri > Cyprinodontiformes > Cyprinodontidae > Cyprinodon > Cyprinodon variegatus. The sequence goes on from NW_015150589.1 coordinate 415,802, forward strand.
TTTTAATCCAGGATGACTGTGATTACAGTTTTTTTTTTTCTTATTTATAGTTTCCAGGCATTTATATCGGTTTCAGAGACAACCTCAGGTCAGGTGATGGTGCTGTCTTTCTTAAAATCAATAACAATTTCCTTGGTCTTTGAGACATTTAATTTTAAAAACATGCAGTCACACCTCAGTGGTCTGAGACATGTCTGGTCACTGGTTTGTGCTCAACCTGATGGCTGCTGAGGAGTGACTGAATGACTGAATGAATCATTAGCAACCTTTAAACTGTAACGCTGTGAAAACTTTCTGTGAGAACTATTTTTATTGAAAATAAATTAATGAGTAGAAAAGAACAGAGAAAATAGAGTTTAGTCTTTATTATGCATTAAAACTTATGATATATTATTGATAAATCTAATAGAACATCATAATCTATTGTTCTAATTTAGGTAAATCCATAACAACAAACCTTTAGTAATTATAATTATGAATTTGGATTGTTAATCATTATTAATTTAATTTATCAGTAAAGGCAGATATTCTAACCAGTTGCGGGCCTAATTATGAATTAACTACTAATAAATGTTAACAAGCTGTTATTATGTGGTCTAAATTTGTATTAAATTTGTATATTCAAATTTAAATTTGTATTAAAGATAAATCAGTAAAATAAATAAAACTGTTTTACCACACAGGTTCGAGGTTTGAAATTACAGAAATTGGTTGATTACCCCCACGCATTTTCCCCAGACCAACTTTTCACATATGACAAACATCACATGAGCGTTTTTTTGTGATGTGCTGAAGCACCTGCACTGTTTTCTTTGCCGTGCCAAAGCTGCTCTTCAACGGCGGAGGGGTTGGTAACTTGGGGAGCGCATGTGGTTGGCACACAACTGTTTTAAGAGTTCAAGGATAAAATCTCTGCATAAGACGGTGTTGTTCAAACAGCTCCCAAACAAAACCAACACATTTATAGCTGCTATGTTCAGGAGATCGTAAAATACAGCCACATGCCACCTTCACGTTGGAGCTTTTACAAAATAATTTCTAATCATCTGATCCAACACATTAGGAAGAGAATTAAAGGGGTCACTGAATGCAAAACCGAGCAAAACCAAGTCTATTGTCATAGATGAATAACAACAGGTCAGTGGATGAAATGGACGTACAGAGAAGTTCAAGCCCCATCGACACCTCCTTTCTCTGCAAACCTCACAATTCTAAACTTCCCCTATAAAACGGGCGAATCCAAACGAAGCCCCGAATTGACAGAATCTCGAGAATGTTGCCTTATTTGGTTCTGGCCTATACTTTTGTCAGGCCCTGAAATTGACATACAGACCAGCCCATTGACATTTTTTCGATGTTTCATTGAGTGAGTGCTTGTTGCTATGATGCTTCTTTGCTCAGCAGCTTCGCTTGTTGTAAACCAACCATTCAGTGCCCAGCTCATTGAAATACTCATAAACATACCATAAAAGGAAGAACCCTGTCCTTTCATTCTAGGGCTTTTAAACACACTTGCATCAGGGCTCATAGAACATTTTCAGCACCACCAATGTTACACCCTATTCAGATACCTAAGGACCAGAACCAAATACCCTATATAATCATTCTATGAACCCTTTAAGGCCACTGAAAAAATAGAAAAAGCTAACAGATCTTTAGAATTTTATTTCAGTTTAATATGGGAAAAAAGACAGAATTCATAAAAATACATTCTATGATTGGATATTGTGCTACAGCCCAGCAACATGGAAATAAATCTTCTCTTCAAGCCTCATTCCGCATAAAGGAGGACTGATATGTGTCTGGCTGGATGCGGAGCCGGATGCGGGACAGTGCAATGAAAATCCGGACCGTCCGGCCTAAAGCTGGACATCTGGCCACTCTAATTTCCAGTATTCTGGCAAGGCAAAATGTGTTATAGCCAAATGGGTTGAATCCCCACCTTTAAAAGAAATAAAGAAGAACAAGGGAGCTTAATTCATCTCATCCATGGAGTTGGGTCGGCAGCATTTCTGGCTCGCTTCCCATCAGCAGCATGATAAAGCAGGGTGCTCGTGGCCTGCTAGGTTTTTTGGTGAACAGCCGAGCTGGCAGATCTGGTTGTCTTGCTTGGCCAAAGTAATCACTACCGTGATCCGTTTGACTTTTGACTTGTTTTACTCCTAGACTTCCCTAGTAATCCAATAACAGAGGTGTTTTCTTCTTCGGCAGAATAATTGGACCAGGAGTTGATCAGGAAAACTACACACATTCCTTGCTGTTGGCTCCAAGCTGACAAGCAGAGTGTAGCTCCAAAAGTTTAGTCATATTGCTTCTTTTCGGGCGCAGTGATGGCTGCTAAAGAGAAAAAAAATTGCAGCATGTTGTTGGAATTGATTACCTCTGATGTGATGTTAAAGCTGCAAGGCATGCTAGGATCTTAAGTTACAGCTTATGATAAACTTGGCATTACATCTTACCCACTGAGACAACAGAAGTCCATCAACCAGTAGTGGAGGCCAATATATTTACCATAAACTATTTCCTCTTGGCTAAAATATGAGGTTGAAAACAGTTAAACCCTGTCAAGAAGATAACATAAATTGGTCTAAATGGTTTCAAACCCCCAAGAGGCATTCTGTCTATAAGCAAATTTAATTGTGTTCATAATACTTTTAAATCAAATAGGACCGTTGTAACATATTTTTAACTGATTTATTTGAAAATAAATGTGTAATTTACCTGTGTTAATTTAATGATCTATTGGTCTTGCATTTCAGGAACAATAGTAGGTAAAATTATAGTCTTTTCTAAAGTTGAAGGATCCCAAGAGACACAATATGCATTTAAAAAGAAAGAAAACAGATATATCATTAGCTGCAGAGCACAGTTCTGAAAGAAAGTGCCCTTTTGTGGCATCAGCATTTAGAATTTTCCCCTGTTCAAACTTCCTAAAAGGGTAAAAACAGGCCCATATATCCATGGGTCTTGAGGCTGATCACCATCTCAGATTGATAAAAACGTGCGCTCTTGTCTTAAAATATAGCGCCTACTGCATATGCAACAGAAAGTATAAACTCTGATGACCATTTTCAAAGTCTTTTTATGTAAAGCAGAGTGTAAGCAATAAATGGTCCAAAACGCAATGTCAACTTGAGCGTGTTCTCATCACTTACCCGGGGCTGGAAACTAGATACTAAATACTAGCACTGTGTAATTAACACACACATATTTACAGAATGCTTAAAGCAGTAGTAGCCATTTAAAATATCCCCCACTTTCCTTGATGGGCCATGGGTAGTCTTTAACTGGTCCCCTACAATGCCTTTGCAAATGTTAATCTTTGTACTAAAATATTCTTTCTTTCATGATTTGTGGATATTAAGATCTAAAGAGAAGCAACATCTCCCTGTAATTCAGTGAAAGAGTAGAGTCAGAGTAAAAAATATGCTCGCCCAGCAAAAAGGCAGGGGTCATTCCTGTGGCTGGAAGTTGAAGGGGATTCTGCTGGGAGTTGCAGGGAAACGGGCTACCATTCGGCTGCCGTTTGACTGAGAAGCACCATTTTAAATGGCTGCTACTGTAAGTTATTTATAGTTGTATTCCTTTTTCTAATTGTTGTTACTGTGTTTAATAAAAACCTTGCTTCCAACCAGGAAAATGCAACATATTTAAAGCTCTCACTACACTAAAGGTTTAAATGCTATACTGACCCAACTTTGTTGCCTTTTTCCTTCATTAATCTCAGTCAGTGTCGCATTTAAGAGCAGAATTTGGAGGCTTAATTTCAAAAACTGAACAAGAGAGGCATTTTAAAAATATTGGATGGATACATTTATATTTATTTGCAGGCTGAATAATAACAATACTTGAACCTTATCGATCTCACATTGGAGAAATTTACCGCTGCATTTAACCCATCCCCTTGGGGAGCAGTGGGCAACCATTGTGTGGCGAATGGGGAGCAGCGTGGGGTTAAGGGTCTTGCTCAGGGACCCAGAGTCCAGGCTGTGGGGATCGACTCTGGGTACTTGCAGCCCTCTCAGAGCACAAACGCACTGCTCTGACAACTAGTCCAACACTCCCCACAAATACATGGGTAATTAGTCCAAAAAAATTAAAAGATTCAATTTAAAGGGAGGTCAAAACTTGCAAGAAGCATTGGTGTACAAGGAGGCTCACTGAAGATGAAGCTGAAGCAGCTGTCAAAAGAATGAAGACTAACTGGCACGGGAAGAAGGGGAAAAAACAGCCTTTATACACATGGGAGTTAATTAGACACAGGTGAAACTGAGCAACAAAAACCAAGGGAGCAGGAGATGGCAAACAGAAAGTAAGTGAAACAAATACTGATAAAAGTTGCATTCAACTACAGCGAACCTGTTAACATATATCTTTTAATGTACTTTCAAAAAAAACAGTTGTTGTTTGTCACTTTTACTTTTTACGTTTCAAATGAAGCCCATTATAAATAGTTTTTGACACCTTTTTTGTTGCAGTAGAGAGCCAGAAAAATATGTTTCATGGACTCCAAAAAACAAGCAGTCCTGTCTGCTTTAATAAGTACACTATTTTTCTCCACTTTCAAGTTGTTGTGCAGGGAGAGATGGTTTCCCAGTTATAACTGTGTGCCAGATTTAACATTGTTTTAATTTTCATCCAAGTTCAGTTTAAATTCATTCCAGACTCCATTTCCAGTCAAACATTTAAAATAAAAGCTTTAGAGTGGAAAATATGAGGAGTTGCTTATTTTGGATTTCATCTGCATTAACTCAGCCACTACTTTGATATAAAACTCTGGATGTGTTTGTCACAATACATCTAGTTTCTAAGTGTCAGCCCTATAATAAAGAGCTGAACCAAAGATCTGGGCAAACAAGTAGAGTAAACATAACTAACAAATCTCTTTAACAGATGTGTGCATGATCACCATACCCAAGAAAAATAAAACACAAAGGCTTTAGATATTATAATGAACTTTGGTTAAGCTTTAAAATTAGTAATAACATTCAGGAGGTTTCTGGCTGTCAAAAAGATCTAGAGTATCAGTGTGCCAGGGGGCCTGTGTATGAAACACTACCATAAAATTAAAGCAACTAAATTAATTCAGCTTTGTTAAATTTAGGTATGTGCCTTTTTCTTCACTAATTTGATCATGAAATATCTTTTGCAAGTCCCTGAGACCCAGTTATGACTTGCAATTAGTAAGCAGTGCTAATTTTTAAATGATAGGCGATAAATTAGGGAAAAGAAGAATAAAAAAAATCTACAATAAAAATCTCTGTAAATCTGTAAGTTTAGAATGGTATTGAAAAAGGAATCTATTTTGTGTGTTACATTTACTGCCTTACATGAGGTAAAATGTACAAATACACTCATTTATTTTATGTCACTTCTGTTAATCCAGAAAAAAATCTGTTAACTATGGAAATATCTTGATGCAGGATTTCATACACTTTAAATTTGACCACAAATTCTTTGCCTGTTGTCAGTTTAATCTCACACAGAATTTGCAATAAATGATCCTCCAATCTGATGCACCACAAAAAGCATATCCAGGGCGTGCTTTGGTGGCACAGTGGTTAGCGACCCACATATGGAGGCCTTAAACCTTGATTTGGCCGACCCGTGTTCCAATCCGACCTGTGGTCCGTTACCACATGTCTCACCCCGTTCCTTCTCAGCCTACTGTCCTAAAAATGAGCCACTAATGGCGTAAAAAAACAAAAAAAGCATATCCAAAGCAAGATTGATTTTTAATTAATTCACCTTTTAATTTTCTCTGCCAGTTCTGCTTTCCCTACAATCTGCCTCTGATTTAGAAGCTGTTTAATGTTTTTTTTAAAGGGGTTCATAGAATGATTATATAGGGTATTTGGTGCTGGTCCTGGGGAATTTCAAAATCATAGTCGAAACACACCGGGCACTCGAGCCGAGCCATCAGCTTGGGGGCTGGTCCGGGAACCCCGCCGGACGGGGGCAGGTAGCCAGCAGGGGAAGGAGTGACCGAACCCAACCCGGTGACGGTAGCAAGGACCCCGGCGGCCCTATGCTTCCCCCCGCCTGCCTTACTGGCAACCAACCCCACTCCTTCGGCTGAGGATGGGCGGACCATGGCTCTCTGCTGAGGTCTGGTCCAGTCAGCGGCCCAGCTGTCGACACTTCATACCCCCCACCAAAAAAAAATGTGTTGTCCTTTTCCGAAACCTAAATCTGGTCAACCTAGATATGCTAGCAGTGTTATCAGCTTGCGGTTGCGATGGTCTTACGGTCGGAACAGCCCCTCCTTTCAGTAAAAGAAGTTTAGCAAATTCTGCTTTGAACTGTCCAAGATTTTGAAAACCGTCTTCGGTAAAATGCTTAGAGCAAATGAACAGCTGAGCATCAAACTTTGCAGGGATCTTCTGATAGACAAAATTAATGCCTGCCTGTCGAGTCTTGGGATCTTTGGGAAGACTGTAAAAAATGTCCCCTTTCTCCATGCAGCTTGGAATACTGCATTTACGCTCGTGGCCCTGGCTAATGTTTAATAGAGAAACTGCCTGCTTTGTAATTCTTGTAGAAGTAAACCCAACTGTAGGGTAAACAGCTAAACCAGTGTCTTACATCTTTGCGACCTCTATTCATGTTCTTGGGCCAGTGAACCAGTGGTCTGGTCTGTATGTAAATTTCTGGGCGTGACAAAAGTGCAGGCCAGAACCAAATAAGGCACCACCCTTGAGTTTACGTCAACTCGGGGCTTTGTTTGAATTCGCCTGTTTTATGGCGGAAGTTTAGAATTGTGAGATTTGCATAGAAAGGGGGTGTTGATGCGGTTCGATCTTCTCTATATGTCAATTTCACCCACTGAACTATCGTTATTTATCTATGACAAAGTAAACTATATA
>NW_015150589.1:426826-518576 GCF_000732505.1 Cyprinodon variegatus
TATACATATACAAATAGCCCATTCAGGCATTATAAACCTGTTGTCAAAAATCTGCTTTGTGAAAAGAGTTGTATTTATTTTTTTAGAGGTTTATTTCTACAAATGCATTCAACAAAATACAGAGTATATCCATTACTGTTGACAGATAGAGAGAAGTTCACAAGATAGTGAAGAATATTTTGCATATAAGAATTAAAAATAGACTACTTAATCTCTACATGAGAGTTTTAATCAAAGAATTATGGATTTAACCTTAGATAAAATATCCCTAATGGATAAAAAAGGGTGTCTCAGTTTTGCCTAACAGCAGAAATCCTGTTTAATTTGACCTTTTTATAACTGAATCGTCCACATGATGGCTGAAGACTTTTTTTAACAATATTTTTAACATTTTAATTACAGAAACTGATGGCAATCACACAGAAAGCATTCCATTAGAGCCAAGCTGGCTCTGGTTCAGGTCTAATGACTAAGATCACATCTACAGTATTGATCACGCTATGAGCTTTAGTATGACTGCCAGTCATTTATAATATATTCCCTTTTGGATGCATTTGCTGAGTTCACCCTGTGCTTAGCTAAATCATTTGAGCCTTTTGGGATTATGTACCCATTAGTCCTATGACATTATAATTCTAGAAATAGGGGTCTTATGTCCATATCTCTGGAATCTTAAAATTTGATTTGCTAAATTTCTGAGTGCAAAAACAAATAGGTCAGCACAAGATAGCAAGTATTTGTAGCCACTTTCATAGCTTAACTATTCTCAGGATTTGGTCCTACCAGACCTGGTGGTTGACTAAAGTTTTTTTTGGGTGACTTCTGTTTTCTCAGAGAAAAGATGTAGTTATTCCTAAACTTTTTGTTTTGGTGTAAAATTTTAATTTTGCTCCCACCTGTTGCCTGTGATTGCAACATTTTTCTGTTGTAATGTCTTTAGTCTGGGACTTTGTTTCAGGTGTTTGTGAGTTTTGAAGTTTACATCATTCATGTATCTGCAGCATGTTTGTCCATTTCTGGCACATGTAGAAGTTTTCTTCCCCTTTTCTACTTGTCAACCTTTGTAATTAAATGAGTCCATATAATGTAAAATATACCCTTACAATGCTTTTCCTTTAATTGAATTTGTGCTTAACTCATATTTTCCTTGTTTCATGCTCGTCTGGGTAATTTTGCTCTCTGAGCTACAGCTCCTCTCTGTCCTAAAAGTGCAAGTGGCCATTGATATCTTTAGTTACACACGCAGCTTCTCCAGTGTGTTAGCTGTGATGTGAAGCAGAGCATGATTGTTTTTGCTTAAAATTTTGATGAAATAGCCTTTTTAGCTGCTAATCTTCATACTATTTTTTAAGCTAATGTCTTACAAAATTGTGTTTTTGGTTGCAAAAAAATCTCGGACGATGTTAGGCCTTCAGCCATCCAAAAGAAGAGTCTAATAGCAGTAATACGGTGATGTCATGAAATGGGCGGCACCCACATGGATATAGGCATAGTTTTTGTGTTGCACTGCTTCCTCTCCTGAGACGCCAGAGGGTGGACTAGAACTACATCAAAGCTGCATAGGATTGTTTCTACATGGTCTCTCCAAACTCAAACCATGCCCAATTTTTTGCCTCACCAATCACCCACACCAGACAACCTGATTGGACTCGTTCTTCAGCTTGACAGCTTCCCCTACTGCTGGTGTCCACCAGCATGTTCGAGGATTGCAGCCGTGACACGCAATGACAATCTTGAGGCAACAGCTCTGACTAGCCACCTAAAGGATGGAGGCACCGAACATGGCCCATTCAGACTCAATATCCCCCACCTCTCTGGGAGCATATTCAAAGTTCTTCTGGAGGTGGGGGTAAAAGTTTAGTCAAGGGGTCCTAAAGTCCAGTCCTCAAGAGATACCATCCCCTAACTTTTAGTTGCATGTCTTCTCTAATACAACTGAATCTAGTATTTCAATCCCCTCCTTTAGCTCAGCAGTAGCTTGGTAATGAGCCACACATTTGATTCAGGTGTTTTAAAAAGGGAGAACATCAAAAAGTTGCAGGATAGTAGCTCTTGAGGATTGGACTTAAGCACCTCTGGCTTAGTCTCATGGGGAACTGCCAGACATTCCCAGCAAACCCTCACAATATGTTTTTAACTGCCAGGTATGAACGGCTTCATCCTCCGCCATAGGAGCCACCTAACTACCAGGTAGTCATTGGTGGACAGCTCTGCTCCTCTCAGGTAAGGTCTCAGGTCAGGTTAAACAACAGTAAAGTCAATCATTGAACTATGGCCTTAGGGTGTCCTGTTGCCAAAAGGAAATATGGTAAGACTTGAACATGGTGTTCATAATAGACAATCCATGGTGACGACAGAAATCCAACAAGAGAACACAACTCGGGTTCAGTTCAGGTGGGTTGTTCTTCCCAACCAAGCCCCTCCAGGTCTCACTGTCATTACCCATGTGAGCATTGAAATCCTTTTGTCCCTCATAACCATCCAAGTTGTCCCAAGTTTTTTAAAGATTTCTTCATCCTACAGATGAATTATATGACAAAAGTACCTAAACACATTTAATCTATCAGCAAATGTGTTTGTCAGGATTCCAGTTTGTGTGGTCTGTTGTTTGTGTTTGTCTCTCCCTCCACCACCAGGTGGCGCCCTGTCCTCGTTGGTCCTCCCTGCACACCTGCGTCTCGTTGGATCATTATCTGGAGAAGTACTTAAGCCATGGACTGTCACTACCTCGGGACCAGGGTGTTTGCCAGTTTTGGGTACTCTAGCCAAGCTGAGTTTTGCAGAGTCTAAGTCTTTGTTTTTCGCTGAGCCTAACCTTGTGTTTTTGTCTTTGCCTTTTTGGCAGGAAGCCATCCTACAAGCTGGATGTTTGGCCTTCTTCCCCTGGAAGGATTGTTTGAGTTTCACACTGAGCAGGGGATTAAACTCCACGTACCGTTCAAGTCCTCCTGGATTTCCAAGTGACAGTCCCTTCACATACTCCTCTGGGTCTAACGAAAGTCTACCTGTCCACTCTCCAACGAGTCCCCTCTTCACTAGATCAACCCACACTGACTGGAGAGAGGGGGGGGTTCTTCTCACTGCGAGAGAAGAACCCCCCCCCAAACGTGAGTCCCTCACTAGCATCATCCTTAGGGCATCCAAGATTCCGAAGGTCCCTGAACTAATCATTGTGATATCCTCTCCAGACCTTCTAGTTCCTGTTCACTAGCCCTCTGAGTACACTGACTTCCAGATCCAATCCCCTCTAACCTTACCACAATTAACCTGTTAAACCTTTGCCTTGCTCTCTGAGTCTATCAGATCCTGAAATAAATCATGACAGTGTTATTAACCTTTTCCCATAATTTAGATAAGAAAAAGTTTTAGGAGTAATGATACCCTTAGTGCCTGTTAGCATCCTGTATTAGATGCTAATGCTAAATCATTTGACGTTGCTGTTACCTGGAGTTGCTGGAAGAAAAAAAACATGGTTAAAACATTTCTTAAGTTGCATCCACCTAAGATCAAATTCTGGTACCTAAGTTTGCAGTTTTGTTTATGCTGCAGACTTGGTGTTACGTGAAACAAATAAAAAAAAAAGCATGGTCCTATTCAAAAGCAGCTCCTACTGATTATGTCAGTCTCAGTCAGCTTTTGCTGGATGTGTCATGTAGTGCTTTTCTTCCTTTTCTGTTCACTGGCATGGCTCGATAGAATTGGGATCTCCCTCTTTTTTTCATTGTGGCAAATCCCCTTAGGCAGATTGTCTCAGTCAGGGAATTATGGCTTTGAATGATGGCAGCACTGTTAGATGCCACTAGGACATATAATCTTATTAGTGACCCTGTTGCGGTTGCAGCTGTGAGGAGTTTTATTTTTTAGGTACTTATTTCATTCATAATCCCTGGTGATTATCTTTTTACATCAATACAGTCTACTTCTAAAATTTGGCAGAAAGGTAGCAGACATAGGGAAATAAATGCAAAGTGAACAGCAATGAGTTTGAAGGGCTAATTAGTTTGAGATTACATGCTGATACAACACAAACACTTACCGTAAAACAATGGTACCAGATTGTCATCTAAAATTTTAAAGCATCCAAAGATGAATAAACTGAATATATACCAAACTGGCTTTACAGCTTAAACAAGTAATGTTAACTTTACATGAAGGAAAAAAAAACACACAAACTAGAAATAGGAGAGAAGATTATACATTTGGATTTCCTTTCTGGGTTAATGAGGGCTACACACAAAAATGGGATGGATGTAAGAGCTGCTTTGACCTCACAATCCTAGGCAGTGCTGTTTAAGCAGTGCTGTCCATAGCACCTTCTTTTACAGGGTTACTACTGTAGACACATCCCACCTTGAGGAAACCTTCATGAAGGACTCACTTGGGAACCTATTACCCTTGTGACCTGATCTTCAAATAACAAAGGACAATGAATTGATAGATTGCTTTTTTACTTCTTTTTAAACTCCTGTACTATTGATCTGAATGTAACGGATGTGTTTTAAACCATTAAACAGAAAAAGGACAAAATAAAAAAAAGTGGACATCTCGTGTCCTTTCCAAGATGGTACACTAATATACTGTAGTATTTAGCTGCTGATTGTAGGGATAAGATAAACTACTAAAAAAACTCAAAGTCCTTTATAAACTTTGTTAGATGTTCAAGAATGAGTAGTGCTCAAAATAGGAAAAACAATTTTAGGGGAAACAGAGTGAAATATATGAAACCTCTAATAAATAGTACTGCACAGGTATCTTTATGAGGGATTAAGGTTGAAGGTTTTGCTACAAAGCCTGACAAAATATCTGCAAAGCAAAAAAAACAAACAAACATGATATGGTGGCTCTTGCTGATGTCTGAAAACAGCAGAGATGGATGAAATAAATTAGATAAGGGAGATATATCTGTAAAAATATTTATTTGATTAAATTCAGTGTATTGTTTTACCTCCAGTTTCTGTCTTTCATAGTGAGTCTCTGCCAGATTTTCTAGTTGCAAGCATGAGGTCCATTCTAAGTGCTTGAATGCACTACCTACCTTCTGTGTTCCTGTGCTCAACCTGCCTTCACTGGTTATTTGGTCCAAGGTTTGTGCATGTCCTACTGTGTCCCTGTGCTCACTGCCCCTTACTGCTGATTTGTTCTAAGGAATGTTTGCAGCCCCTGCTTTCTAGTGTTCCTGTGCTCCCCCTGTCCTTACTGAAGTCTTATCAGCTTTTGACTCTGGTGATGACCTGGGGTCCAATTCACGAAGCAGATTTATGGAAAACTCTAAGTTTTCTAAACTTGGAATATGGGAAACTGAGTTTTCCGTTTCACAAAGAGAGTTTCCTCAACCTCTGTTTCAGTCACAGTAGAAACATTCCCACCAGTAGAAACATTCGCTACTCCCGAACAGGTTTTCCCCCAAAGAAAACCTATTCGGGAGCAGGTTTTCTTCAGTAAATGCAGAATGTCCTCTGTCTCAACTCTCCTTACAGCCAATCACATTCATTTCCTGATCTAGTCGGATTTTTGTCGTAGTTTTGTGCATAAAAAAAATGTATAATTCACTAGGTCTGTTAGACACATTAGGTTTTAAAAACAAATATTGCATGTACGTTTGAAGAGGATCTTATTAAAGAATGATCTGCATTTTTTCTCAAAGAATTAAATATTTATAGGGAGAGCTTTCTGCAACTCAGTTGACAGGTAATGAGATTTATTTTTGCTTTAGTTATTTTGAGCGACATGTGGATCATTTTATTATTATTTATTTAATTTTACAGTACATGAAGAACTACTGAAATAACTTTCAGATTACACATAAATAGATTATAAATTCCGCCCACCCCACCTCTAGCCAGTCACATACGCCCCAGGCCCCCACATCCATATTGTCGTCTCATACCCATGGCTGCCAGGCAACTGCTACCCAGGCAGTCCATCCCCCTAGGCCAAGTACGGCACGCCGGCCCCCAGACACCCCGAGGGTCACCCCACCCACTGCAGTCACAGGCTGAGTGCACGGTCAGGACAGGCAGCAAAGCAGACCCACACCACAAGATGAGATGCATCCAGGCACAGAGCTGATATCCCACCTCCAGCACAGCCATGTAAGGCAGTCGGCTGCCCTGAAAGGATGGGGCCAAACTCTCCAATGTCCCAGACCCCCACTCAATGCCAGGAACCGGCCTCCCCCATCTGTGCGGACAAACAAGACATCAAAGTCATAGGATAGGAACCATAGGCCAGATAGCCCAAGGAGAGCCAGAAACACCCTCCAAGCCATTTCCAACCCCAAGCCCCCTCCTCCCCAGCAGAGGGCTTGGGGTTGGAGTGGAGTGGAGAGAAAAGTGGTTTGTAAGACCCCATGCCAGCCCCCCCTCCTACTCGGATGTACAGTAGCAGCCATTCAAAAAGGCTCCCAGTCAAATGCCAGCCGAATGGCAGCCCACTTCCCACCAACTCCCAACGAAATCCCCCCCCACTTTCCAGCCACTGGAGTAACCCCTTCTTGTATATTTTTTACTCTGACTCTACCCTTTTACAGGGTCTGATCTGGAGATAACCAGCCAAGGACCTCCCAAGGGCTCATCAAGAAAAGTGGGGACATTTTGAATGGATACTACTGTAGTGTTGTTGCCTGTTGGACTACTGTGTATTTAAAACCAGGGGAAATTAGGTCCCCATATCTCCCAACCTAAACCCTAAAGGCCTGGTTATACTCCCTCATCAGTGTGTCGCAGTGAGCGACACACAGAGCAGACAATCAGGAACTAGCTGTGCATCTATATACGGCCAAGGCGGTGAGGAAGTGGGGGCAAGTTTGTGCAAGAACGGAGGGACATGAGGGTGAAAAAGAGCGGGGATCCAGGTGGAAAAAGGGTCCCAGCGTTCTCACGCACCTCGCTCTTCTAGCTGCTCCATCTTCACAAGTCGTTTTCCACAATGATGGTCATACAAACAAAACAGGTTGGAAAGGTACCAAACAGGAAATACGCATAGTGTGGAGCGGATGTAGATTTGACCAATGAGAGGCCTCCTGTCTGCGGTACTGTCTGCAGTCACCTACAATTTTGGAGATGTGCACCAGAGTGTCTGCGGCAGGGGTGGGGCCACATTTGCGTCCACTGCGAAACACACATAGACGACCTGGTTTCTGAGTATAAATTGGCCATAAGTGTCTAAATGCATTCCAACCACTGCAGGTATCCATGTGCGTTGGAATGAAAGCCTGAAAGGCCGATCCAGCTCCAGTGCCCCGAATAGTCCCATCCTGATACCCCACATATGTATGTCTTGGAAATGTTATAAATGATGCTGTCTTGGGTGTTTATAAAAATTGGGGCATAGGCCATCAGCAGCATAAGAGGGGACAACCTGGTGATGATCTCTTCACTAAGTTACTTTTATGATGGGAGGCATTGGAGATAGGAAACAAATAACTGGGAAATGGCATTCTCCCAGGGAGCCAGCTCCTCTACTGATCCCAATAGGCAGACTGTTCTCCATCCTCCACCAGGGGAGCAAGGCGTCAAGCACCAGGGACAGACCACAACCCCAACAGGAGGGCCAAGTCACCCCACCACTCACCAACCCTCAAATCCTAACTAAACCACATCACCTGCCTGGGATAAGGAGAGCCAGTCCCTGGAAAAAAGAGAGGCCAGGGTCAGGATGCACAGGCGATAGAGTACAGGGTCAATCAGACTCCCAGAAGCCACACACAAACACATCCATCTGCACACACATTCCTTAGAAAAAGTGTGAGGAAAATTTCTTTTTAAGGTTTCTCTATGCATTTTTACAATAGATGCCAATCTTACACAGATTAATGCCCTGTCTAAAAAAAAGATGGACGATGCTGAAGTTCTTTTTTATGGCTTGTTTGAGTCTAGAGAACTTTTGTAAACCTTTGAAATAAAAAAAGGTTTTCAGACTTTATATTATTTTATTTTTTTAAGAGAAAATATAATTTCTTTGGATTTCTTTTTCAACAAAGAGGTGGATTTCCATATAAAACATATGTGCATATTGTTGGTTTTTAAAACCTTAGAAAAGACATTTATTGATACGAATCTGGGTGTTTAATGGGAAGTTTTTGACACAACTTAGTCCAATCTTTTGAATCATAGATGTGTGTCATATTAAATAAAAAAAATATTTCCCATTGTAAATAAGGCTTTAAATTCAAAAAACAAAGTGATGAGTAATTTTCTCTGATAAATCCTCCTCATATTTATTCTGCATCTACATTAAATACTTGAAAATGCATGTAAAATAATAGCCATAGACAGATCAAAATGTGAATCATAAAAAGTCTTCTAACAAGCACATTAAAAATATGATCATCTTCTTTGCTAACCATTATCAAAATTTTTACTTCTGGATTTTTTAGCAACCAAACATTTTGAATGTGGGCTTTTATAATGCCTCTATTGCTTCATTCAAGAAAAATCTGATTTTGTTTAGATGTTGTTTGATTATCTAATACAAAATATTTAGACAAAATGCTACTTTTCCAGATGGGTTGTAAAAGGTTGTGTTGGGATCTGGAGATCTGCCACCTGTCTCCAGCAGAGAGCGCTATGGGTCTCCTGAGCTGGAGCCTTCCAGCACACCTGAGGATCATCAGCCCATCAGGAGACCTCCTACTTAAGCAGCGACCAGACCTGCCTTCAGGGCCGGAGTGTTGACCAGTTTTGGTTAGCGGAACCTGAGCCACTATTTTGTATTTAGAAACTCTGTCTGCTCTAGAGAGCTACCTGATCCTAACCAGTCTCTGTCCTCTCTGCTCACAGGAAAACCCGACTGAACTCAGTAGCTCTGGAGGAGCTTATGTTTAGAAACCTGCCTGCCTGCCCAAAGAAGCCACACCTGAAGATCCTCAATCAGAATCTCCCAGCTAGTTCTCAGGAGAGAACTAGGAGAACAACTCAAGGTCTGAACCTCGCTAGCCTGAAGCTAAGCTCTGTCGCTGCTGAACTCTCTCTGCTGAAACCACAGTCTCTGGACCCAACCGGTTCCCCCTCTCCACTGAACAGTCTGAACCTCATCAGGTACAAACCTAGATCTAAACTCTGTCAAATCATCGTTGCCGCCTGGCTAACCAAACTATCCCTCTCTGCAGATTACTCTGTGAAACCAAGTCCCGGACCAATACCAGAACCTGTGCCTATTTACTCTGTGTTAACATCTTTAATAAACTGTTAAACTTTTACCCTGCTTCGTGTGGTGTTCTGCATGAGGGTTTAACCACAGAGACCCATCATGACAGGTTGGTACATGCTTCATGTTTTCAAAGCTTCTTAATAGATCAATATGAGCTGAAAAATTGTTAATTAAACAGAGTGTAATTAACTCTGTTAATTAACACTTCCGTTATTGTAAAGATTACCCAAAAATAGTTGTCTTTAGTTATTTTCCATTGTTATAACAATGTATAGAAAGATCTAGGCTTTTGTGTCTTAATTACTTATGCGGATCTGCTATTTTTTTTCTTAGTGTTGATTTGATACATGCATAATCTATTTATTCTATGTGTCTGCCTCGTTTGCACCTCAACATGTCCTGGGGTACGTTTGCACTTTCTCACTACAGTAGCACTCTGCAGATGATAATGAGAGACTAATGATCAGAGGGTACATCAACTACAACCAGAAAAGTGATGTGCGAAGAGCAGATGGTAAACACATAGGTTAGGAAACAAACCTGTTGAAAGGTCTTTGCACGGCAAAAACCTCACATTAATGTCTGGAGGCACGTGTGGACTTTTTTCAGAAGATCCTGCTTTACTAGATGTTTCTCCCTCTCTAATACTAACAACTCTCTCAAGAAGCTCACTCCTGCAGGTGTCAGAGGGAGGCAGAGCCGCGCTGCCATCAGTGAGAAATATGGGCTGTAAGCCGGAGCTGTAGCACCATTACCGCCAGCGTCTTACTGCTGCTTTCATCTGTTAGCTCTATCTCAATGGTCATCTGGGGAACCCGGCGGCCAAGCTGCCATCAAATTGGAGCTGAGAATGAAGGAAGGAGGAAACAAAGGCCATTATACAAGATATGTTGGTGTGTGTGCTAGTGCGGGCTCAGGTATTGGACCTAGAGCTAGAAATGCAGTCCAAAGTGAATGTGTTTCTTCACACACAGGTGTGCACATGTCTTTTTCTCTAGTATGTGCATTGGTAAAAATTAATGAAAAATGCAGCACGAGGAACCAAAAGCCTGCTTGTCTATAAGAGGTCATGTTTCTGCAGCCTACAAAGCTCAGAAGAACACTTTATACTACCTCCCTTGTGGACAGTTCGCTGATAAAGAACAGAACTTCTCATTCTAAAGAGTACAGCATAAAGTCAAATTATTAATGCTGTTGTCTTTGTGAACAGTAGCTGCATTAGCTTATATGTGGAACATTATATGGTGGAGTATTATCTTGCAGAAAAGCTTTTCATATTTTCCAATATTTAAACCACAAGCCAATCTTTTTTTTTTTTTTTTTTACAAATCAGTGCAATAAAATAAAAAAAATAAAAATCTGGGTCATTCCTTAGTTTTTCATGGGTGTCAAGCTTTAAAAAAGATAATAAAATAAAAGGGAAATCTAACTTTGTAAGATTAATTATCTTAGAGATACATGTTGAATTGAAAGCCTAATTGAGATATTATGACTTTCAAACCCTCCTGTGTGTCCATAATAAAAACTAACAATATTTAATATGAAAAAAGATTGATTGACCTTATTGAACTCACAGTGGAGAAATGTATTTGTCACATCAGCTCAAATAGTCAAAGGAGAAGAAGAAGGTGCCAAGGGAAGAAAAAGGTGCATGGGATATATACCGTGTACACAGCGCATCCACATATGACAGGTTTTTCTGCACTAAATCAACATATATTTTTGATTTTTGAAGCTTCTGACTGCAGATAAAATAAAAGTTGGTCTTTGGACCAGAGTTTCTAAAAAAGAGGATGTTTAATTAGTCACTTAATTTGGATGGGATTATTTTTGATCAGGACCTGTCATTTAAATCTCATATCAAGAGGTTTTTAGAATGTTTCTTCCATCTCTGAAATGTTGCAAAAAAAAATTGAAATATCCTACCCAGGGTTGATGATGAGAAATTATTCTATGATTTTTTTATTTTTTTTTATGTCAGGGTGAGTAGTGTAATTCTGTACTATCACGAAGTCCACAAACTGTAGTTAAAAGCCTTCAGCTAATCCAAAGTGCTGAGGCCAGATTCTCATGAAACTTAAGAGGGAGAGATCATATTTCTCTTATTTAAGCTTCTCTTCATTGGCTTCCTGTTAAATTCCAAATAAATTTAAAATCCTCTGTCTCACATATAAAGACTTAAATAGCAAAGCACTGTCTTATATCTGAGATTTAATCATCCCTTATGTTCCTAACAGAGCACTTTGCTCTCAATCTGCAGGTTTACTAGTGGTTCCTAGAATTTTTAAAAGTATAGTGGGAGGCAGATCTTTTAGTAATCAGGCTCTTCTCTTGTGGCACGAACTAGCAGTTTTAGCCTATGAGGCAGAAACCCTGTCAACTTTTAAGGCTAGGTTTACAACTTTTCTTTTTAATACAGCTAATAGAGTGGCTCAGGTCATCTCAATAGTTATGCTGCTACAGGCTTAGTGTGCAGGAGGACATAGGGACCAATTTTCATCAATCTGTATTCTACCATTCTACAATACTTCTTAGTTCCACCCATAGCATTATGCTCTCTCTGCTTTTTCTGATCATAGTTGGTCTATTCCCATGAGGTTGTGAAACCATCCTGGAGAGAATATCAGCTGTGCTGCTGCCAGCAACACCTTTGTTTATAAACGCATGAGCTTGGCCTGTTTTTTAGTGAAGTCAGTAAAATTTTTCCACATGTTGCTTAATAGTACATCATTTTTGCAATGTTTCTTTGCTAACATTTAGACTGAACAAAGCAGTTTGATCAAAGAAAAACAAACACAATGACCACAACAATTACTTTCCTTTAAGTGACTTTCGTCCTGTGAGTTTTTTTTTCTTTTCCCACTGGTTCTGTGAAGATCATAAAGTTATTAAAAGATGATAAAGAGCACTTCTTTCCATTCAAGTTTCATCTTTTAATATTTTAAATAAGGAATTTTTTTAAGTTCCTGTTTAACATTTTTTCATGGTGAAACTTAGACATATACGTCAGAGAAATCACAGTTAATTCCTTCATTTTTCTGTTTGGTGACAAATTGCTCAGATTTTTATTCTTCTATCTTTTAAACAAAAATTTTATAGGGACTGAAAAAAATGTTTGTTGCTTTTTGTTGCTCTGTCTTAAACATTTAAAATATATCACAAATACAGAGACAAAAAATAATAAATCGGTAAAATTGCTGCAGTTCTTGGAGGGTTTTTATTTCTAAGTAAACAAAATGCAAATTGGAGGTAGCCAGAAATAAGTTTAAAATTTTTCAGTAAATTGTGCTTGTGTGAGGTAATGTAAAAACAACAATTTTTTCGCTATTTTGTTCTTTACCAAAAGTAAATATGAGCACATTTCTTTTATTTTAACATGTCTTATTTGTACAGTTTAGATTAAATAAGGTTTTTCTAATAAATTTTCTGCATCTCGTACTTGTACTTGTACAATGTTCCAAATAATTTGGAGACAGGTGCTTCATTCAAACATTTTTTTTTTTTTTATATTTTGAAACTGATATTCATAAAGAACCTCATGTTGTGAGATATGTATATGTGTATGTATAGTTTGTGTGGGGGTTGCATTGATATAAGTCCAGAGCCCAAGGAGAAGGCACGTAAAGAAGTAATGGATTTATCTCCCACTTTCTGTAAAGCAACACCTATGTGTGTGAGACCTTTTAGTGCTGACACAAGACTCAACGCCTTTAAGGTCGGGGAAAAGATATTATGTTTCTGGTGTATGGCTGCAAGCACAAACACTCCAGTGCAAATGATGACAGAGATAATAATGACTACTGTGGCTGCTCATGAAACCACATGGTTCGTCTCAAACCAAGTTTGTCTAGACATGGGTTAGGAGGTGTGCAATAAGCACTTGATGCTCCATTTAAAATTCTAAGCACAGGCAGCCATCTATATGAGCCCCTCGAGGGTTAACTCATATTCAAAACCATTTAGCTGTGATTGATGTGGCACTCAGGGTAGGCCCACACAAGGCTGAGGTCGTCTGCTGTGCCTTGAGAGGTGTTGGGTACCTGAGAACATTGAAAATTTCAATAGGACAATGACAGGTGGACAAATGTTCGTTTTAAGTCACTTCAGTTTAAACATTTAATTAAGAATGCTCAATGTCTTGCAAAATTATTTTTCTCTTGCAATTTTATTAGGTGACAGCAATAAAAATAGTGACATAATAGTTGAATAGAATTCTGAAAATCCATTGTGCATTTGTATTGAGAGCATTTCAATATTATGTGTAGGATGACATACAGTGCAACCAAATGTTTCCAGAAATCCGCAGTTAAGCCAAGGCCAACAAATGACCTGTCCAGTTATGTTTCAGTATAAAATAGCTTTTCTTTTAAGGCCTTAAAAGTTTAAGAACATTAATAAATGAACAATGGCATGTCATCTTGTGATAAAAATGGCTTCTTTCTGCTTTACCAAAAAGCTAGTGCAATTCTGCTTGGATGAAGCCCCCATTTCTGTCCCCTTTAGTTTTGAACCCTCCCAGGAGAACACTAGCCAACGGACAGCAAATAAAGAAAACAAGCATAAACTAGCACATTATCACTTCCTAAGAGGCTGTAGTGAAAACAACCTGTGCCCAAATACAGCAAGGATTTTACAGTATCTGTGCTTCAAAACAAGTAGAGAAAAAAGTAGTATGTATACTGTCATACAGATTATTTTATATTATACAAAGGTCACTAATTAAAAAGGAAAAATACCGGCTATTTGTGGACCCACTTTGAAATACTTAATTAATTCCTGAGCAGAGATAAAGACATTTCTTTGACTTTTGCTCTATCATTAGGATGTTTTGGCTGCATGTGTGTCTCTGTCCATGGTGCTGAAAGACCAAAGTCTGTGTATTTTCAGCCCAGTTTATCAGTTATTACAATATAGATGCAAGACCAGTAAGTGATAAAATAGAAAAAAAAGTCTAAGGGAAAGATTCTATTTTATTTTAGCACAGACTATTGATCTAGATTATATAGTAAAATTTATGTGTATGGTTTGGACAGTTTTTTTTATTGAAATAAAAATATTTAAAGGGGCTAACGTGCAAATTTATGTTTTTTTTTCAGGATGAAACTGCTTAAAGAACTGTGTGACAGCTCATGAAACTCCATTAAAAAAAAATCTTTCAGAGGTTTGTCAGTCAGTAGTATAGAAAAGCATTTAAAAATGCTACTGAATATACTATGCACCCAGATTCTACTTGGAAGGAGGAGTCACTAGTGCAGTTCCACTGGCCCCTTCATGCACATGGAAAGTGTGGATAAACATTTTAAGTGGTTTGTCAGGTGAGCACAAAAATTATAGGTCTCTGATAGCATATTTTGAGTTTATATACCTTTGGGAACACTGGCGACCTGTCCAGGGTGTACCCTGCCTCTCTCCCATTGACTGCTGGAGATAGGCACCAGCACCCCTCGCGACCCCACTTGGGACAAGCGTGTAAAGAAAATGGATGGATGGATGGATGGATGGATGGATGGATGGATGGATACCTTTGGGAAAAATTAGAATCTGGATGCTAGCATAGTGGCACAAAGGTACATTTGGATTTTAGAACAATATATTCTGCCTTTACAACCAAATATCCGCTATCAAGAAAAATAAAATAAAATACACGAATAAAAAACATTTAACCATTATTCCGAAGGCTTTGCTTCAAAAGAGTTTGGTGCTGGTTCTGTGAAGGATTGAAATAGCTCCAGGATTGGCACTGGTTTAAAAAGGTTATCAGTTAATACTTGGAATATATACCTTTTTTTTTTTTTTTGCAAAAAACGAAAAAGGTTACTGACACTTAATGACTGTCATCTCTCTGCTCTGCTCTCATTACTTCCCAATGCCTACTTCTTTCTCTTTGATTCTCACTTTCTATCTTGACGTTCTCTTAATAAATGTTACATACACCATAAATATTTTAGCGCCACATGCAGATTTGATGGGGGCGCCACCATCCCACTGTCTTTCTTTAGAATCCAGTCCTTGTATCTGAGCATGATTGTGGATAGTACCATGTGTAGTTTATCCCCTTGTGCTTTCTGCATAAAAGCTGATCTGAAGACAGACCATCTACATTTGTTCAGTAACATTATTTCCAAAATAAGTTGAATCGATATTATGGGACATAATTAAAAATAAAATTAAGAAACAATAAAATTTATAAAAATAAGATTTTAAATGTAATTTCTTTTGACCACCCTTTATTACTTCATAAGTTTTTAGAAAAAAGAACAACAAGAAAAAGCAATAACATATGTGTTTCTACTTCAGGGCCAATGAACACTTAAGACATTAGAAGGAAATAATAATAATAATAATAATACATTTTATTTAACAGCGCCTTTCTTGACACTCATGGTCACTTTACAAATAATACAAGAAATAAATAAAAAGAGATGAAAATACAAAATACAGATATAGGAACATAAAAAACAAAAAAATGCCAAAGATTATTATATCCATCTTATCCATCCATCTTATTCCATTTAGACCACCTTGCAAAGTGAGGTTAAAACCAATTGTTTTATGTACTGACATAAATTTAATAAGGAAATCCAACTGTTTAAGGATATCCTGCAAAGGCAGTTAGAGATTTTTTTCACAGCTTGTGTGATCTTGGTTGAAAAAAGGAATAACCTGCAAATTCTTAACCCATATTATCACTGATCATTGGGTAAGGATGTGAGTGAAAATAACCATGTAGGTAAAAGTGCAGCCTAAAGCCTGTTGGTGTTTGACTTGTCTGTCTGACAAGTTCCCAAATCCTGTTCCACAACAATGTTTGCACCACAATCAATATAAAAGAGACAATGAGATGTATTTTTTGTGGAAGATTTTTAAAGAAACATTGATTGCTCTCCATAGATTTCAAAAGTCTGCATCTTCAACCTTAAAAATATGTGCTCTATCCACCACCTAAATGGCTTGAAGATGAGATTTA
Organism: Cyprinodon variegatus; assembly: GCF_000732505.1. Taxonomy (NCBI): domain Eukaryota; kingdom Metazoa; phylum Chordata; class Actinopteri; order Cyprinodontiformes; family Cyprinodontidae; genus Cyprinodon; species Cyprinodon variegatus. The sequence continues at coordinate 442,944 of NW_015150589.1, forward strand.
GGTGTGCAGGAATATAAGAGACACTTAACGGAGGACCTCCAGGCTGCTAAATAAAGCAAAATGTACTTCTTTAAAACCTCAGACTGATTCCCTCTGCGGAACGCACTGATGCAGTTATTCATGCTAAAGAAGCACCGATCGAATAAAGTGCAAATTATTTACATACTTTTCTGTCAGCTAATAATTTTCCTATAAAGCTCATATTGATGTAGTTGAACCTGTTAGTGATACCATTGCGGTAATATATAGGCTGAGAGTTAACTTGACCCATATTAAACAAAATGTGACAAACCCCCTTTAAGAAGCTTGAAGTGTGATTTCTCCTGTCAGGGAATCTGATCCGCACTAATGTCAAAGTGCACAGACACCTGCGCACTTAGACGCGCGCACACGCACAGGTGTCGCCATCCTGAAGCCTGGTGTGATGGATCCACAGCTGCACCCGCCGCCGATTTATTTTTTTTTTTTTTTTTGGCGTGAGCTCCGCTCCTGCTGACGTCAGGAGCGGCGCGGCGCGTTGAGGAGTTGAAATAGGGCAGAGCAGAAAGCAGAGCTCTGAGAGGAAACCAGCCGCGCAGAGCCGGAGGATGGCCAGCTGCTGCTGCTGCCGCTGCTGCTGCTGAGAGTTGGGGACGCGCTACCCGCCACCAGAAGCTATCAACACAGCTGCGCCTGATAGGCACCAGCCCATAATTATCCCGAGCCACACAAAAACCCACTGGGACTACAAATAGCACTGTTCGGGACAAGTCGCTGCGTGGAATCTTTTTATTTATTTATTTTCCTCTATTTGTGCTCTTTCCTCAGAGGACGACAGGTAAGGTGGCAGTTGACTTTATTTGTATTAATAATCTACAAGTTTATCTGGTTAATTGAGTTCGTTCATATTTTAATTGAAAGAAAAGGCAGGTTTATTTGTTATGCTCCAATAGTTGTATCTGAAAACATCATAGAAATCATAAGTAGAGAAAAATGCAGCTTTCATAGCGCAGGGGGATGTCAATGACACTCAGTGACAGTGTTAAACAACACGTCTGTTGTCAAACGATATGCTATAAATCACTCAGTATAGGAGCGCAGCTATAATAACGCACAAATGAAGAGCTTCAGATCTAATGGCATCACCATGAGGAACACATATAAACCCGTTCTCCTCCTTAACATATACCTCCCACTCTCAGATCATCAGGCATCATGTTGGCAAGACTTCATCCATTTACAATTGAATACCTTTGGGAGACATGCAGTTAAAGGGGGGCAATAAAAATACTCTATGGAGTCAAAAAGAGGAGAAAACCCCTTACCTAGATTTGCTTATCTGATTTTATTAAATCAGCTTCTTCTGCTAAGAAATGTCTCTAAGTGTCAGGAGAGGCCGGCCAAGCAGCAGCAAAGCTTCCGTGACGGCCAGCGGAGTGGGAAATGAGAACTGCTTAACGCGCACCCCTGTCATGAGATGCGGTGTTGGTGCTGAAAACCCTGCCGATCTCGACAGGATGCCCCCCTCTCTGCATCCAGACAGCCCGCAATATGAATAATTAGACAAAAACGGACATTTAAATTATAACATTGATTCTACTAATCAACGCAGGTGACTGCATGCGCGTATATAAACAGAAAAAAGCACGTGCAAGCACATGCAGGTGTCAAGATCACTATCTGAGCGTCTTTGTGAATGAAAATATCATTAGCTGTACCACTTTATTTTATAATTTCCTGCAACCCCAAGCCTTATTTTGGCTGTGATCAGTCTTTTTCACTGTGAAACAAACACGTGTTTTTAAATGCTGACTAAGAAGAGGTTCAATGAAGGGAAAACAACAGCATCAAAGCTGCAGGAGAACTTGAGATGAAACCACTTCTAATCACCAGTGATTACACAAGGCATGCCCCCAGGGTCGCCTTGAGAAATAATGATGTCAACCAGAATAGTGACTCAGCCTGGCATACTGTAGCTTGCAATCTGCTGCTTGACTTATTAGCTGCCTTCCAGAGAGTCATTACAGTGAGTCCGGCAGATTGTGGCTGGTTGTTGCTTCAGAGACGGGCTTAAGAGTGGGATGACTCAAACACACAAACACATGCATGCATACTCCCAATAAATCCCCACCAAAACATTTCCAGTCATTAGAGCGGAAATAGGCTTCAGGGGTGCTCCAGTGATAACCAATTAAACCATAAGCGGCTTAGAGAAGCATATGTGCATGAGAATAACTTATGTTATACTTTATAATGTATGGTGGTAGTAGATGCCTATATCCTGCCGCTGTTGTGTTATAAGCTTTTTCATGCTTCTACATGTTTTCCCTCGTATGCTATTCTTAATCTGGCAGCCTATTTATCCAGGTCTCTAGACTGCATTTAAATTCATCATCATAAGCATGTAATTGACCTTTTGAGTGGCGCTGACAAAATAAATGCTGCAGTGAGCTTTCCTACTTCACTAAATTACTACGCGGCGTCAATACCGCTGTTGTTTTGTCATTGTTAATGGACAATTTGATTTCAGATTGCTTTGATTGGGGCTGCTTGCAGACTGCGGATGAACAGATTGTTTGTACAAAACAAAACAATTGTGAAAAAACTCATGAATTAGTCTCACCTCAGTATTTTAATGTATTAAATATGACAAGATGAAAGATTCATCTCAGCTATTATAAGGCTGCAGATGGTTTTGTTGCTCAAGGACATTTGAGGTGCTTTGTTCACAGGTGCACAAGTTGTATTATTTAAAGTAAACATAATACGGATATAAACTTATAATCCTTAATGGGTCATACCTTTGCATCATGTTTTTTTGGATGCTTTTAGTTTTATTCACATACGTTAATATTTGTGAGTTTGCTAAAGGACACATTAGGATTCCAGTTTCCTTACTTGACGATAAACAGCTGAGAGAAAAGCCATTATTTTTAAAATAAGAAAAAAAAACATGTATTTCTTTTGAAATGTTAAAAAACGAAAAAAAAAAAAAAAAATTGCTTAGAGCCTCCACAAAAATCTAAATGTGAAGGTTTAACAGAGTGTTTTAGCATCCTCTCTTGCGTCAAAATAACTTAATGTATTAATTCTGTCTTTATGAGCTTGGCTTTTTCCCCCCCATGAGGTTAAGGACAGCCCGCAATGATATTGCTAGTTTGCTTTGGAGAAGGAGCTGCATGGCTGATTTCTGTGAGTGTTTGAATTGATTGAGTGAAGATGCACAGAATGCAGGGAGTTAATTTCCTATTTCACCATGTGCAATGCCATACTAAACAACTAATGTGACACATGTCTAATCACCAGGGAATGTAGTGCACCAAGTCCTGTCATGTTTCTAAAGTTTGCATGTCACGTTTAATGTGTAACTGTTTTCTTCAAGAACTGTGCAGTTTGAGATAATGGTTGTGGAATTCATTGCTGCACTGTTCCAGGACAGAGCATGTCCTGTTTATAAAGCTATTTATCATCTAAGTTTACTAAATCTTCATAATTCCTCATATGATCAAATAATAATCAGAATTAATTGATAACATACCGAGCCTGCAACATAGCATAACATTAAAGTTGCATTACGGGGTCATCATTTGAGGCACAGTTCCATAAATCTTGTAACAGCGAAGTGTATCATGAGCAGCTCAGAGTTACGGTGCTCATGTATCATGTCCACAACATGGGTTGCAGCCTGTCCTAGCTATCAATCAAATTGCGTTTGCCACAGTGTGAAAAGCAGATGAATGCACTCCTGCAGCCTAGAGTATTAACTTAGGACTTTTTTTTTGTGTCGATCTGCTGTGGATTAGATTGAGTATTTTTATGTGTTTTCCTAGCGGTGATGCAACCTTGGACTGTAAATTTTTTCCTTAACAAATTATCACGATGGTCTGATAATATTTTAAGAAAGAAGAAAACGGTGTGTGTGATATAGAGCATTGCATATCTCTGTATAGCATCTGTTTCTCTGAATTGTTTTTAGTTTTATTCATTTCCAAAGTTCTGTACAATGAAATATTCTTGTCTTAATTTCCAAGAAAAATGTTTTGTCGCCGGGTGATTTCTCTGTGTTACCCTAACTCTTATGTGCTGTATGATCCCTTCATCCCATATTTAAGCCTTAGCCCTGATTTACTCTTTCGCAGGAGAGCCAATGAGGGGCTAAAACTACTTTACTCAGAAGCATAACAACATTGAGTTGATTTCAAGACACTTATAGCTTCTATCCTTTACCAAAAAACACAGAGGCCATAAAAAAGGCATCACACATTTAAGTATTTTTTGAAAGGGAAAGAAGCTGTTGCATAAGTTGTGGAAAGTCGTTAAAAAAAGAGACATGATGGCAATCCCTTTAATATCTCATCCTGCTGTCTGGATGTTAACAGATGTAATGCCACTTTTTTCACCAACGATAGCAGTCTGTTCAGGTTTCTCCTTAACCCTGCTTTTGCCTGCATCTTTTGACAACTACTGATGTGGTTTAAGCTCCACGTCCAGCCGTCAGCATCATGAAGGGTTAATAGCATCATAGCCGCTATTAACCCTTCATGATTTTAATAATTTCCACTATTGTAGAAAACATACACTTGATGTTCAATCAGTTGTTAGATTCAAACTTTTAACTTTGCGTTTAGAAGAAAAGCAGAAACCTCTGCGTTGCTTCTAGGCACCTCGCTTCTTTTAGGTTTTTGGCTCATATCTCAGGAACTTAACACAGAGAAGAGACCCTATCACAGAGCTAGTAAGATCTTACAATGCCTGAGTCCCATCTAATGTTACTGTAAAAGTATTTTCCTATTAGTGAAGAATCCTTTCATGTTGAAGGTGGTGTGGATGTATTAGTTTTGAAAAATATCATTTTGATAACATAGTTGTGGCAAAATGGAAGAAAATTGTTTTTTATTATTTTATATGCAATAATGGCGTGAATATTTATGGATTGTTTTTAAAATGTAATTATTTGTTGGGACTAATATTCAAATCAAAGATCCTCTTGATCTAACACAGGGGTCTTTAATGTTTTCCAGGCCAAGGACCCCCAAACTGATGGTGAGATGGAGCGTGGACCCCATAATTTTATATATTGCATGAAATTGTGTTATATCAAACTGGTCCTGTAGTCACTCTATTACAGATGGATTAATGCAATGAAAGTAATTTTGTCGGGGGATTATTAAAGTATTTCTGATTCGGATTTATCGTTGATGGGACAAGTGTTGTAAATGAAACAGTGCTCACCTTGAAAGAGCTTCTGCGAGTCGCTGAATCTGTACATTAATGACTGAAAGACACCTTCTGCCTCCATTTATCCGTTTACTACAGTGTGTTGAATTCATGTTAATGTGGATTTAAAGACATTTCAATATGTGGAAAAAATTGCAGGGGGAATATAAAAAAAAGTCTAACCAACCAAAACTTTTGCGACCCCCATGCAGAACCTCTGTGGACCCCTAGGGGTCGCGGACCCCCTGTTGAAGAGCTCTGATCTAACAGAATAAGATAAGACACAACTACCGTGTGCCTGCTTTCTGCCTATTGTAAAGAGGCAAAACCAGAGAGGGGAGATGTCGCTGTTTGATCGCCTCCTAGTTTACCGTGAAGAGTTAAAACTTAGGGCTTTCTAAGCAAGTTTTAGCCTCAGCTATGGCAGTATCAACAGTAAGAACTTTGAAATGTATAACCACAGACTTTTAATAGCGTGAAATTGTTTCTGGAGGTTGAATACTGGATATTTGTGCTACACAGAAATAGCTTTTTTTCTGCGTTAGATCATGTGCAGGTGCTTCGCTTACAGACAGCAGCTTCCTCCATTTCATACCCTTCTGTATAGATAAAATCAGGAAAATGAATACATTTTTAAACTAAACACTCTTTAGAAAGAAATATGAATAGCTTTCAGTGTTTGTGACCCAGTGATACAAAAAAATGACTGATCATTGTATTGGTTCACATAGACAAGACACTCTTCTTTTTTATCTGACCTCTGGGTCACAGCTCCTGTGTGCAGATGAAGGGAGAGAGAAGAGAGTAGCTGACTAGCTTGCTTTAGTTGAACGGGACATATTGGTCTGTATCTGCAGAGCTGATTAATGCTTGGAGGGGCTGATTTAGCAGATATAGTTTATTAAATGCTGCCTATAATTCTGAAAGCTGATGTGCCATTTATATTTTTATTTTTTATTTGATTCTTTAGACATGGTTTGTGATTTGTAAATATTAAAATCACATTTCTGTTTGACCCACTATGTTTATGATTCTCTTTAATAATAATTCCATTACTCTTTAGTTTAACTTTTTCAAGCACTTGAGCAGCAAAAAAAAAAAAAAAAAAGTCAACACACATATTTTTCTTACTCTAATGGCCAAAGTGAAAAGCACTCTGTTCATGACACATTTTAGCCCTAATTAACTCCCCTTGTATTAATTCCTGAGCATCCTGGTGGGAAAATAGCAGAAATGAATGTGCTTGCAAAGTCGGCTGAGTGGATTGGAGCCAGTAAGGGCATAAAAGTTTCTGCTCTTGCTACACATTTGGTTCAGTTTATAATTTTGATACATATAAAAAGAAGATTTTCTTACTTATCCACTAAGATTATTGTGAGGGTTTTACCCAGTTTGTGTTTCCACTTAATGATAGAAGTAGTATAGACTGTTCTGCAATGATGGCTCATAGTAAAAAAAAAAACTATTTGTTTTACATTACATCAAAAAGGTTGGCCTCTTAGCTTTCCACATGAGAAAACATGCTCACAATAGTTTGATAGAACAGTGATTTTGAACGAAGTAACAATTATTCTTAAACCTAAGTGGCCGTTAAAACACTTGGCATCACATTGCCTGAACACCACGCAGCATTTGTCTAATCAGAAGCGTGATGTATTCCCTCTCAACCTTGCTGTCCCTTCAGGTGAACCGTGCCTGCTTCGGCTTTTAATTTATACACCTGGTGACTCGGCATTTCAGGATTTCAGGAAGAATAATGAGCCTTTCTCAAAAACAAAGGCAGAGATTTATTGTGTGCTCTAAGACAGATTCTTATGAGCTGCCACATCCGCTATACATTTGCACTGTGATGCTGGAGACAAGATTAGTTTTTAAATTGAAGTGATGATATTTTTCCTTGTGGATTTACCATGGGGTGATAGTGACAGACACGTTCTTGTAGAAATACATCTCTGATTAAAACAAGGCCCATTGCAGAAAGACATGGTGCTTTACTAAAAGTAACCAAATATGTTCTTAAATTCTCTGTTCCACAGGCGTTTCACCAGGTAATGGCAGTCCTAGATCACATTTAACTGGGAAGGGATAAAGCAAACAACAGGGTAATAGTACATTGTTCAGTATATCTAGGGAACCCCCAAAGCTTAGGTTACAGGCCCCTTATCTAGCCCCTTATCTGTGATCTGATCTTTATGACTGAGGATTAAAGTTGCACACCAAATTTTCTAAATAATTGTTAAACTTTAAAGGGAAATGTTTAATTGGTTCAATGGACCGATTACGTCCAGTGTCTTCTGTCAGAAGCAAAAGAAATAGATTTAATAATATGTCTTCAGTTTAGGGGCCATAACAAGGAACAGGACCAGTTCTACTGGGCATTGGCCCTGTCTAGAACCCACCCTGGACATGTTGGATTACCTTACTGGTCCCCTCGACTCCCTATGGAGTGCAGGACAGCTAGACATGGACCCCGTCGGTCACTTGAAATTCTGGTCAGTGATGTTGAACTTGTAAAAAATGACCTTTACTGCTGCATCCCATATGAGCTCAGAGCATCAGCAGCACAGCTTTTTCCAAATGCAGCTGACTTTTCTGCCCGAAAAAAAAAGTCAGCAGAGAGTGAGAAATGTGGAGAAGGGTGAAGGAAAGGTCACCTGCCATATCCGTGTTTAACATTGACTTGAGTCAGCCATCTGCCTGTCTCTTTTATGCCACTATCCCTCTGCCCCTGTGTTTATAACTTCCAAGCTGGAGATCTTTTTGCTTTGGAGGAGTGATATGACTTTAGCTTCTGGGTCTTATCACTTATCCAACAAGTGCTGCTGACTTTTGTTGGCAGTTTTACATGATGTTCCATTGTTAAAGGGTGTGCAGTCAGACAGATCTTATGCAGCAAAGCTGAAAACTGTAGATGCTTCTTAGGGCAAGCCAGATACAGATACATTTCACTGTTTGAGTTCTGTGGATGTTTTTTGAGAGGCCAGATGCGGAGACAGAAAGGCAGAGAGGATTTTTTGCATTTTAATGAAGATGTTGATAGTACAGAATCAACTAATCCAGAAACAGCAGGCAAAACACTCAGGAATCAAAACGTAGGAGATGCTCAGGAAAACTAACATAAGGAATAAAGTAATGAGGAGAATCCAGCAATGAAGAACTAAACAGGAGGTGAATACAATATATGGGAGATAGAACAAAGAATGGGCTAATCAGCTGATAGGGAGCAGGTGTGGATGGAAGTAACTAGATGGGGGCATGTTTTAATTATTTGCATTCTATTAATTATTTATTCCCTGTATTATCTCAATTTAATCTTTTTTCCCTCTAACATAGCCTTATTTTAGTTAGCTGATTTCATACAGCAGTGTTTTCTTGTTTGTTCTTGATCCCAGTAAATGTTCTCAGTCAATTGGGTCTAGCAGGTCCTCAGGTTATTTCCTTGCCTCCACACCTGTTTGCCATTGCCAAATTATTTTATTCAATTCTAAAAAAACTCACCATGCTGCTTTCAAGCATCCGTCGGCGCTTTGATCCAGAACCACAGGTCATGAAAAAATGTATCTTTGTTAGTGTTTGAGTATGCAGAGCACCTGCTCTCATACCCATTTGACTACGGGTGTAAGCATAAGGGGGGAAAAAACCCAATGATATACAGATTGTCTCAAACCATATCAATTACTACTTTGTCTCCAAGCTTAACTTTTTTCTTAAACCTTTTTTCTGTTTATGCTTGAACTTGATTCGATGACGTCGGTAGAACGTCGGTAGAACGTCGGTAGAACATGAACTTTTGTTCTCTTATATATCGTTTCTGAAACATAAAAATCAAAGCTGGGATATAAAGTATAAATCAACAGTATAAGATTTCACATCAAATGACATTTCAGAAACAGCTGAAATAACTGAAGAATAGAAACTGCTAATTCTTCTTTGTTTTAAATATGACATGACAAAAACTATGTAATTGAAGTTGTGCAGTATCACTGATGAGCAGCTTTTGTCAGATTTATTTTCTTTGCTTTTGTATTGTGGTGGGTTATACCTATTGTGTTTGAGCCAGAGTGCGATACCGCTCTAGATAACATAGCTGAAGGAAAGGGTAACACCGGCAGTAATCAATCTCAGAATTATTACTGGTACAAAGCAGCTGATACAACTGTTTACATTTTTCCATCTGGTTGGTTTATGTGCTAATTAATAATAGAATTTGATATGTCAAATTCTGCTTGTTTCCCCTTAACAAGTTAATTTATTTTCTAGTACTCATGCTTCTTTAGCATATCGTGACTGTCAAGTTCTTTGCTCAAGCAAGTGAAATTTGTAAGGAGCAAAAAAGGAATTCGACTCTTTAAAATTAAATTGATTTTCTAATACCATCTATATGATATTTCTAGGTCTCTAAATTTAAGAATTATTTTTATTTATTTCATTTATTATTTTTTATATATTTTTTAAATTCACTTATTTTAACAGTTATTGGCCTTAGATCTTTGTCTTCAATCTGTTTTCGAAATTTACATAATAATAGCCTATAGATTGTAACCTACAGATAAAAAAGAAACTAATATGAAAAGAGTATTCATCACATTTTTAGTATTTTACTATTGGTAATGTTATGAGATGTATATATTGCATAAAAATGGGAAGAGGAATTGCTAAATTAAGATTTCCTCCAAAATACTTTTACCTCTTAGATTGTTGCTCTCATATTCAAACTTTTTGGCTAAATTTATCGACAATGACAGGGGAGGGTAAAAAGGCACATCCAGCTCTGATGCCATAGGTCTCAAACATTTGGGCTCATCATAAGATTATTTTTTAAAGTAATACCTAAAGATACATCTGGTCCTCTTGAACCATTGTTCAAACATGTAAATTTTCTTAGAGTAAGTTATGTCATTTTTGTTACGGTGTAGCGCCAAACATTCACTGAAGGTCTTTGATGGGAAATATGTCAATTTCTGCCCCTTAACCTTGTTCTTTTTTAGTAATTCATGCTTATTTCTGTCTTGTGCTGCACCTTTCCAAAATGCAATAGACACAAATCCGGAGGAAAAAAAAAACAGCTAATGGATTCACTGCATAGTAATCTGACTGGTTGCTTTATGTCTTATGCCAGGGATCAAGCTCCAGTCCTCCAGGGCCTGTGACTTACACTTTCTTCTGATACAAAAGACCTGACTCGAATAACAGAAATCCACCTCATTCAAGTTCAACAGAACCTTGCTGATGACCCAATCATTCCACTAGTGTTTTGAAGAGGGAACCTATCTAAACTTCACAGAACTGGAGTTTTACATCTTTCCAGAGATATGACCTGAAGGGTTTCAGCTTGAATGCATGGTAAAAAGCATGTACTTATATAGCTTTTTATCAAGTCCATGGATCCAGAAGCACTTTAGGCTACATACTTCTAATACTTCTTGACTACCTGTTTTTTTATTTTATTTATTTATTTTTTTTGGGGAATAGTAGACAATTTAAAATAAATAGGTTTTATGGTATCAAGCAGACTTTAATTTTGCCCTACAATTTCTTAATAGGTTTGTATCTGCTTCATCTAGTTCAGAATCGACTTTCATTTGTGTTTGGAATAATTTCACTATAAAGATACCAGCCTGAATTTAGGTTTTTAACATTTAGCTGTGGATTTAATGTGAAGTGGGAAATTTTGGAGGTATGTCTCCATTATTTTACCCAGTTTAAGCAATGCCCATGACGCTACCGAAAGACCCAACCTTTTTTCTTTTTTTGGCAGTTCAAGTTATGCATAGTCTGACCATGAAACTTTTGACTTTATTGTTTTTGTGCGTTTTTGTTAGTAACTGATATTTTAAGTTTAGCTTGAAGATTTTTATTCCTCAGAGAAACTGTTTCTTACTCCTTGAATATTTTATATACAGTATAGGTTTGAGACGGAGTTTCTTGATTGATTCTGACAATTTTAAGCCAACTAGACATAAAGTTTGGCTTTGTAAGTGATTAATGTCTTTCCTGAAGTCAATCTGATTAGAAATGCAAATATTATGTTTGGAAATAGGAACCACACAACAAACCCGCTCAATTTACATGGTTTCTAAAAGGTTTAATTAGTGGCATAGTCTTATATTAAGACTTTGCTCAAACATTTGTCATTTTGTTTGTATCTTATTAGGGACATTTACAGTATCTAGATATTACTGGTGTGTAGGCCTGTTGAAAACAGAAAATCAATTGATCACATACTGAAAATGTATCACATTTACATATTTTTTTTATTCATTTTATTTGCCTTTGCACATTTCTTTGACTTTCTTGTGTCTCCCTCTATTTAAAAAAAAATATTGTGCATGAAAAACAATTACCTCTTCTTTTACTGTTTCCATAGTATCGCGATTGTAGCATGAGCACCCTATGACTGAGGAACAGAAAGCCAAAAACATGGTTTTAACATTTGGAAAAGCATATGAGTTGGCTTCAGTGCCAAAATGATGGGTACAGTGTTGGATCATTTTTGGATACAAAAGAAATGATAATCTTATCTTTTAATGTCATTTCTGGGACTTTTTATCGTCCTGAGCTTGAGTTTGTGGATGTAATAGACTTGAATGTATAATTTTTATCATACGACAGTGAAAGAGAAGTTGCATTAAATTAAAAGTTTGGCATTCCCTTTCTGTTTGCAGGAACACTAGCTTTTTGGTGCATCCGAAAGGAATGATTAAAATGCATAATTAAAGGCCAAAAACTGCATTAAATATATTACTTTGATCAGTTTATTAAGGTTTCTGGTTGACACTGTATATGGCATCACATAGGGTTCCTCCATTTAATTCTAGAGTAGATATTTGCTGCAGATGAAGTCCCATTGCTCAAGCAGGCCTTCCCGTTAAGGCGATATACATCCCCCTGATATCTTGTTTGCTCTTACAGCTCTGTCATAAACCCTGCAGGGAATATCTGGATTTAACAACTAGCCTCTGTTTGCTTGCCTTTCAGACCCACCTGACAAGCATGATGTGGGCTTTAACACCCAAGGGCTGCCAATCTGGTTATGGAAACTTGTCAGAGACAAATCTAAGATAACAGAAAATGTGGCAGAAAGAGAATGGGCTGTTATTCTGAGGAAACAGGCCCTGTCTTTCAATTCATTCTTGCTTGTCTTTTCATTAGTCTTTTATTCTACCTAACAGTCAGGCAGTGGCGATGCCAGAGAATTGTGTGTGGGGGTCGGGAGTTTTTGTAGGGGGTCCAATAAAATTGGACACTGCAAATATTAGTGAAATTGTTAGGAAGTTTTTGCTTAACCTCAGCTATAACGACTAAATTCAAATTCATCTAACTAAATTATTATCATACATAAACAAAGCATATAAATTGAGCGATGGTAATTGTTGATTTTGCCAAGAAAACTGTCTAAGCTCAATGCTAGGTGCCACTAATGTAGTTTGATGGCGGCCCACTGTGATAAGTCTGACCCATTTACAGACTGGATTTCTATGTGCAGCCAAGGAACGAATGCGGTATGGTTCGGGGACTAGTGGACATCGTCCCTGCTTTTTGGGGATGACGTAGTTCTGCTGGTTCCCTCTTGTTAAGACCTACAGCATGCACTAAGATGTTTCTCAGCTGAGTGTGAAGCGGCTGGGATGATCAGCTCTTCCAAGTCTGGGCTGTGGGTTTCGAGCGGAAAAAGGTGGCTTGTCCCCTTCAGGTTGGAAGTCTAACTTGGGATCCTGTTCACGAATGAGGGGAGAATGGAGCAGGAGATCGAAAGATGTATCGGTGGGGCTACAAAAATTTGGATGCTGCACCTCTCTGTTGTGTTGATGAGAGAGCCAAGCTCTTTATTGGTCAGCCTATGTTCCTACAGTATATTCCTAAATCTGGATCATGACCAAAATAAAGATACTCCAGATGCTCCTAAAAACTTTGTTTTCTTTTGACATATATAATTGGACTGACTACACGAATGAGAAACGGTGTGGTAAGCTGAAAGATCCTGTAATATGTCCAGCTATTTTAAGCCCTTATTTTTGTGTTCCTTTTTTGTTTTTAACCACTGATAAAACTATTTCTGTTCTTGTTCCCTCATGATTACCATGGTGATGCTGGTTATGGTAAAACTCCATGTCATTTCTTGCAGGATGATAGTAAATGAACAGCCGTAACTTACAATCAATTCCCAGTTGCTAGTTGATACTGCTTCCTCAGCAGCCCGAGTAAGACCCTGCTTGAATTTTGACCGATCAAATACCCAGTTTATGGGTCTGCATTTTTTGCAAATTATGTGGTACAGATCCAGGGCCAGTTGAGAGTGCACAGAGCAAGCACAATTTCTGTGATCAGTCTTTGAATCAGATAAACGATGGACCACAACGTGTGAATAATCATAATTAATAATTATGAACATTGCTGGGGTGGAGAGGTAGAGAGCTGTTTCCAGTGGGTGTTATGACCCCCAAGGCACCCCCTCACGCCGCCTCTTTTACTCAGTACACGTTAAAAGAAAGTCTTCAAAAAGTGGATAATTTGGTGGCTCAGCTATATCTGTAGAACTGCAGCTCTCATTAGAACACTTTTTTCAGTCAGACTGTTTTTTCAGGAAGCAAATGTAACATTTCTCTCTCTATGGCTATCTAAAAGGCCACATATGCAGTTGCTTTCCCTCTTAATGAATACATTAACTTATCTAATCACAGCTCACATATGCTTTGGTCACGCGTTCTAATTGCTGTAATGACTTTTCCTCTGCTATAGAAGGCTTTCTTGTCTGTATGTGTGCTTCTCTGCTTTATATGGATTTTTATTTAAAAGTTTTATTTCAGTTGAAGCCTTTCCATCCTTTCAACTAAAGGTCATGGTGAGTGTTTTGTGTTTTCAAAGAACTTTTCTTCACACTTTAAAAACCACAAATACCTTAAGTATTTCTTTATATTTTCCATGCCTTATGGACACCAGCTTTATTTAACCTTAGTAATATGTATCTCATTTATTTTCCATTTTTAATACAACCATTTTGAGAAGATTAAAGGGTCACTCCTACTAAATAGCATGATCTATAAATTCAATATCACTCTTGGCAATCAATGTTTCATCAATACCCTGACTCTTCATGATACCTGAGAACACCAAATATGACACTTATGCTGCAATACTTACTGGGTTTATACTGCTGCTTTAAATAATTACTAACCAAATATGGTGATGTTTTATCATTTTGGAGCAACTTCCAGAGATTGAGTCAAACTATTTCAGCAAATAAGTAGTAGATTTTAAAACATTAGAGTATTAAGTAGACTATTAACCTACTAAGACTATTAAGTAGATTTATTTAAACATTGTGACGACTTGATCCTATTTATATATCCAACCATTCATTCATCTTCTCCTGCTTATTGCATCAGCGCCACCAGTGCCTATCTCTGGCAGATAATTGGCGAGAGGCAGAGTACACCCCAACAGGTCGCCAGTCCTTCACAGTCTATAGATTTGGCTATTTTTTAAACTTAAATATGAAAATTCTGCTGTATCCCAATCAAAGTCAATTCTATGTCCTGTGACTTAAACGTCATGCAGGACTTAATGTAGCCAAAAAACCTCAAACTCACTTAAGCCTGTGAACATTTTTAAGGTGTTACATTGTCTAAAACAGAATGCTAATGCAAGGCAGCATAAGTCATGACAGTTGATGTGTTATTTCGTGGGGCAACCTGTGATTGTCCATTTGAATTAGGGTCTAAAATAATCTATAAAGGGGGGTCCTTTAGGTAAGAACAAGATGTACCCAATAAAGAGGCCAGTAATTGGAAATAAGGGGGTCAGCAAAGCAACTTGGATTTCCTTTTTTGCTCTTGATTTAGCTTACTAGTTACCTGCTGAGGTGTGTTGTCTGCTGCACCTTTAGATTAGTTTGAACTTTTATTAGATCTTTTGGTGCAAATCTAAAATTGCACAAAGCAACTGCACAAATTGCACAGTTAAAATCTGGTTGTGTTTAGCTAAGTAATCAGAAGAAGTTCACTGGTGTCATTAAGGGATGGACATGGTCAGCACACTTAGACAAGGCAAAATTCTGAATCTTTCACCCTTTGGAGGAGGTAATATTTTTCCAATATGTTCTTGTAAACTTGTGTAAACTATGGCTTCAGTTTGCTTTTTATAGCTGACAGGAGTGGTAGAACTGTAGTTTTCTGCAGCTATTACCAATCTGCCAATATTCAAGATTTTATACAGAGAGATTATTTAGCATACTTTCCTGGTAATGATTTGTTTTCTGAACTACATTTACCTTTAAGTCCTATAAGGCCAGTTTACCCATTTTCCTTATACCTCTAACATTTCCACATTTAGCCCTAGATGCCTACATGAATTTATCTACTGACATTTAGTTTGCTGATTCATTGTTTGTTTTAGAAAGCATTTGCAACCAATATAGGGGCTAATGAGCACTGTTTCATTAAAGGAGCTTAATGTTTGCTAATGGATGTTATTCATCTCTTAATGAAATGAGTTGTTCAATGTCTTACTTTAACTGAGAAGGTACTGATAGCATATGTTTCCAAGAGATAGACTGTCAGTATAAAGTCAGATATTCTGAAAATTTCAATTTGATACATAAAATAAACAATGAGGGAGAATAACGTGAAAAGCTGCCCATCATGTTCAGCCAGACTGTCTGCGAAACAACCAGGTTTAGAACATATGATCATGAGGCGCAGCTGTCTGACAGACTGACACTTTTGGTCTCAACAGTATTTCCTCCAACCAAAGAGGCACAGGGATAAAATACAGAGGAGCGAGTTGACAAACCAGAATTGGGCAAAAAACGACTCTCCCACTGGTTCAATTTGGTGCCATGAGCACATTTGTGTGAAGCAGAGCCTGTTTGAAACTTGAGTGCTGGCAAACTGGCTGGCAGACTCAGGTTGATGGCAGAGATTTTACTGAAGATAAGAAGAGCCTCAGTTTGAGGGGGCATTTATAATAGAGTGCAGAGCAGTTTGTTCCAAAATGGGCCATAGTCATTGGGGGAGTGTGACACCCTCCTTTACAGAGTGATTGACAAAAAGCCTTTTTCTTTTTACACTATCTCCTGCTTTTGCTGTTTTTGGTAATACATTAACTAGTCCTGACACAATGGGCATCTCTAATGCATGACTCTTTTCTTGAAACTATATTTTAAATTACATCTGTGTGCAGGATTGCAGCAAATCTAGCTCAGGGACAGCCTTTAAATGGAAAACCTCTGACTTAAGGCAGGCGAAATATACACCTCAAAGTTTCATCATTCAGAAATAAAACTTTTTCTATTTATCCAATCCTCTCTTGTATCCTTTTTTAAATACTCAGCAACTTCCCAGAAGGAAAAAAGCATGCTGAGCGAGAAATGACTGTTGGAGTGTAACTCTGTGTGTCATTTATATATGTGACAGCATTCCTACCTGGAGTGCTGCAGAGCTGAGCAAAGGAAGCAGCCCAAGAGGCCTTTACATTTCTGCAATTATAGAGAGTAACAGAAGGGCTGCTTGTCTTCATATACCACTCTAATTTTAATGTTGCTCTAGCTTTAGCCTTTCCAAAGGTATACCATTGATTCACTGTGCTCTCTTAAAGTAATGATTTTAGGCATTGATCTAAATCTAACATTAGCTATACTACAGGTGCGTGGGGGATTTTTGTGGAATTATAAACTTTTGATGGGTTTGCTTAAGCAATTGACACAAATTCCCACACCACCGCTGGCTTGGAAGAACCTTAACATTGCCTAACTGATTTAATGGGTTGCTTTTGCACAGGAGCTCTGTAATGACAAACTTCTGGATCTTAGCTTTACCATGACTCATTTCCAGAAGTGGTAATATATTGGAATGTGCAGACTTATATGAAAGGTGGAGGTGCATTAAATATGGACCAAGTTAAAGAGTGATGACGTCAAGACCAGGACCACACTCTCTGAGACCAATACCAAGATGCTAATTTACTTGAACCGCTGTAAATATATAGTAAAAAAAGAGGTCATCCCACTTAATCCTGGAGGTTGACCTGATTAACACATTCTTTTTTTCTTTGCCTTTTCTATATATTTCAAAACTGAGGACATGTTTGGTGATGAGAGAGATGGTGCGTTCTCAGTGAAAGCAAGACTGCATGTAGGTGTTAGCTTTTTTAAAGCAACGGATCAAAAGTCGCAATCAAAGAACCAAACGCTATGGTGTTGTAAACATTTGCACAGTAAAATTTCATGCTCCTCATGAGCAATAATAGCATTGTATTTAGTCTGAGATGGCAACATCCAGCGAGCTATAAAGGTGTGTTCACACCAAACACAATTCGGGGTTTTATCTTTTTTCCACATAAGGAGCAATATTCACTTCAATAATGATAATGAGCTAAAATGGATTTGTTTCCACTCAGAAAGGAAGAGTCAGTTGCAGATAGCATACAGATTGATTCATACTAGTAAAAATAAGTACCTTCCCATGTGTATTTTTTTTTTTCCCGAAGAAAATAATAAATGGTTTCCATCATTTTTTGCCCAACAAAAATTATAAAAATGTTGCATCCATCCTTTTGAGAAGTTGCAAATACTCGGTTTGTACTTTATTGTATGAGGGTCGCTCTTGTATGGAAGATTTCTTTTTTTGGGGGGTGTGAAAACTTTTAAAAGACAAAATTAAGTAGACCAAGGGGGCACAATAGACTAGCTGATAGCTGTTAAATCAGTCACCTAGGAAATAAAAGATCGCAGTACAACACCTTAAAAGTATGGTCTTCCATCTACACTGACAGGTTTGGCAAGGGAAGCATTATTAGGACAAGCATCCAAGAGCCCCATGTACAATGCTGTATTTAGACTGTCAAGGATATCCTGTTTAAATGCAAAGTCAATTGTGAACGCGCCTCAAGGGGCTACAAGATCTGCCCCTTTTACAGCTCATTTTGAAGCTTTCTGCGCTTTTCGTGCTGCAGATTTGGCTTGATGCCAGAGTTGGAAAATCTGAATTTTTGCAGCTTAACGATGAGCATAAACCAATCAGAGAAGCTTGATCCAGGAAGTGTCTTGGAGACAGAGACTACATGCAAGCCATGATTTCCGCTTCTGTAGAGTTGTCAGTATATGAAAAATGAATTGCATCATTGGGTATACCTCCATTGATTTTAATAAGCCAGGAGAATGGATTTTTTATGTGCAAGGAAACAGAGTGCTTATATCGTTATTAAACCACTGAAACATTTTCTTACCGAACTGTGTCTAAGCGGTTTATGTATCCCTATATTAACTGAAGGCACACCCCAAATTACAAGGAAAAGAACAAAGTGGCTCAACACTCAGAACGCCAAGCATCCAGAATATTCAGAAATTTAGATTTTGGCCCCTTTTTGACGCTTAAAACACGTTTGGTGTGAATACAGCCTAACTCCCTTGAGACGCTGCAAAGATTCAGTATTCAGTTCCTAGGTATGATAATTTGTTTACAGGGCAACTATTAATCATCCAATTTATAAATCTGACCTTTTTGAGAGAATAGAAGGATGAATATTCCTCTGGTTACATAAAACCAAAAGTTTGTAAGTTTTCAACTTACATGCAAAGTCTTTGTGAAACCAAGCTGTGACAGGAGATTGCTGTGAGGATTCTTCCCGTTAGTAGGACAGGAATGCTGAGTGAGTTTGAAGATGAGGAGACTAAATGCTGGACAAACATTCAAGACCCATCCTAACCTATGATGGGCTATCGACTCCAGGCTGGTGCAGATATTTATGAAGGAAATTAGATGGCTCCTATTAAAGCAAATTAAAACTTCACTGGAGTTTACTTTATAGAAAGCCCAGCATTCTTTTTATGCAGACCTCAATGCCCTACTTGAATTGGTTGATCATATAAAAACCAATAAAATGCAATGTTGTTTGTTATTGTAACAGTACAAAATAGGAACACTTCCCGAGGGTAATTTGTCAGTAATTTCACAAGCCTGTCTGAAATCACTAGAGGTATTTAGGAGAATTAATCAATTTACTGAGGCATAAACATGCAAATTTAAGTAGAACATTGTTTTTATTTCTCTGAATAACATGATAATTATATAACTAATATATAAATAATTCTTGTATTACACTAAACAACTAAACCTCTGTTTTAGCATTAAACAGATTGCAGAAAAAAAGGCATGATTTTTCAGTGGCACTTTTGTGCTGAAAATGATCCTTTCTTGGATCCATGTTTGATTTTGGTATCACTGTTATATTCTAAACTGACATTTTGCATCTGCTACATAAAAAGCAAAGCCAGCTGTTTTTCAAACTATTCCAGACTGAGGGAAAAGAACAGGCTTCTGTTTTTCATGAAAAACATCATCTAATGTATTTAGATTGTTTTCCTTATATCTTTTGGACTAGAACAGTTATGTTTGCATGGAAATGCTGAAAATACAGTTTTTTTTTTTTTCAGCCACTAGTAATAACTTTATAAAAGCAGAAGTTTCTAGGGGTCTGAAATAAGAACAGCTCAAGGTTTGTAGTAAAGGACAAATTGAATATACTGTACTTTGACTAGAATCCGGTATCCTGTGCTTCATATTGAATTTTTACCAACAAAAAAAAAAACATGATGTGAAGAGCACATAAAAGTAGAAACTGGAATAAATATTCTATCTTTTTTTGTGAGATACTTGTCTTAATCAGCAGACTGCTTTAAGTGGCAGAAAAGGAATGAGTTTTTTGTTTTCTTTCTTAAATGTAGAAGATTTAGTTGTTTTATTGAGCTGCTTAGAATTAAATCCTCATTGCATTTCACATTAAAGCAAAAATATATCTAACTATGAATAGTCCTTTTTAATCAAGACTGCTCTGTAGCTTACTGAGGGATTAAGATCAGACTATGCAGCTTGCTTTGAGTAATTGGCTTTTAATATGCTTATGTGTATGTCCCTGAGTAACCACACATTCTCTAAAAGGTCTTTGAAGCTAAATTAAGCAGTCAATGGAAATTTATTTTTTACCTTATCATATGAAAAAAATCACCTCTTGCTTAATGACCTTGATACATTCCTCTGTAAATATTTCAGTTAAAAACTGCAGTGTACGGACAGATTTTTACTGTACCTCAGCCAGAGATGTTGACTTTGTTCAACTTTAAGTCAAACCTCAGACTTACATTACAAAGACCTGACCCTGACTTGAGGATTGAAACTTGAGTGTCATAAACAATGTTCTTATTGCTGTGTTGGTAAGTGGATTGTTGATAATTTGAGTAGAAGGGAACATAATTTATTAATGAAGACTGTTGTTTCTAATTTTCCTTGTTTGATCAAATTAGCAATTATTCAATGGACATTATCGATGAGTCTTTGTAAAACTTATGTACACTTGTCTTTAAGAGACTTGGGACTGAACTTTGATTTGCCACCTTAGGGTCCTGTCACACCTTGCTGATATTGACAGCGTATGCCTGACGTCCCAGAATCTCCTAAAACGCTGACATACGCTGACATTTCTATGTATTTTTTAAATTTTTGCCATAAACATAATGTATTCATAATGAGTCCAGAGGGTATGACCAATGACAATGACATCCTAACTTATGCATAACGCACGGCAGAGTAATGTCCATGAAATGCCACAAGCCAGAGTCCTGAGGAGGACAGGCATGGGCCCGGATGCGCCTGGCCTGCATAAAAAGATTTCTTTGATTGCGGTTTAACCTAGCTGCTGTTCACCAAAAAATAAAGAAATAAAAAGAAAAAAGAAAAAGAAAGAAGGCTTGCAGTCGCAGCAGATTCAGCGTCATGTCTGCTAGGAAGTTTGTTGGTCGTCGGCGTGAACGCAGAGAGGATCCATCACACTCACCTTCTCAGTCTGGAGGAGTATAGACGGTTTCCTCCTTTGAACCATCTTTTAAAACAAAATACTGCCAATACGCCATTATACGGTAGCTGTATATTGGAAACACTTTCAGCGGTTATCTGGAATATGTCAAATACGTTGAAATGCAGTGGAGATATGTTCGTAATAAGTTACGCATAAGTAATGCACACGTTATGAGTAACACTTATAAGTAACTTCAACTTAACTTATGTCATCGATCAGATAAGTTACTTATAACTTATGCCCCATGTATGAGCATACGCCAGCATACAACAGGAAATTTTGTGCCTGCTTATTGATATACAACACACTTGTCGTATATCAACGTGTACCAGCATGTTTCAGTGTACTTCAGCGTGCTCATAGTCTTTCACTCAATTCCCAACTTAAAAAGCCTAATAATCTGTACTTTTTATGTCAAGATAAAAGGAAGTACAAAGTTTTTTTAAGAAAAAAAAAATCTGAAACTTGAACATGAGCCATTTCAAGAAACTCTGAGCCGAACTGTACTTTTTATTCCCTTAAAGCAGAAGGTTTAGAAGATTTTTTGCTGATTTAATGCAGCAGATCTGATGAGCTGCACTGAAATGAGCTGTCAATAATTTTCTTGCTTTTAAAAGTGTCTCTATGAAACTCTTTAAATATTTTAATATTCTGGTCAAATGACCGTCAGCCTGATATACTTTCTCCTCTATGAGTTTAACATCTTTTAGTGCACACAACCAATTCTTTGTGTGTGTGCGTGTGTGTGTGTGTGTGTGTGTGTGTGTGTGTGTGTGTGTCATCATAAGTACTCAGCTGTGTGTGGCCAATGCCTGAAGCCTCAGGCAACACATTGAAACAGTGACTGGCAGATCTCATTTGGTATTTAATTTCACATGGGTGAGCTCTCATCTATGAGGACCCATTAGCCCACGGCTAATAGGCAAGCTGAAAAATGTCCACATTTCCTCAAAGTGATGTTTACCTTCACAAGGCTTATGTGATTTTGCAGTGAGTGCCTAGAATATACTGCAGCAATAAAGTGTATATTGACAAACAGCAACTTTGGAAGTATGAGTGAACAATTTATCAACAATTATCTCAACAATCCGTTTTTTTATGACACAAGACATTCCGTTTTGAACGTCGTACTTAATCCAGTAGGAAAGAAAAAAAAAACTTCCATGTTAGAACTGAATCCAAGTTATATTGTAAAATCTTGCCAGAAATACCAACAAAAGCAAAACTTTTGTCATAGGGCCACATCCAAATGAGTCCCAAAATTTTTCTAACTCTAGATTTTCAGTAATTACTTAAATGTACTGCATATGAAACTAATATTTTAAAATGGCCTAGCCATGGGATATAAAAAAACAAACAAAATGAAAAACACAAAAAACATAATAATTCTCAAATAAAACAATATTACCCATCCTAACACTGTCTAATTAATCCTTTTGGACCCTGAAATTAATTTCCCCCCAAGCGCACAAGCAGATATCAACATTGTTATGCATCATCGGCTGGCAGAATTATCACCAAATTGGAGACTGGAACAATGGCAAATATCATACCAATTACATACTGTAAATATTTCTGTCACTCTAGTTGACAGCCTTAGAATATCATTGCTATTACTAGCATCAGTATTTGTAAGACAAACAAATACATATCTAAACATCCTGCTCAGGCAGGATGTTTAGATATGAAATAGAAACCTTGTCTATTTATTTATTTTTACAATTTTGTAAACAACAGCTACTGATTAAACTGGATGTTACAACAGTGACATGATTATGAGTTGTTTTTAGCAAGAAATGGATCAGAAACTCTGTGAAAATGGTCACATCAGCCATGTCCGCCTCTCTGGCTTCAATGCACGCTCCTGACACGAGAGAAACAGAAATGCATACAACACCGGTACAAAGAACGTCTGGAAGTCAATCATAGCTTCACATACCTGGGACATAAGACTGTTTAGCAACAGCTAGTGGTGACAACTTCTTTTTCTGCATGGAAATGCTAAAGGCTGCTTTTCTGTGCATGCTGTCACTCCCTGTTGAATTCCAGTACTGCACATTTTACTCAGAACTGCTCAGAAGCGAGATCAGGGGCTCTTGAGAAAATATCCGGGGCTGTAGCCCAAATAGCCGGGCTATTGGTGTTGTTGGTGTTGTCTGCATCAACAACACCAAGTCAAATTCCTTGTAAGTGCAAACCTACTTGGCAATAAACTTGATTCTGATTCTGATTCCTAGATCTGCCACTGTCATGTCACAAACTGAACAGTGACTCCCTCTATCCCTATATATTGACCAATTAACTTTGTAGACAGTTATTTTACCTGGTAGACACCAGAGATGCAAATATCTCAGTCTTTAGAAATTCAATTCCAAGAAAAGATTTTCGATTCAAAGAAGATTTTTGTATTTAAATTGATTTTCAAATGAAATTCTTTTAAAATGTGTCTGAAAAGAGGATATGGCAATGCAAACACTTTCAATGAAGAAGCTACATGAAGACATAATGTACCCCTGGTCTGTGTATTACCATGAATCTAAAAGTCTTTGACGGAAGTCTTCACAGAACTTGGGAATTTAGCAGGAAGCTTGTTGCGTTGCGCCAGAGTATGCTGGTCTGCTGCTTTTCACTACTTCTTTTTAGGTCGGAGCGATGTCACGATAAATGAGCCCTAGCTTATGTCATTTCCCTGAATCTCAATTTTCTTTTTTACTGTTGCAAACCACTAAGGTCATGTCACGTTCTCTCCTCCCCGGGGTGTTGTAGAATCCGAAGTGCAGGTTCATGTCTGAACTCCTAAGCATGTTGATGAGTGAGAATGAATGTAACAACAGATACGCTGAGCTCCGTAGTTTATATTTTAAGCTCCCATGCTAACACTTCATTGTTTAACCTTATTAGAAGGTTTCTTTGATGTCATCAGAGAAACCTTTGATTCTTTATACATAATACATATAAATAACCTTTCAGTTTGGTCTTTGATGTTTACACAGCTTCATTATGCGATCTGTGTGCATGCAAGCCTCTGGTTATATTGCGTCCAAATGCTTGTGATTAAGCCTTAATGTTTGCAGGTATACATTTGTGGATGTCCTGTACTTTTCAATTAGTAGGAAACTGGTAGAAGTGAAATTATTATGATGTATAATATAAATAAATTTGCTTATATAACATGTAGGACTAACTGTTATTTATTTCAGCTTTTTACTCTCAATAACTTGACCATTAAAAAAAACTTGCTTAAAAAAAGCAAGGTAATAGAATTTTGTTTCACCTTGTTAATCTCCTGTGTGGCAAAATTATGTACTGTTAAGTAAATACATTTGTCAATAAGCATCCCCTTACGAACAGATTATGTCAGATTAAATTCTTGGCTGCTCTGATACAAAGTTACAGCTGCGAATAAAATGCATTTGGACAAACGTTTTTAACTGTTTTTGCTTTTGTTTCACACTATTTCAGTACTATCCGCTTAACACTATTACATGCTGGTCAAACACAGATTAATATGATAATGATACTTATAAATATGTATTTTGTATATGTCATTGTGCTGCAAGGTTTATGTTTATTTTGGGCTTTCTCTTTTCACATTTTTATTAAGGTAAACATGGGCAGCGTTGGTATTTGGGTTGTGGCTGTTCTGCTGGGAACTCGGGGATACTGGACTGCTGAGGGGCACAGGAACAGCCAACGAGGCAGCTTGAATACACACAGCTCCTACCAGGAGTCCCATTTCATGGTAAGCATTCTGACTACTTATTTTATGAAAGACTAACCCTTACGTTTGATTAGCGGAAAGCAGGCTCGGACTGGTAATCTGTGATACCGGGCATTTGCTCAGTGGGCCGGTCCTAATTTCAGCGTGCGAGGGCCGGCCCTCCTTAAATCATACCAGCCCCAACACTTACTCTCCGGCCGAAACACCTACCTGTGAATAGTAAATAAGAGGGCCGGAGTGGAAGGAAAAATGCCAGGGCCGAAAATTGATCCCAGTCCGAGCCTGGCTGAAATTGTAAACATTCGATTCTAATGTGGGGTAATGATAGAATGATAGGAATGTACTCCTTTAATGACAGGGATTTACACATTTTGTCTGTTGGGTAATTAACTATAAGCCACAAACACAATTATAATGTAAAAATAATTTTTATCTGTATGGCTATTTGCTGGGTATTTGGTGGCTAAGATAACTACTGGAACAGTCATACATGCACCTTAGATTATCGGTCTGCATCAGAAATAGGTGAGAGCTTTCAATTAATATTTTAAATGAAATGTGTTGGAGATTTTTAAAAAAGCCTGAAGCTTATAAACTCTTCACACCAAATACTGCACAATTAATGATAACAGTGTGCATAGCAAATAACATTAAACCCTAATAAGTTGTCAGCAAAAAAAGAAAAAAAATATTAAAGCATGCTGGTCAAATTCTAGGTAAAATGGACCAAGGGTGCTTGCTGTCTGCTGTTTGGTTTTGTTTCTAACTCCCCCAACCCCGACCCCCACCCTCCTCTGGAATCCCTTGATGCATTCCACCATCCATTTATTCATGCAGTGTCAGAGTCAAGTGTAGCAACAACTTAAGGCCATCACTGGAGGGAATTGTGTGTATCTATGAAATTACATGAATGCATTCTCAAATTATTTAAGACGGACAGCTTTTTCCTTCCTGTGACAAAATTGGTCCTAAAATAGTCAAAGACTAGATTATTTCAGGAGTGCAGCCGAACTATGACCAAAACTGGGAGATTTCAAAGAAATTTGTTCGCTTTCTCATGCAGATCGTGTTGAACCGATTAACTCAGGCCACATATTTTTATGTTTATCTCTACAGCTATGTATCTTCATAACATGTTGAAGATGGTGGAGGATTTCCAAATGCTGATAATTTGACAATACAACTATAATATTTATGGCAAAAGTTGTGGGGTTTGTTAAGAGCAGAGTTGTTATGAGATTTGCACCAACCATGGAGAAAGACTAAACTGTGCTCATTGGATTAAAGGCTTATGGGTAAGAGGGTTATGTGTAAAACAAACAGGGACAAACTGCATAAACACAGAAATGAAAAGGATGGAAATTGCCTCCTTCCTGGGATGGCGAATGCTCTCTTGTTTTCATTTTCAGAAGTGGAGCTTTTCCTCTCTGCATTTACATGTTGATAATGGCTTTAACCTATGAGGCTTTGCTTTATATCCTACAGTTCCCTGACATTCCTATCTTAATTTATATTCAAACTCAGGAACACCTTAAGGCTGACATAACATAACGTATGCAGCCATATCAAACGCAGTACCCAGTCCTAATGCAAATGTGTAAGTTGATATTTGTTTTATTTACCTCAGTTGTTTAACAATGTGTTGGGATAATGATGGAATTATTTATTCTAGCTATTATTTATTCTACATTTAACATTTCCCCCCCTTTTGTGTTTGAGGTTTGTTTTTTAAATCTATTACAATAAGTGCTTGAAGGCCAGTATATCATTTTTGCAACCCTTCCTTTTCAGTAATGTTCCATCTTGTAGCTCACAGAAGGCATAATCATTACCATGACTGAAATCAAAAAGTGTGTAAAATATTGTATAAGCTGGGATAGCCCTGTGATATAAGGTATAAGTGATTTTTTATTTTTATTTTATTCTATTTATTTATTTTTGACTAAACTGATCCTTTCCATGATTAAAGGTTTGGTTCCCACAAGGAAACATTAACATTGTTATAAACATTCATTGTTCCCAGGTGAAAAAATAGTTTGGGTATATCATACAACCAAACCTAATAAAATAACCAATAGATGTAAAATAGGGTATTGGTGGCCTAGTGGAGCATTGCGCTAGAGCATTACGTCTCGGAGCTCCCTGGGGTCCACACATTGGCAGCCCACTGCTCCCCAAGGGGATGGGTTAAATATAGAGGAGAGATTCTCCATTGTGAGCTGAATAAAAGTTCAATTATAAAATAATCTAAGGCTTGTCTGCTGTTTAATGAGCCTCATCACACTTTAAACACAAAAAAAACAATAAATTAATTACTCCTCTGAAAACAAAGATTTGACTTACTCTGTATCTAAAAAACTATGTATCTCTTAGGCTAATGTTATAAAGTTAGTGCAACTGTACTGTATATTGAAAACTGTCACTTGTACTGTAGATGTATGTCTGTTTCTGTCTCCTGAACACCAGTCAGCCTAGGTAGATGGCCGCTCACACTGAGCCTGGTTCTACTGGAGGTTTCTTCCTGTTAAAAGGGAGTATTCCTCTCTACTGTCGCTACAAGCATGCTTCTTATGAGGGATTGCTGTCGAGTCAATGAGTCCATGCAATCAGCTCTTTTTTTTTTTAGATAGAGTATTTTGAACCACTCTGACTATGGTTGAATTGTCTCTGTGAAGAGCCTTGAGATTATGTTTTTAGTGAATTGGTGCAATATAAATAAACGGAACAGAATTGAATAGTTTCCAGTTAAAAAGTTGAAATGTGTCAGAAATATAAATAAAGTATATGTACAGTTAATGTTGATACATGACTTTTAATGAAACACAGCAATGGACTTACAAGAGTGAGATCAACTGATCCTCAAGCTTGCTATTTTGAGTGGCCTTATTTATAACATTGCTTTTGGCCAAAATGTAGGTCTTTGCAGAAACTTCTGTTTATAGTTGCTGGGGGAATTTAAAGGGCTTCCTTAATGGAAGAAGATACTCACAGAGATTTTATTTTTTTTACTGATATCATTTATATAGAAGCAGAGGCAATATTACTGTTTTAGGATTGTGTACATATGGCCTTAAGTGCTCCCAGCTCATACAATATATTACTTACTTTTTGCCTAAGCTGCTAAAGTGGTGGCTGTGAGGCAGAACATGACATAAATAAAAGTAAAATGTCACAGGATTTGGTGTAGAGTACATTTTTCTGTTAGTCTATTCACAATATTAAGCTTGCCAAATGAAGTAAATTAAGTTACAGTCAATCTGGTTTTAACACTTTCTCACCTAGTCTTACAAAACTGCATTATAGCAAAACTGCACAAGATAGCTCTTCATGATTGTTTGTATGATTTTTAACAATCATTTTGTGCCCCATGTTTCCTTATCTCTCTTTTTCTAAGACTCCTAGATAAAATATATTTATCAGTCTATTATCCCTTTATTTAGGAGCACACATTTTAACTTTACCACCATTATCATCATCATGGTATTGGTTCCTATTACAGTAGTTTTCAGCCACCCCTCAGTATATGTTGGTCTCTGACTGACCATCCTAATGAAAATGTTATGGCTCTGCCACTGTACCCCAGACCTGGTATTTGGAAAAAGCATCAATGGTCAAGAAAACTAAAATGCACAGTTTGACCAGGGCTAAAATAGATGTGTTGCTGAGTGAGGTAGGGAATAGATTTGTTATTCACATAAAGGAAGTATTATTCATGTCAAAAAAGTCTCTTGTATGGATGAATTATATAAAAATTTCACTCCAGGCAGCATTGCACTTATCCATGGCTGTGATATCTGAAAAGTACAGTAAGGATACACTTACAGAATTATTTTATTTCCTAAAAGTGGCTTCAGGAAGAGCCTTGATCTAATCCTGATTATGTTAAACACCCATGGGGAATTTGTGCTAGAATTAACCATTTCTAGAACCCTAACAGCTTTAACTAATAAACAAAATAACAAAAACCCCTGAAAATCAGAACGCCCATCTATGACATTTAATGTTGGCAAAAATGGTCATGTTTTTGCTTCCTCATTTTATTATATTAAGATGTTTCTCAATCTTTCATGGATTATTTTGGTCTTTAAAAATCTGACTTAACCATTTCCCCCCATTTAAAATGTAATTTATTCATATTCACAATTCATCAATATAGATTTTTCAATTCTCTATATGCTATAGTGTTCCTTTAGAAATAGCTTACCCGGGCGCCCTGACCTCCTTTTGTTCAACACCAGTGAAGCATTGGGATGACAGAGGTCCAGTGAATCATTCTTACCGAAAATAGTACCAGTTCAACACATAGATACAAGAGCAATGCTCTTGTTAGTTTAGTCTGCCCTCAAGTCAGTCATCATCATGGTCCAGGTAATCTTGCTATTCCCTAAAATGCAATGCTTCCAGCATAGTCACAGCCTCATATCATAATGCATGGGAATATCGATGATATTATGTTTACAGCAGTCTGTGTGAATGCCTCACACCTTTTTACACTTATTTGATCATCTACTGTATGGTTCACCCTATTGATACTGGAGAAGAGGAATGTGATGATTTGAAAAAGTTGATATGAGCCTTTTTACATTTTTACAGCCTTTTTTTTTTGCAACAGGTCAGCTAGAGCAGTGCCAGCATACTGTATATCACACTGCTATTTAGAATTTGATAAAGTCGAAGAACAAACAAAATTTCACACAAAATGCAATTATTGGGCTGCATTGTGGCACAGTTTGTTGCACTGTTACCTTGCAACAAGAAGGTCCTGGTTTCGATTCATGGCCTGAGGGCTTTCTGCATTGAGTGCATATTGTCTCCATGAACATGCAAACTCCATGTGCATGCGTGAGTTCTGTCTAGGTACTCTCGCTTCCTCCGACAGTCTAAAAACATGACGGTTAGGTTCATTGTTGTCTCTAAATTGTTTTAGTAGTTAGTGTGTGTGCATGATTGTCTCTGTGTCTCTTTGTGGTGCCCTGTGACAGACTAGCAACTTACCCAGGGTGTATTCAACCTGTCACCCATAGACCACTGGAGATAGGTCACCCTAATAAAAAAACAAAACAAAAAACAAAAACAAAGAAGAAAGTCCATCTCATGGGCTTTAAAAATAATTAGAGTGGGGAGTGGCCATGTACTGGTTAGGGCATAGAGCTTGAAATCCTAAGGTCCTAGAGGCCCACTGCCACAGAGTGGGAGTATGCCACTCTGGGTCCCTTAGCAAAGACCCTTAACCCCACACTGCTCCCTGGGAGCCACACGATGGCAGTCCACTGCTCACCAAGGAGATGAGTTAAATGCAGAGAGTTAATTTTGTTGCTCTGTACTTGTGACAGTGCATTGATAATAAAATGCTTGGGGGAAAAAAAAAAAAAAAAAAAAGTAGAAAAAACCTCCTCCTGCTTTTGGTACTTTGGCTCAGCACAAGTTTGCACTGGAAGTGAACCGCTTCAGGATCAGGAAAAACCATTCAGAGACCAGTAGTTGTAAGTGTCAGAATATGTCTCTTTGACCTGTTTAAGGGTCCTGGAAGGGTTTATAGACACAGGATCAATTTCAGAACTTCCATAGCTTTGGAAGCACCAAAACTGTAATAAAACTTTCATACACACCAGGCTTTACTGCATTCTGGTAAAGATTTTGTCCTAATTCAACATACTCCTTTAATACCTTCTTGTCATATTGCCTGAAGCCAAGAGGTAACACAAGTCAAGATAACAGCCTACGGCAACAAAGGTTAAAATATCCTGAATCCTCTCTCCTCCCAATTATGCACACTGTATCTGTCAAGATTCTAACACTTTTTTTTTAGTTGATGAGAAAACAAAAGTTGTATTTAAAAATATACCTCTCAGCTCCTATTACCAGGAGCTATAATTTGAAAAGAAAATATTGGATCCGTCTTCACCGAAACGCAGTTGATTTGTCCTCAGATTACATCTGATAGAAAATATTTAAATATATCCAAGAAAAGAAAGCAATACCACAGGGTGGGAAAAAAGTGGAAAAAACAGGTTACTGCTAATTAAATGTGACATGGCAATATTTCCCCTAATGTCTAAGCATATAAATTGTAATGATTAAAAAATCCTTTTGTTTTTTCAAAGAACAGAGAAACAGTATTTTTAGAAAATAGAATGTAACCTCTCCGCCACCTCTGAGCTTGATTTCATTCTTTAATCAATTGATCAAACAGCGCTCTCAAAATGATGGAAGGTGGTGCTGAGGATCTAACCTAGTTTTATTTGGCCATTATTAGGAATCCTGTCTGCAATTAAGATGGACAGATGGCATATGTAGAGAGGAAAAAGGAATAGAGATGTATCCGTAAAGACGTAGCTTTGACAGGGAGCCTTACAACTGCTGCGTTCCTCATGAGTATTGGTCTCCTGGGAAGCTGAAAGGGGGGTGGAGGGATGGGTTTTTACAGAAACGCACACTTTTATCGGTGAGCCTCATTACTGGAGGCATCTATGCTGAGGGACAAAAATGTAAAATGTCACTGTGCTTGAAATGTTGCCACATATTGGATTGTTCAGAAGTGGTGTTGCACTGAAAGACCACTTTGTTCTATTTTGAAATATCATGTCAATAGCCTGTTTTCTCTGCATATGTAAATGAAGCACATCTCAAGCTTATAAATTTATGCAAGTCCTTAAGCTACAAAAAGCCCAAGTGATCGGTCACTTATAAGCACGCAATGCACATTAAATTGCCTAATTTATTATTATTATTATATATATTTTTTTCCTACTTGCTTTGATTCTGTTTTATTTTCCTATATTTTAATCATGTAAAGCACTTTGCATTGTCTCTGTACTGAATTGTGCTATACAAATAAATTTGCCTTGCCTTGCTTAAATAATATCGCCTAATTAAGATGAAATGCCTGTAGTGTTAGAAGATACTCAATACGTAAATGGAGTGTACCTAGCTCAATCTCTATATAAATAGAAGTGTTCTTAAAGATCTTTAGTGTTTGTGAATGATGTTGGTTGAACAAACAACATTGTTATTATAACTATTATAATAATAATGATGATGATGATGATGATGACAATATATTTTATTCAAAGTGCCTTTCAAAACACTGCACAAAAAACATAAACAACAATTGATAATATTAAGTACATATGCATGTATTTAACTGAAGAAAATGTTTTTTAATTTAACTTACCAAATGACTTAATTTTCCTTTGGGATCAATAAAGTTTCTTTAAATTTCATTGGATTTAATTTAATTAAATTGAATTGCATGCCTCAGATTTTAGTGCTTTATTTCTGAAAATGTATCAGTTTGCTGGACCTTGTAATATGGCACAAAGTGAAATATGTAGAAATCTCTAGTCATTGCATATTCTTTTATTTCATTAATATTTTATATCATGTCAGCACACAATGATTATCTTTTAGGCACTTTATGTGACAAGGGATCCCATGTATTCATACAACATGTATCCAATTCTATCCATTTTAGTGGATTCAAAGTACATTGTAGATGCATTAATTTATGTTTCAAGGTACACTTAAAAACATTTTGTGTTCAGTTCATTGTTTTAATTAGTGATTTTTTTTTGTGTGTGGAAAACCAGCTTATTGCATGAAGTAATTAAACCAGGAGTCGCTTCTCCTGCATGACAGGGAGGTGACAGACGACAGCTGATCACATGGTATGGTAAGGATGCAGCCCTTCCTCTTAGATATAGTGTCTGTGGTAAGGAGAACTTCCATTAAACAGGAAGAAACGTCCAGCAGAACAAGGCTCACTTTGAGCTACTTTCTTTACTTTGTCAAGAATAGTGATAAAGTTAAACAAATAAATACATAGCGAAGATTATTATTTATAGAGAAAAACATGAAATTATTGGCAGCAACAGCATTTCAGTTGGTATGGCAAGGAGAGAAAATATAATACAAAGAAAGACAGGGTCCACTGTATCATTTTCAGAAAGAGAGTGTGCTGTTATGGGTAGCAGTTTTTTGTCCCTATAGTAAGGTGTTATAGCCAAACAGAAATTCCAGATCGGCTCCATCATATAACTTTCATCATCCAGAAAGGGTTTTGCATGTTGCATGGATGGTAGAAACATACCATTAATAAAAAACATGATATCAGTATCCTTTTAAATAGGACTGACAAATGACACACTGCGTATACAGTTGGGCTCAACTGTTTGTATCTTAAATAAACACTCCAGCAGAACATGTTGACATTTGATATCTTGCTGCTTGTCTGCAAAGTATATTTCCAATTAGAGTGATTGAATTGACTCTGTCTTTGTATCGGAGTTTTTCTATTTTCTCTGTTGTCATCCACCGTCATTTTGTGTTATTCCTTCTTCATTTATCTGTATGCCCTTGTTTTGTACTATAGTTAAGATTTTTTTTCCCAGAGAAGAGGAAAAGACAGAGTAACGGATGGCAAGCGAAAAGCCGCAAAAAGGAGGATGCTATGTTCCCCCTCGCTCCTCTGAGCCGGTGTAATAACCAATTTTGTGTGTGTTCTCTGTTTGCAGGAGAGGGAAAAAGCAGACGGGAGCATCGATCAATGTGAGTACACTTACAGTGTTCAAACCAAAACAGTATTTTTCAAAATATGCCATGTTGTGCACCATCGCAATAGGCTTTTTCTTCTGCTGTTAGTCTGGTATGTTCTTTGGTCCTCTGATTACAGGGAAGCATCGCTAAGTAATTCAGCTCTGAATAGCTCAGATAAAGATCAGCTTTTAGGGGGAAAGCGGCTAAAATATCATTTGAAAAAGATGAGAAAAATCTCTTATTGCTGGATTGCATTTATGGCTCCAGTGCCCCAAGAGTTTTTTTTTCAGAAAACAATTTCCGATGCAACTTTGTTCCACAGAACCATGTGTGAAGCCTAGCTACCAGTGAGATTTCAACAAAAAAAAACAACTCCACAAACAAAAACATCTTAAATCATTCAGTCTTCGTGAAAACCTCTTGATGATGTTGACATATAACTAATTATTTTCCTGTCAGATATAGAAAATCAAAGTTTCTCCTCATATTCTGCGTTAGTGATTGCTTAAAGGATTTATGCCAATAATGGTCACCTGGTCCTCACCCTGAACCCTAGTATAATGATTTAGAGATTCTTGTTAAACATTATTTTTAAGTATTGGACCAATAGTCAATCAGCTCTCCAACATTATTTTCACCAAATGTTCAGGTGTTGCTACTTAAGATATGAGAAAGTAAAATAACGACAAACTAATCTCACCGTGACAAATGTAGAAAATCTCACCTTCTAGTTTTATGTTAATTAAATATCAAGATATGTAGATATTAATCACAGTTAATTATAGATATTAATCACAGTTAATTAAATCATTGGTGGCAAAATGTGTGGTTCCTCTGTTGCAGCATACTTTGCACAGCCCATGTTTGCCAATAGAACAATCCCCTTTTCTAAATCTAAAAGGTTAGAGCATACGGAGAGAAAGAGAGAGAGATTTTTGCACAAACTCTGGGTTTTCAAAGGTCGTCTTTTATGCTTTCTTCTTGTAAGTTTATATCACAGTTCTACAGGAGTTTGGTCTTCCCAGTATCAGTAATGCACAATAGGAAATATATTTTCTATCTGTTAAACCATTTCTGTTTGCTCTTTGGTTTCCTTAAGAGAATATTGTTTTTGTATCTGTTTTGTAATAGTACTGTAGTTCCCAAATTGTAAGGGCTTAAGTTGCACTAAAGGGTCAGAAAGGTTGTTTAAGTTTTGCAGAGGACAGTTTTATTTTTTTGTAAATGAAACTTAAGATTTGCCTATTATGGCTCTACCATTTGGTTTCAGATTTTATTACCAGCAATGTTGCTTTAGACAGCTGTGTTCAGGAAAGCTGTGCTAGAAACTACTAATGAAGATAAAGTACCTTTCTTTTATGTGCTTTGTTCACACGTTTCATTTACTGGAGTTCCATATATTGCTACTATTGCATAGATTAACGAGTGAGTGAGGGAGACTGAACAATATCTTCAGGGCTAAATGCTTCCTACTTCACAGGTTACTTAATTTTCACGGTTTAAGTTCTTCATTATATGCTGTCCTTAGTTTATGAATGAATTGTTTTATGCTTGCCTTTTTCTAAATCTGATTCTATTTGCCCAAACATATACTAGCAATTGTTTTGGTATACAGGTATTATTCTGCCTTTAGGGTAGTATATTTTTTCTTTTCATTTTATTTCCTAACTATTAAGTTAATATTTATTTTTAATGTGTAGTTTTTTACCTCTTTTTAACTTTTGGCATTTTAAAAATTGTACATAATTGATTTTTAAAAAAATCTTCTTTTCAACTTACCATGTTTTATTGATGCTGGGACTAAGAACCTATATACATATGCAGCTATTGTATGGTAAACATGTGGCTGTTTTTATACATGCTAGCTTTCTTTTAACATGTTAATTTAACCTAACTATTCATTGATAATAAATTCTGAAGTTTTCATGAATTCAACTCTCTTGAATTCATAACCTTTTGGACAGCAGTTGGGTAAGAGAATTAAAAGGGATCAATTTAATAGGGAAAATGTCTGTTTTAATGCGATAACTTGAAGCTGTAATTTAGGGTAAAATAATGTAACCTGAAATGAAATTGAACCTGCCTGCCCATCTTAAGACTTGACATGTACTTGCCTATCACATATTTAGAACTTGACTTGGACTTTCCTCTCCAAGAGTTGAAATTTGGCATGGACTCGACAGATACAAACTGACACAGGCCTTGTAGGAATGTAGCTCAGTAGACGGCACCATTTATAACAAAAAAAATAAAAATGTTATGCAACAAAATGACCAATACTGCAAAGGTTATAAGGTTGCACAATGACCACTTACTTTTCAGACCAGCTAATAACTTCAAAAAAAGAAAATTTTTTAAGACACCAGTAAACATCCTATTCTTTAGGTAATACAGCTATTAATTTTTCTTACCTGATTATAATAACCCCATTATTAAAAATCGGGTAACAGATATAAGTAAAAAAATCAAATAGGAGGGTAGGTTGTGTAGTTCTAAACCATGTATTGAAAAGTGTGGAAATTAGTATTTGCATTTTAAATTCTCTCCCAATCCTCTTTTTTTCGTGGCATTGTTGTAGCTGCATCTTCATGACTAACATTCTGATGATGACATTAATCAAAACGACCCAGTTTTAGCTCTGGAGACATTTCCAGTTGAAACTTGCTTTGTTACAAAGATCGTGTATAAAGGTTGTCTGGCAGGTGAGCCATTCCTAGATTAAAGGTCACTTCTTCCTAATGACCTTTCATATTATTTACTTCCTGTTATTTTTTTTGTCAGTAGGATCCATATGGAAAAATTGAATATCCCTCATTTATCTTCCCAGGGAATGGAGATTAATTTTGTCCTTAGTGCTTAATTTATGAACCTTTGCAGAGACCTAATCAGAGTTTGTTACCGTCACAAATTAAACAATGGCAAGAGGGAAAGCAAGTTAAGCAGTCATGTGGTTCATTTAGATTGTAATTGGGTGAGAATTAGATGGGACAGGGTTGACAGAGAGACTCTCTAATAAGCAGAAAACGACTGAGAACGAGCCTGGGAGGAGATGAGCAAAGAGAAGAAAGGAGACAGACTAAAGAGACGGAGGACTTGGTTGAGGGAAGAGGAAAGTATGACAGATCTGAAGTCATTTTGTGCTTAATAATTCAGTCATTGTCAGCTTCTCTATGGAGATATGGAATGTGGAAGCAAAAAAAAAAAACTTGACCAAATCATGACAAAGAGATTAGAAAAAAAATAAATAAATAAAAAATGTAGGTTGTCTAAGGGAATATGATCTCTTTTAAAAAGTGCAATGGATTATGTTCCAATAGGACGCACTGAGATCAATGCTTAATAGATCATCTTAATCTGACCTAGAATAAGTCACAAATAGTCGTGTTTTAATATGTAGAATATAAAGATAATGTTTAAATATCTAGATTATACTGTTAATCTGATTAAATGTTTATGCCAATTAAGAGTTTATTTTCAGCATTCCTTAAAACTGCAATCACAGGTATAACTTTTGTATGATAAAACTGCATTAAGGGAGGAAGGCTAACTAGTGACAATAAGTGGCAAGCCATTTAAACTTTTATGGAAAATATATAGAGACAAATTCCATGTTATTTATTAAGGACGACCGCCTCTTGGTATTTTTTATTTTTTTTTCCTTTCCCTGCAGTGCCCACTCCACATAGCAGTCAGTTGTAGTAAATCTAGGGCAAATAGAACAAGAAAGTTAATGTTAATATTTAGTGTGAGCTATTATTAACGGTGTGTCACAAAGTGGGGATGGTTTTTACTGGTATATTATTAAAGTTAGTAATACTGGTAAATGTGAATAAAATAAAATAACTCGTCCTGATGTCAACAGAACAAGTTTTTTCAATAATGCTATTTTAGCACTGTTAAGTCATAAGTGTTTTGTTTTTGTGTTTTTTTTATTCAAAAGTCAAATCTTAAAAAAAAAAATAAGGTATGATTTACTTTTTTTAGGTGGTTAAAGAGAGCTCTAATTGTAATATGTCAGATTTTGATTGGATTAAGTTTTTGTCTAATAAAATATAAAAAAAAAAATGTTTTAAGTTGATCCCTTAATTATGGTTTATCACCACTCATGTTGAAAGACGAGGAGTATGAATATGAGTATCTCTCATGTCACACTGCAAATATGGCTCTGTGTGCTGTTTTACAGCCATTATAAAAAATGAGATGTTTTTGCTGATTTTTGAAAACTTTTTTAGATTTTAATCATATTTGATTTAGTAAAAAGTGAAAAAAGAAACTGCCGTTTCTGCTGTCAGCACCCTACAGCTAGATTGTGCTAGCTGAACTGTCCCCTGCCATAAATTTTATATTACCACTATCTCGCTCATATTATTATTCTCTCTGAACTATGATTAACTGTATAGCAATGGAGATCATCAAGGAAAATGTTCACTGAGTCATGAAGAACATGATCAAATTAGTAAAACTAAAGGGGTTCGATAAAATGCGACCAGCCTTTCTGTAGGTGGATAACGAATTAAAATATATTAGAGTAATATCACAAGCATAAATCTCACAGTTTTTTTTAACGTCATGAACATAAATTTGTTCAGGCTTGAGATTTGATTTTCATTCACAGGCAGAGAATGTTTTATGTTATCAAAATTATTTATTGAAAGTGTGAAAGTCAAAGACAAAAAAGGGATTTTGTCGTAGCGACTATTTCGCCCCCATGTTGAGCACGGATGCAGATCCTGATGAAGGGCTTAAGAAGGACAGTCGGCACCTCGGGGGAGTTGGAGGGACTGACAGCCACACTTTCAATTACACTTTCATCATTTTTTTAGATGTACCTTGACATGTTTAGTTGTTCAAAAAAAAAACACAATATACATTTTTGAATACATCATTACTGATTTTTATGAAGTTTATAGAACTTTATTCTGTGTATAATTTCTACAATATCTGTTTGCCACCGTCTATGACTGTCCTTGTTAGTTGATTTTTTTAAAAATGAACTCAAACATACTTATAATCTAATTGTCTGTAATTTTAATTGTCTACGTCTGTTTATATATATATATATATATATATATATATATATATATATATATATGTATGTGTGTGTATGTATATGTGTATATATGTATATACTGTATATATGTATTTGTATGTTACTCCAGGTCAAATTTTCAGTGATGCTGCAGCCTTTGGCATCACTGCAAAGGGATATATATTATAGACAGCTTTATGAGCTGAGAACAAAAATAATTGCTTTTGAATTCAGATTATATGCTT
This sequence comes from Cyprinodon variegatus, assembly GCF_000732505.1. Taxonomy (NCBI): domain Eukaryota; kingdom Metazoa; phylum Chordata; class Actinopteri; order Cyprinodontiformes; family Cyprinodontidae; genus Cyprinodon; species Cyprinodon variegatus. The sequence continues at coordinate 481,519 of NW_015150589.1, forward strand.
CTATGATTGGCTCTATCTATGCCCGATGCTCCATCTCTGCTCCTGCTTCTGTGTCTATAGGTCTATATATCTACATCTATAGCTGTGTCTAAATCCACATCTACATACAGAAAGGGAACAAATTAAAGGAAAAGTAGGGATGGAGAGTCTTTGGTATCATTGGTTTGCAGTCAGCTAGAATGCTTTTGAATTGATTCTTCCAGTTTCTGGAGCTCTGATTGAGGGATTTAATGCTGTTGCTCAAGAGATATTGACTTGTTTGGTGGAAGATGCTGAGAAATGCTAACTCAGCCAATGGGTGTATAGATAGGTTAATATCCTACAGTGCATCAATGCTGGCCATAACCTAAAATTGACTTTATTTTCACGTTGGTAAAACCACCCATAGTGTAGGCTGAAGCCCTCTGGATCTTCAAAGATACTTACATATAAGGTGAACATTACAATTTTATCTGTTTAATAGATGCTATTTTGACGTTTATGTAAATGTGTAACTGCAGTGCTTTGAAAGAAATTCATTACCATTGCACATTTTTACATCCCGTCATGTTCCAATCACATAATGAAATGTTTTATGGGGATTGTATGCAAAGTGCCAATTTTTTTTTTTTTTTTTTTTACATAATTCTGAAGGAGAAGAAAAGAATAAATTTAGGGTATTTTTAAAGCACAAATCTGAAAAACGTTGCTTTTGTGTTGCAACCCCTGACTTCCTGATTTCAAGAACCAGCTGTTGTTATAGCTGCAAGCCTTTTGGAAAGTTAATGTTACATTTTTACAGATTAGATTATGTCAAATAATAAATAATTCTCTCATTCTTCTTTTAAAGGGTTGCCATTTGATAGACTGAGTTAAGATCAGTTTGACAACTTGAACCTCCATTACACGTCTCCAGAATTTAAACCCTGACCTTTACAGTGACTCGTTTGGTCCTTATGATACTTGTTTGTTCATTTGATGTATTCTGACAAAGCCCTCCGGCATTGACAGAACAGCTGGATTAATACTGAGATTAAACGCAATTTGGGTAAAGTCTGCTTACTTGCTTTGGAGGTATTTTAACAAGGCAGGTGGTTTGACTGGATTTTATTCACCATATCCCAATACAGGAGGTCTAAATACATGAGTTTTTACAATAATTTTTGCAACAAATGATAAATTAATGTTACACCATATGTAGTTTTGCTCTGTGTGTTATTAAACTGTCATTAAAAAGCCTCTCAAAATAACTTTAACTGGAGGAAAAACAAAACAAAATACTGCTCAATGACAGATCTGCAGTACAGTGCTTTCATTGTGATTCATATGACAGGGAGTGTAATCCAATTTTCGGAATTAGTGGAAAACATGGACTATGCATTGACTCACACGCTTGTATTTTGCTATATTTAGTCAGTTTTTAAACCAAAGCATACAGTAGAATAATGCTGTTACAAATAATGTGTTTTCTTTCTTTTCTTTTTTTTTTTTTTTTTACATATATATAACAATGTTTATTAGTGTAGCTGATAAAGTGCAGTTTTTGGGATACTGTGATTGTTTGTTGATTTGGTAGAATCAGGACTGTTGCTGTGCAGACCTTAAAGATTATTGGGAGCTGAAAAGTCAAGTCAGAACTGCTTTTGGACATGTCTATATTTCATTATGAGAAGTATCATGACAAATGACACAGTAACCACAGGCACTGAGATCAAATTCTGTCAGTGGTTTAGGACCCCAATCATATAAAAATGCTTCCTTTCAAACCCTAAGCTCATGTGTTTTTCTGTCTCATTTGCTCAGGTAGAAGTATGCATTGGAGTTTAATGATTTATAAGCCAGTTCTAGCATTTTTATTGTGCATTTATTTTATTTCTACAATTATTCTTTTAAAACTGCATTTGAAGTTAGCAACAATTTGAAGGATTTTTTGTTCTTTGGTTTAAAATTTTGACTGTTTATGAAACAAACCATAACCAAATAAACCAAAAAGCCAGAAATAGAGTAGATAATATGATGAGCAACAAATATGAGACTGTTCACAAAAAAAGTCCCATTTGTTATCCTGAATCCTTTTGTTAAAAGATGTTTTGAATAAACGTATTTTGTATTCAGATGATGAAGATGTCAGTTGAAAAAAAGGACCCTGAAATGACTTAAAGGGATCATTCTGAGGCGCACAGTGGAAAGCAAGGAGGAATGATTAAATATTAAAGGTAGTGGGTGTAAAAAAACTCACCATGGTGATCACACCAGCACTCTCTGGCAGGACGCTGGAAGAAAAACAAAAATCACACTGACTTGTATAGAATTTAAAGATCATTTAAATGAGGCATTTGTGTCTCTCACATAATTTTCCTGAATATGACAAGCAATTACCTTTGTAGAGGTTTTGGCAGCAGAGAAGAGCAGGCTTACTAGAATTCTGCCTTTTATTTGTAGGGCTTCAGAATTAAACATGCAGTCTGAGAATTCTCTGCCATTTTTTGTAAATACTTGTTTCTATGTTCTCTAGCAACTATGCAGAGGGGATTGAGTTCCTTTCATACATGTTTCTTTTACAGCAAAGAATATCTTTTTACTGTCATATTGTATGCTCAAATCTATATACTAAAGTCATATATATATGGCAGTTTATACTACTTTTTATTGAACTAATTTCCAAAGAGGTTGTGTAAAAAAACAGCCTCTGATAAACTGTATAAGGGCTGAAATTTTGTCACTTGCGCTGAAATAAATAAATTAAATAATTTATTCATGAACTAATTTAAATGTTGAATGTCTTGAAGAACCAGCTGCAGAATAAAATAAGCATATGCAGTTATCGTGCACTCTTCCTAACTTATATTAAAGGATAAAATCAGGTGACAAAAGTAATGAGTACTGCCATGGATATTTACAGCTTTTTTTCTAGTTTGTTTTATATGAGTCTTTTTTTTTACTTCATCTCCATCAACGGCTACAGACATAGGCAGACATATTATATATATTATAATATGCCTCCTTACATGCTGCAGATCTTTATTAAAACTCAAAATTTTAATCCCCTTTTAGATTACTTCTTAAGGAGTAAAAATTTATGTTTGCTTAAGTTTTATTTTATCTAATTGGAAAAATAACTTTTGTAGTTGATTGTTCTCATTTCTGTGTCCACTAACTGTATTTGGTGTTTAATTCAGGTGTTAATGTTATGGTTCAAATAATATTTTCTACCATATACATTATTGTTCAATAAATTAGAATGTTCTTGAAAAGTGTATATATTTCTGTCACCTACTAATTCACATTGAATTAGTTACACAATTGCACAAAGACTGCTTTCAAACCTTTATTTCATTAAATTATGATTTTTTTGACATTATAAGTCAAGTGTATTACATTAGACTAATAGAAAAAAAAACTACTATAATTCAGAAATGAGGTGTTAATGAGTGTTTCCGATCCATGTTTAAAGATTTCTTTGCAGAAGGTATTGTCTATCTAACAAACAAGCCTATCAGAGTGCATATTCATATCTGTTGAATATTACTGTATTCCTCCTTCTTTTCCATTCCTTTTTTATGCCATTAAGGTTTCATGACAAAGAAAATGTATCACGTAAGACTGATTTTAGGCAGATTAGACACTGAAAACCTTGTTATTCATTTTACGACAGTAAGATTTTAAAAATAGATTAACATAACTGATTATCATTCTCAGTATGTTTTTCATGCTTTATCTTTTCTATGCAGATATCAATATTAAACTGCTGCAGCAACGTCTTTCTTTTTTAAGCCATTTATTTTGTGTGAAGCCTAATACCAGTTGTTGTGGTACGCAGATGTACACTATGGTATTTCATTACCTATCATGGTGGTTGTTTTTTTAATACTCCCGGTTAGTATAACCTTGGTCTCTTGTGTATTTTTTAATTTTCTGTGACATAGTTTGCTAAGTTTAAATGCTCTTCTTAAAAGTTCATATACCATTTAAATCCAACAGTGTTTGTTTTGTATTGTAAAATGCCAGTCTTAATGTAGTCTTGATTGATTTTACTTACCTTACCTTCCCCAAAAAGACTTTGCCGTAAACGAAGCATGTAGACTGAACTCAAACATCTGAGACTGTTATCTTCTTGTTCATGTTCTATTTTAAATTTAATCACAGCAGCTTCATACTTTCCTGTAGCACACCCACTATATGGGCTTGGATTGCTTTTTGAAATAGTTTGTGAACTGAGTTGTATGAAATAAGTCTTTCGTCTCTGAAGCAATTTGTGCACCTGCTTCTCTCCCATTTTCCCTCTTTTTGCTTACATTTTTGCTCTACTGTTCTGATTTTTAAAATTGTTCTATGACTCTAACAATAGGTGGCTTAATTGCTTTCTGTTTTTAATCTTGACAGGTGAGAACCAGTTATAAAAAGTATATTCTCATCATTATCCTCATCTTAATTCTGTCATAATAGACCACCCCCAGCCAGCAAGGATATGCTGATAAGTCAATGCAGGGAAGATTTTACAACAGGAATGATTAAAACATCATAAATCAAGCTGTTATTATAAGGTTTTCTTTTTTGTGTGTGTGTAAAACTTAAATTGCTCTTGTGCTTAACATCAACAACAGAATGAAGAAGCAATCTCATTTAACCCTCACATCTCGGTTTCCCTAGAGACCTGACACAGTCTCAAGTAATTTTTTGGGAATTGCCTGTCATGTTTTAACACAAATGGAGCAATTTGTTGGAGTAGAATGTGTTACAATGTGGCAAACTCCCAGGTGTGTTCACGACATCTCACCCCCAGTGGATATGTTCTTCACCCTAAATGCATCAGAAATAAAACTCCAAGCCCATGGAAGTGGGTCAGCAAATAAATGAGGGTGTCAATGGTTAAAGACTTCAGTAGAAAAAAGAAAAGGAGCACGATGGAAGGGATATTTTTGTTGTAAAATTGCCACTTCCTGCTAAGAAGCAGCAGCAAGAGTAGTGTGAAGTCGGATAGTGCCGACTGTGGCCGTTGTGGTTATTTTGAAGTGTTGGAATAAGCTGTCTCTCTGTGAGTTAGGTGATAACTCAGCTGTCATTCTGAGTGGGAAGAGATCATAACAAACTTTTCCTTTTGAGTAAAACAAGATGTGGGGCCGATTATTCAGCACAAGCTTGCTTTTTCCTAACTGTAATTGCAAAATACTTTATAAGTCATACTCCAGTATCTATAACCACATTTTTTTTTAAGAGATCAATAACTGCCTCACTCGCAGGTTCTTTCAGTGTCCTTCCAAAATAAGATTTAAAGTCTGAGTCTTCTGCTTGGTTTAGCGGTATGGGTTGGTTTCAAGTACACCTCATGGATTTATTTTTTTATTTAAACAGGTATTTTCCTATGATTTAACCTGGTTTCTTTTACCCCTTTTAGTGGCAGTGGGAACAATTGACGCATGTCTACCTGGGTAAAACGACTTGACAAGTGACCCGCATTAAGATCGCTTCAGCTCTGATCAGCATACTGTAGGAACAACAGACCTGCTAAATTAAGTGAAACCATTATTTCAGTCAAATGGGAAGATTTTGACTGGAGAGGCAAAAGCCTATTGTTAGCCGGTTAACCCGATTTTAAAAAAACTTGTTTTTCAGTGGGAAAGCAGCTGTCGTCTCATTTATTATATGAAGTGTTTGGGCAGCGGCTTTTAGATGTTGTGTGCAGGTTTTTCTTTAATTTCCCTTTTTTTTCTCCACACAATTTTTTAAATTCTGCTCTAAAAGGCATGTGTTGTTTTTAGATTACAAATTGTTTTTGTAATACATCACTATACCTCTAGGCAAAAGCAAGATTCAACAGGCCTTCAGTAACAATTGTGTCAATCAAATGGATAGTCAAAGAGATGATGTCAAAGAAAAAATATTTCATGTCTTTTATCAGATCATTGTAAAGTAGAATAAAATATAGGAAAAAATATATATATAAAAAAAGCCATTCTAAGATGCTGAACCACTCTTAAAATCATACATTTGATAGTTTATAAACTTTTTACTTGACTGTTTTATCTTTTTTTTAATTTTTTAAAATATTTTTTATACTAGTATATTAATGGATTCTTATAGAATTGTACCTTTATTAGTTGCTATTAAGTATTCACTGAAATAACATTGATGTTTGTCCCCAAGGAACAGGGTTTAAAGTTGCCCCATCTAGCTTAAATAAAGTAGTTTTGCACCAGCTTTTTATTCATTACTAATGGGGTTCAGGGCACCATGTAAAATATATTTGCTAATGGAACCACAGGTACATTTAAACACAGACTGCAAAATGTTGAGCTGAATACTCGTACTCGTACTCGTACAGAGACTCCCAGACTTCCCTCTCCACAGACACCTCCTCCAGCTCCTAGGCCCCCCCAGGCCAGCCGAGAGACATAGTCTCTCCAGCGGGTCCTGAGTCGTCCCCTGGGCCTCCTCCCAGTGGGACGTGCCTGGAACACCTCCCGGTGGGACAGGCGTCCAGGGGGCATCCGAAGAAGATGTCCGAGCCACCTCAACTGACTCCTCTCGATGTGGAGGAGAACCGGCTCTACACTGAGCCTCTCCCGAATGACCAAGCTCCTCATCCTATCTCTAAGGGAGAGCCCAGCCACCCTGCGGAGAAAGCTAATTTCAGCCGCTTGTATCCAGGATCTCGTTCTTGTTGAGCTGAATATAGCCAATTTATTCATGCTGTGTTATTGTAATTTTCTGGTCCCTACTTATTTAATAATTAAACAAATGCAATTACTTTATCCTTTATGGCACATCTGTGTGCCTTTTAGTTTGAGAACAAATACATATTTGAAGCAAGGCACCCCTTAGACTTAGACAACTTTTATTTTCACTTTGTATACACAGACGGTATACTTAACGAAATTTCGTTTAGTACAGCTTTTCAGAAAAGTAAAGGAACATTTTCATTCCATAAAGTGCAGCAGTGATCAAAGGTAAACAGTGTGGGAGAAAAAAATATTGTGCAAAAAACACATTGATATGGAATTTCAGAGCAGTAATATATATGGTGCACACCTGTAGCTGATGTAGTTTCTACATATTTGTCTATATTTAAAATGCTTATCTTTAGAATAAATAGTGTGGGCCACTAAACTGTGAGACATAATGGAACAATGTTTATCAACTTCCATTATTTGCCCCTTAAGAGACAAATGCTTTGGTAAAAAAAACAACAAATGAAGCTATTCTTATCACGGATTAGTGGCTGGGCCTTTATTCAAAACTATGCTTATTACTTAGTTAGTATTCATAAGGATGTTTTTGGCCTCAACATGCAAGGAGGAACCTGTGCACATTAGTATGGAATGGAGCCTGTATAAAACATTATACTAGCTCTGCTGTGGCTTCACAAATATTTTTCTCAAGAATAATAACATAGAACCTTTAAATTATATCCCTCACGCTAAGGGCTGTCACACAGCCTTCAAATGGATTTAAGTGTAATCTTGAAACTAAATAACATTGAATGCCAGTAATTTGAATTGTATAAGTCTGAAATCTAATATATCTAATACTGCCATGGAATAAAATTTATAAGCAGTAATTGGAAAATAATGCTGCATTGTTCTCAGAGAGAATTACCCTTTTCTTCTGTTCCTTGGTGTCTACATGAAACTAAGTCTGAAAATATATATCAACAAGAATCTATCATTGTAACCTATAGTATAAAATAATGCTGAAAACCTATGTTATTGCTGCTTGCCATCTCTGACTTAATGGTAAAGTGTAGAAGACTGTGTGATGGTAAAAGAGTACTAATACTAGTGTTTTTTGTGTTGTAACATTTCCTCTATTATTTTGTCAGTGAATGCAAACTTGTTTGGAAAAGCATTTCCAATAAAGCAAAATACATTATACATTACCAAAAGCGTACAGTGAAAAATAGGGTAGAAACAATTAATCAAGCAACACGGATCAATCAATCATAAAAATCTTGAGAGCAAAGATCTTTACTTCATTCATGCTCCATAATTAATTACGATTCTTTGGTAGTGGTGATATTTTTAGAAGGTAGTTGCTGCATTAACACAATATAAATCTGTTAACTTTAGATGTGAAGAAGAATGCATGAGATAATCCCCAAAACATAATTTATTTGGATTTTATAAAACTAAACAGAAATCATTAAACAGCTGCTTGACAAAGAAATCCAACAATAAAAACCTGGCAGAGAAATGCATTCTTGATTGTTAAGGATGCAATACCTGTAGACTAAATGAATCTTTATCATCAAAGCAGGTGTCCGAGATCATTGCACGTAAACTGCATTTTAGAAGAAAGTGAATTCAATTAGTTTTTATCTCTATAGTGTCCAATAAATATAGCTGTGATCTCAGCAGGTTTTACTAAGTTTATATGCAGGTATTGATGTCAAGTAATGCTATACACAACATCATCGATCATCAATCATACATTAATGTTTAGATGAAGTTTAATACAGAACCAAAAAAAAAAAAACATATACAATAAACATACCCTGAAAACTTATATCTGGAAAAAGATATTTAGGCCAAATTACTACTTATATGAAAAACAGGGTTTGATTTGATAACAAATATAACACAGTAGATCGATACCCATTACTGCTTGTAATGCATTAAGCTGCCCCAGCTTTTTTTTGATAAATTTACGATAGGTGCACAATGGAAAAAAAAAAAAGGAGGTGTTATGCAGTTATCTTTTTTAATTAACGTTAAAGCCATTTTGGCTTGTGTTTGCAGGAAAAAGTAAAAACACACAGAAAGACAATATTAAATAAAATAGATGCATTTAAATGAATAAAAAATATGCATGAAATGTACCTAGCACAAAAAATGAAAGAAAAATTTCTATTGTAAAGTTAATTAATACTTTTAAAAAGTGGTTTGCATCACTTTATCTTTTTTTTTTTTTTATCTCTGCTTAAAAATTATTTACTAACCTTATGATCCCCCCCCCAGCCCCCTAACTCATCACAACTAGATGAATTTCTCATGTGTGAACACTCAAAGTCACAAGTAAAAAAAATCGAGAAAATTCAACCAACACAATTTGACCTTTGCAACAGAAAAGCTTTTAAATGATGTTTATAAAAAGAGAAATGGCTTTGAAAACCTGTTTCTTTTGTTTGCCGTGATCATTAAGGTGGACTGGATGAAATAAAAATAGAACTGTCTTCTTTTTTCAGCTTTATTTCTCAACTTTATTGATCTAAGTTTGACTTGGTTCATAACGTGCTTTCACCTACTCTGAAGTAAACCCTGACAGCTTCTAAATGATTCTCCTAAGTTTATATTGAGTCTACAAGGCAAAGAAAATGAATGATGTATGTTTCACTTGATAACAAAAGGTAAACCCAGCCTAAAACCCAGTTACCTTTCAAGGCAGGGACTTTTTTGCTCTTCATTACTGCGCAAGACTTTGATAATTTCCTAGAGATGTGAAATTACATTGCTAAAATAGATTTTTCCTTGTAATATTGATGATATTTAACTCAAATTGCCAACATATACCTCTTTTTTCACTGCGAACCATTTTACTTTGCACAGTAACATAGCCAGCTACTATAGAACAACAAAAAAACCCTGACCAGATCTACTTTACTTTATTTCTATTTTTTTGTTTGTTTGTTTTGAACAGCCACATGTTTTAGAGAAGCAGCTAGTTCAGGGGGAATTTGGAATGATGCTACAACAACGTGCAGCGGCACACCCAGTGGCATGGCTCTGATTGAGTTGCATCAATCAGCTTTGAAGGATGGTAGAGTTGCACTATGGCTTCTTAACTGTTTTCACCTCTAGTGGAACCATAAGGGGAAAAAAAGTCAGATTTATTATGCTCTTGATTTTTCTGTTCAACATCTTGGCAAATAACAAGTTTAGAGTTTTTATCGTAAGGTTTAGTCTCTGTCTTGTAGATGTTTGACCTCCATCTCATAAGAACAGTTTTACTAGAATAGTAAAAGTTAGAGAAAAGTGTAAAAAAATATTTTCTTGAATTCTGTAAAAGATGTTAGGCGATGATGAAATTTAGTGTTAAACTCCTTTCTGTCATTAAGCTTTTTTTGCTACTGATTATAAAAAAAAACTAACTCAGTATGTGCAGTCTGTCCTGTTTTATTTTTATCATGTGCTATATTTCATTTACCTATATTTCTAACTCATGCTGTTCATACTAATTACAGATGATTGAGAAAAAAAAAATACATCATAAGAGTTTAATCTGCCTGCCAAAGCAAGACATTTCCCAAAGAGACCTGCTGGAAAAAGTAAGTAGAAATAGAGCAGAATGAGTGGCAGAGACCCCACAGATGGCATCCTGGGATCCAGAGGCTAGATTTACAGCTTGGTTTATCTGTTAACTTGGGCAGAAGTATGCCTACCTTTAGGACACAGCAGTGTTGCCAGGTCCTGCCGAGCCATGATGAGTAGTCAAGGGGAGTCTTCTGTGCAGGCAGCCTTTGCTCACTCTGGGAGCCGAGCCAGGAACCGCGGCACAGCTCTGTAACTCCAGTTAATTTAGTGGCACACAAGAGAAGAAAACCATGCACGATGCTCAGCGCTTGTGCTTGCAAGCTGACGCAGGGGGCCTTGTTTGTAAAAGAGCAAAGCTTTATATGCCTGTGCACACACTCATCGCGCCCCTGGCTCCCTTACCACCTGCACTGATCAGCCCAGCAAGGACTCGTGAACACAGTAAATTATCAATGCTATTTTAAGTTTTGTGAGTTTTAAATGACACCCCAACTGTGTTCATATAATTCTATATCTCTCTAATTTTCAAAAAATATTTTTGCAAGTTATGTTTTGAGCGTAAAAACAACCTCCTAACCTGTCATCAGCAGCTTGATTTTAGGGCAGAGATTGTTGCAGTAAAATCAACACTCACAAGAGCGATAAAAAGTCTCTTGAACCTGGACATTGGTCACACCACGCCACCCCACCACTAGCACAACCACTGTACCTGCATGGCTGGATTCCAATTGTGAACAAATACGCAGCTCAGTTTAAGTTGATGGATGCTATTTTACTTGGCAGGCAGTCCTACCTTTTGAACTTCTTTTGGTCCCCTTTATTCTCTCTTTTTCTTGCCACCACTAAAAAAAAAGTCAGTTGGTGTGATAAGTAAAATTTACTGTGTAGCCTTTATAGCAAGTGGGGAGCGCATGAACAGGATTATAAGGCAGTAACATAGCCTTGGAGTGAATGATTCAAAAGCATCTGGGAATTAGGGCTTTGTTTTCATTAATTGCTCTCGTCTCCACTCGTTTAGAGTCTCTCTCATTTGAGCTTATTACTTATGGCTTGAAGGACAAATATTAAGCTAACTGCTGTATCACTTTTTAGAAGCTGATTCCTTGTCTGTCTTGGATATAGTGCACTGAAAATGTTTTTAGTTGCACTATGGCATTTTCAATGGGAACTGAAGGAGATTTTTTCATTTCTATCTACTGAGCAAGGCAGAAATAATCTTGGCCACCTTGATTTTCAAGAGGATCTGATTGGCTGACTTTACCTCTAATCAGCAGTAATCAGAAGGTTTGATTGAAGATGATGGACTGCCTATGATGATGGTCAAATAGTGATGACAGGGTGTCTAATAATTATGGTGATTCTGGGGATGCTGCAGTGCTTGAGGCAACAAGCTCAGGCTCAAAAACTGTTGGAGATTTGCTTTGGTGCACAGTTCCGAACTCAAAAGCTAAATAAAATGTTGCACCTGTGATTGGAATAGAGTTTAAAGTAATAAAACAGGGAAGGGTTAACAGTAAGCATTATATATCACAATGATAATTATATTTGTTGGTTGTCTATTTTAAGTCAGCATTAATAAAATCTTTTATACTCATACACGTTATCCCTTTCTAATAAGACATGTTTGACTAGACTTGGCCCATATTAGGTCCTGTTTATACAATCATGGAAAAAAATTATTACACCACACCTTTTTTTGGTTCAACGTGGTAATAGACCTTTAGAACAAGATATTAATTAAAACAATAGTTTTGTAATACTTTTTTCATGACTGTATATAGAAGGGCTGCACTGTTGCGCAGTTTGTAGGACTGTTTTCTTGCAGCAAAGGTCCCAGGTTTGATTCCCAACCCATGGTCTGGTTTTCCCCATGCATGTGGGGGTTCTCCCACCTCCCTCAGTCCAACAACATGACTGTAAGGTAAACTGACCTCTCTAAATTTCTCATAGGTGTGAGTGTATTACATGTTGACATGTTTGCATATTTGTGCAGTAGACCTGTCCAGGTTGTACCCAACCTTTTTTCCAATAAATTGCTGGAGATAGGCACCAGCCCCATTGTGACTCTGATGGATAAGTGGAAGAAGGATGGATGGATATATAAAGTAACCATAACTTAGATATTTAGGTCAGTCCCGGCGGCAAGGGCGGGTATTGACAGGCCGTGGCCACCCAGAGAGACACTTAGACTGAAAAGTGTTTTTTTTTTTTTTTTTTTACGCTTGTGTGGCTATCTTTTTTATTATTCCTATATTTGATTTGTTAATCACACAATTCAACCAATCCAAACAAAAAGCAAAGGCAGAGGGCGGGTAGTTGAGGCAGCTGAGTTCACCGTAGCTGGTGTGACATGAATATGTACAGATCAGAGCATATTCTATTATGTTTTTTATATCTAGTATATAGGCCTACTCCTTTTTTCAGATTTTTGTATTAGATGGTTCACAACTTAACTGATGTTGAAAACAGCTTTTTTAGGACGACTTAATTATGTTCAAGAGAATCAGTTAAGGAGAGTTCAGCTTCAAGTAATAACACAGCCATTGTATTTCTGTTGATACTTTCTTTCATCTGACTTGGTATGATGTAAGGAGGTTAGCTTAGCAAATTTATCCATTCATCGTTTAAAAATAATGCCCATACTTCTCTTTAATCCTATTTCTTTTCTAATTTTACAGCTTTTTAAACATCTTGTTGAACAGACCTCCGCTGATCCTATTAATATCCTGCTTTTATCCCGGCTCTGATATGAAGATTAGATCATTGTTAATTAGTGAATCATATGCTGTGATGTAATATTAAGTAGAATTTCATACCTCATACCTTCAGCAAGATATTGTGGATGGAAAACCTGCTAAAAACCAAACCTCATATCTCTCCGTCTCTGTATGAACCCTCACTTGCTTCTGGTTTCCATTGCTTCCATGAGGCGTGAAATCAAGTGCCAAGTTTGTTTCTGGCAGCTTTGTCTCTTTATTTGAAGCACAGGGTTCAATCATGTGCTTAGAATTAGGTGTTCACATTATTGTTTTATGCTTTGACATTGTCATAAAAGGCTATCCAGTCAGTCTCTGATCCTGGTGCTGTAGGATGCATGATGAAACATTGTTATGTGCTTTGGGTACATAATTTTTTTGTCTATTTTTGTTTCTAGATTGTTTAATATTGACTTTAGTTGAATGATTTTTTTTTTGTTTAGTATATTTCGAAGTTTGGATACTTCCTTTTTGTAATTCATCTAGTTAATTTGTGGCTGTCAGACTGCCTATAAATAGGCTGGGTTTTGACATTTGGTACAAGCCTATTGTCCTTCTGCTCGCTCGTCCATCTCCACCACCGAGGATGCGTCCAACAAGGGGTGCACATGTCTCCAGTAGCTGTAGGCCGCAGCTGACGTCTACATCCTGCCATGCAGTATTTTTGTTAGGGTTTCCTGTTTTCAATTCTTTATTTTTAGAATTTTGTTTTTTGCTAGGGTCCAGTACTAGTAAAGGCTTTGACTGCCCTGTATAGGGTTGACCCCTTGCGTTTTTTTTTTTTTTTTTTATCAGCTCACCAGGTCCAACTTTATGTTAATACTTGGGGGGGGGGTGGGGTTGATCTTTTTTTTCCTTTTCTCTTTTTTTTGGACCCGGAAAGCTGAGGATATTTAATTCTCTCTGTGTTTTTTTTCTCTACAGAACATCCTCACAGCTGAATAAAAAAAAAAAAAAAGTTCAAGAGAGTTAAAAAATATATAAATAAATAATTTTGAAGTCTCCGCTTTGCCTATGTGTCCTCAAATATGTTGTGTCCTTGTGGACGTTAAAGGCTTAGTTATGTGTTATGAATAATTTGTGTTTGTTAGGTTTATACTCTGAACAGTTTGTTTTGCAGGCATAGGCAATAGATTTCTGGGTATTTTTTTCAGAAATTAGGAAAAATACAGCTCCAGAGAAATTCACATGGGAAATAATAGGAGACACGTTTTTTTTTTCTTTCAGGAATTTAAAGTGAGTTTTTTACTTTATATTTAACAATTGTAAAGTCCCTTTACACCTTGATTACTCAATTACATTATCAATAAATGCAAAGACCTAATGAGAGCTCAAGCTCTTTATGGGAACTGATTGCATGTTGAGATGACATGTACAAAATGGGTAGAATGAAGGGAGCAGAGCCTAACTTTTCCCATGGGGAAAAGTCTGCAGGGTGATAACGTCAGCTTTTATCACTACTTGTATGGTTGGCTGCATCCTATATTGTTCAGAGACTGGCAGACTCATCTGTCTCCATTGGCTGTCATACAGTAGGCTCTATGGATCAGGGAAAGAGTATCAGCGTGAAATGTCAGGGTGATTTGGTTGGCCATTTACCTTTTTTTTTCTCCTTGAGAATTGCTGCTGGTATTGTAGATTCTTTTCTCCACAGTAATGGAATTGTTAAAATACCACATATGAAGTGTTTGCCCACGCACTGGAAAAAGAAGTGATGGAGAGAACAAAAATCAGAGCTGTATCAGAGATTACACCAGCATCTCGGCAGTGAAATGATTTGATACCTTTTATTTGTGGTGCTTCTAAAATCAAACATGCATGTTTTAGTTTTCTGAAACATTTCTGAAATTTGGTCGAACTCCCTAATAGGTAGAGATTTTATTTAGATTTTATGTCATGGTGAACACTTGAGCAGTGTTAAATTTTGAAGTGGAAGAAAAATAACTTGCACCTTGTATAACTAAGAATCTGTTTATGCATTTTGATTAAATTCACCCACTCAAAATTATGCTGATCAGTCTTTCACTGCAATCAAAGCTGAAAGTTTTCATTCCTGCTCGTTTTGATTAAAGGGTAGTAAGATCAATAATGTGCTGGTCTTGTCATAGATCAGCAAAGTATTGCTGACTAATAATTTTAGAACTAGACTTTGACTTCAACTGATCTTAGCTATGCCTTGGTTGTTCTCTCTGTATGGTCAATATCATAGCTAGACTGGAAAATGAACCTCTACTACATTTTAAACTATTTTGACCTTTATTATACATTTTTTAAATAATAGTTTACCCTCCTGCTGTGAAAAGGTAGGCTCTCAGCATTCTAGTGACACCATCATATTTATGGTGAGGATTGGGAGATTGGGGTATTGTTCTTTAAAGGAACAATAAGTAAGAGTTGTACTATAAAATTATCCAAAATTATTCTCATTTGTAGCCTGGGAAAGAAGTAACATTCAATATTAACAGCCAGTCTCCGTTTTTTAAAAAATATCTTAGTTTTTCTCCTTTCAAACCAAGAGGTGCTGTCTGCCTTTCTAATGTACAGTAGTGCAGTATTTAGCTCGTACTCACTTATTGGTTACTGAGCCAATCGTTCTGTGTGAGAATTCTCAGGGTCGTCAAAACAGAGTACAACATTTAGTATTTTCTGTTGGCAAAAAGAGCAGCATAAAAGCCATCAAGGGAAGTGAACCAGAACTGGCCTTAACACCTTATAAACGTTGCCATCCTTATACAGTAAGGTATTTGCACAACAACTAACCTTGGCCAAATGGTCTTAGCTTCTTAACTTAATTTTTAGATTTTGTTTTGGGGGTATTAGATTAAAAGCTACTGAAGACTCACTTTTTAGAGATGAACTTTAATTTTGACAACAATGAATAAGTTTCATTCAGTTAACAAATATCATCACTTATTATTAAAATAGATTTAAATCAAAGTTCATGATAGGAGTAAATGAAAATTAAGAACTTGTTTAAAAACTAATACCTATAACAATTTGGGACCCACAGTTTTTTTAAGAAGCTATTTAATGCTTTTAAAGATTAGTCATTTAAGAAGACAAAGAGCCCATCTTTAAAATAGTTTGCAGGACATTGTTCATTGGGACAATGAAGAAATATAGGGAAAAGGAACAAAAAAAAAAAGCAAGGTAAAAGAAACAAAATGCAAAGGGCTTATGGAGGATGACAGATACGAACGAAAGAAACAAACAGCCAAAAAAAAAACACGAACAAAAAAAAGAGAAACAAAAGGCGAAAAAAAAACGCCAGCAGAAAACGAAAGACAAGCCAAAAAGAAAAAACTGTTGAAAAAGATCCAGCAAACAGGAACTGAAAAAGAAAAACAGGTAAAGGGAAAACAGACAAAGAACAAAAACAAGGGCACCGAAAACAAGTGAGGGCACACCAGAAAACAAAGCAAGAAAAAGAAAAAACAAAAAAGCAGCACAGAACAACAAAAGCAAAACAAACAAAACAAAAAGGCACACAAAAAAAACAGGCTTGAAGGTCCAATAACGCCCCCAACAAAAAACAAAAACAAAACAGCACGCTCCAAAAAATGCACAGCTGGTCTCCTGAGATCTAACGCAAGCCAAAAAAGACTCTCAGGAGCTAAGCAACGAATGACAAAGGCAAAACCCACACTGGAACAACAGTCTGGATGAACATCTCAACTTCTGGAGGAGAAAAGTTAATTTCCTACTTGGCGCTGAAGCTGAGTTTAAAAGTTTGGAAGTGCAGAACTTTAAAGGCTAGCGACATAAAAGCGATCTCATCTCAGAGTGGGCTCTTTAACTGGGAGAAATCAGGCAATCAGTTAACAGGAAGCCTCTACAGACGCATGAAAGCGGCATGGTATCAATCACCTTCCAGCTAGAGTTTTTAATGGGAAGCAGAACAGCTTAATAAATAACACAAGTGAAGCGTATACTGATACTAATGATCTTTGGATTACCTATTATGGGGAGCAAAAGAGCTGGGAGTCACTTAATTATTCTCTGTGGATGCCGGGCGCAGTAGATCACAAAACAAAAGTCAGCTCACTAAATAACCTGAGCTCCTGGTAAAGTTATGAGGTCAGACCCAGTGTGAGTCAGGTTCAGTTATTGAACATTTTAGTATAATAATAAATGCATGTATCTTTCCAGGTTAATGAGCTGCTGAAAGACATAGAGCACAAGTGTATTCTTTTTATAATTAAAGGGTTTTTGTTTCAAATTAAGCCTTGCATTTTTCTTCCATCTATAAGATACTTTTATGTAATTTTGATGAATGTATATGATGATAAGGAATCATACTGAGACATCAGAAGTTGTGACGTACATCTTCTCTGCATCTTATGGATATACTATTATTCAGTTAGTTGCAAGGAGATAATATTAAAGCCAAAAGAATAAAAGTAGACTATGTATTTGTGTTGTCAATTAATGAAATTAGGGCTGAAACTCTGATGTAGATTAATTGTGACATATTGATTATCACAATAGTTGTCAGCTAATTCGGTGAATGAATTCATTCAGTTATCTAGAGATATGATACACAGACTATAAAAAAAGCCATAGATTCAGGTGAAACTAGATGTTTGTTATTTTTCTGCTTTAAAGTTGTCATTGTCAAATTCATTTTTATAAAAGTTTATAAAATGGATGTAATATTTAAAAAGAGAAATGTGCTGTTATTGAAATAAGCAGTTGTTTAATATCTCACAAGAAAACAACGCTTTCAGCCTGCTATTTTGGATTTTACTGCACTCTTTTATTATGGGAAGGGGAACACATCACATGTAAACCGACTGCTTCTAAAGTTGTTGACAACACAAACAACGGTGAAGAATGGGTTGATTCCACAGACATATTTCAGTCACTATTGCAGAGTTATTAAGCAGTCAGAAGAACATCAGCTGTCATCAGCTGACAGGATACAAGTTTTGGGTGCAGCTCTGTATGTGTTAGAGCCACAAGTAGAGCCTACAACCCCAAAAAGCAGTAACACAACAGCAGATGAAGTAGGGTAGCGCAGACTTAAGCAAAAAACAAAAAAAATCTTAGAGTCTGTAGTGAAGCATTTACTTCAATATGCCATATGCATTTACCTCTTAGATTTTTTAAAATATATTTTTTTATCATAATAAGGCAGAGACTGCTTAAATAAAGGTATGTTATTTATATTTATAATATTTATGGTCATATTCTTACCTAACGAGCCTTGTTCCAGCTAATGGCTGCCTTTTTTGATTAGCATTTCACATTTAATGAAATGCATAAGAATAACATCACCCTCCATGCTCCCGTAACATATCAAGACTCCGACATAATTTCTCCTGCAACTTTAGAGGCTTCTTGTTCAAAGAAGTTTGCCAAAAATCCTCAGAGCACAACAGCCTGTGGATGATCAGACCAGCCCACCTGTTCCTCATTAGCTGTATAGCTCCATTTAAGACAGTACTTATCCTCTTTACCATAGTGAAATAATCTAAACTAACATCTGGATGACAGTATTGCTGCAATCAAGCAGCAATGTACTGTTTTACCATATTACATGTGTTTTTACACAATCTTACCTCATGTATTTAAGACTTTAAAAAAATAAAGATCCCAGACCAGTTGATTTGGAACTCAAATTTTGAGAAATATGCTCATTTTGTGTCTTGTTTTTTATGTCTTTTATCACATTATAATGTCAAATATTGCCCAATTGTTTCACAATTGGTATACTTTTTTCCAAGTTTTGCTTTTGTAGGAAATGCGTGTAACAGGCGTTTTAACTATAAACACTTTGAAAATGTATTTTTATCCTCAATGTATGAAACCCTCACAAGATAAGGAAGGAAAAGAAAAGAAAAAATGCAGAGTGGGATGCTTGATATCAATTAAATTCAGAGGGAAATTTAATGTTGTAGCAACTCAGATTGTTACAGGTGTTGTAGGTGTTAATAACTGTAGGCAGGAAGGATCTTCGGTAGCGTTCTGTCTTTCACCAGATCTGGAGAAGCCTCTTACTTAAGAAACTTTGCTGTTGTTTAAAAATCTTCTAAAAAGGAAGTTCACTGTTGTCCATGATGTTCTTTACTTTAATTGAAGAATGTTTCTTTGTGAAATGATCTCCAGAGTTTCTAGAGGAGTTCCTTAAATAGAGCTGCCCTTCTTTAAAAAAAAAGCTCAACAAGCTAATAAAGTCATTAGCTCTAATACTGTTACCCCAGCGGACGATGAAGATATCACACTCCCCACAACAGACTTATAGAAGATATCTACAGTAGCACCTTAGGAAATATAATCTGCTCTGTCCCTTCTTGTAGACAGATTCACAGTTGTGTCTCCTGTCTAATTTTCGTTTGAACACCAAGGTTCTTATACTCCTCAACCACATCCACTTCTTCTCCCATGATGTTTATAGGTTTCACTTTTTCCTGTTTCTTCTGAAATTTACAATCATCTCCTTTGTTCCATTGACATTCAGGATCAAAAGATTGTTTCCACACCATGTCACAAAGTGGTTCGCCAGCTGTCTGCACTCAGTTTCATGTCCATCTTTGATTTACCCAATGACTGCAGAGTCATCAGAGTATTTCTGCAGATGGTAAATGGTTATACAAGTCCCTGTACTTATATAGCGCTTTTTCAAGCCAGGAGACTTGACCAAAGCGCTTTACACTACATTCCGTCATTCCCCCATTCACACACACACTGATGGTGGCAAGCTACATTGTAGCCACAGCTGCCCTGGGGCTCACTGACAGAAGCGGGGCTGCCATACACAGGTGAAGTGTCTTGCCCAAGGACACAACAACACTGAAAGTCAGAGCCGGGGTTGAACTGTCAATTCTTCGATTTCAGGGCAAACTCTTACATCCGACGCCACTGTCGCATTAAGATGACAAATGACATGACTCTGTCTGGTACTGGAAGTCTGAGCTTTACAAAGTAAAAAGGAATGGAGAGAGTACTGTCCCCTGTGGTGCTCCTGTGCTGCTGACTACTTGATTAGACAGTTGACCCTTCAGTCTAACAAACTGTGGTCTGTTTATCAGGTAGTCTTTGATCCAGGCGATTGTTGATGCCTCCACTTGAGTAATCTGAAGTTTCTCACAAAGCAAGTCAGGCTGAATTGTGTTAAATGTACTGGATAAATCAAAGGACATAATTCTGCCTTGTCTAAATGACATTAGGTTTGTTGAAGCAGGTGTATGATCATGTATCATCAATTCAATCTCCACGGGAATAATCAAACTGCAGGGGATCCTGATAGCTGCTTGTTTCTTTGCTGAGGTGAACCAACAGAAGTCTTTACAGGACCTTCATGATGTAGGATGTCAGAGCAACAGGTCTATAGTCACTGAGGACTGTTGGCTGAGTTTTCTTTGGTACTGGAACAAAGTAGATGGTCTTCTATATCACTGTACCTATCTTCTGGGTCAGACTAATTGTGAAGAGGTGCTGTAGAATCCTACATTGCTGCTCTGCACGGGCCTTTAGCATTCTGAAGCTGACACAATCAGGACCTGGTGACTTATCACAATTTAGTCTCTAGTTGCCTCTTTACTTGACTTCTAGAGACAGATAGGTAAATCATAGAAGGAGCAGCACCATCTTCTGATCTGGTGACAAACTAATGAAAGCATGAGAGTCAATGGCAGAGGAGGGCAGGATTTCCATGTGACTGTGGGCAGGAGAGAAGGATGCTGAGCTTGTTCCTGAACTGAAATTGTTGAGAAATGTATTTAGTTAATTAGCTCTTTCCAGACTTCAATCTGTCTGATCTTCCTGTTATCAGTGATTTTTGATTATTTATTTTTTTTAATGTGTTTTAAGCTGTTTTTTCTTAGGCTATATTACTTTCTGGATAAGATATTGATAGACATTGTGAGCAATTTTTGTAAAGCTCATTGGTAAGTTCCCGTTTCATTTTCTTTATTGGCGAATAATGGATCTGACTGTTCTCTCTTTGATTACCCAATTTCCAAACTGATTCATGTCAATGACTGTTTTTATTAATGTTTTTGTTTTTCTCAATTTCTTGAGGTTTTCTTGTGTTGTAGTTGCAAACCTTTTGGCCTACTTAATATTGTTAAGCAAGTTATATTTACATGGTTTCTTTATTTTGCATGTCTGATATTAGCATGTCTGCATGGGGCCAGTGAACCTCAACCAAAAAATTTGTTGAATCTTTTGGTTTATGATTTTTTAAAGGGGACACTTTTTTCACATGAAATGCTGTTAGGATGGAAATGCCTTTCTTAGCATTTATCAAATTGAATGAAGTCTAAGTCAAAGTACTTGGAAAAAACAATGGAGTTTGTTTTTACAATAGGTTGCACATTTTCTAAAGCAAAAAGAATGCATTTTTTGCTCATAAATGCAGTAGCCACATAGTTGTATTTCTTGTTTGTCTTTTCTGGCTAAGGAAGAATAAAACTACAGATACCTTTTAACATGGTTTGGCAGTGTTTGCTATTTTATTCCGTCCTTGCCAAGATTTTTTATCTGCTGCACCGCCTGTTGTAGAAGCTGCCAGCTACATTGAATACTCATCATTCTTTTTGCTCTGATTCTAACTGGGCATCATGTCACTTTGATTTTATTCAAGGAAGTGAGTCGTTGCTTATTTCCATTAGAGATTTTTTCACTCACACTGTGGGTGTTGTCAACTGCTGACAAAGAGAAATTAATGTCTTTATCCATGCATCACAAGATTTCGCAGTGTGCCTCTGCCAGGAACGGAGAGACACGCAAAATAAAAATAAAAGAACTGGTGGTTAGTGAGTGAAGGATCTGGTGACAATTAGTGTGGAATTGTTTAGAAAACAGAGATGCTCGCCTAAAGAAGATGAGGAAAGGGGGCATAAACTGTATTGGTACCATTGCGCTGGTTTTGTATGTAATTATTTTTTTCTGATCCCAGTCATCCTGCGGGAATCCTTTTTAATCTGTGACTGCAGGGCCCGATGGGTTATCTTTCTGAAGTAGTTTGCATTTTTTTGGCTGAATGTGCCTGTCTTTGAGTTCTTTATTGATATTTTGTGGATCTCATGCATTGCAAGCAAATTTTGTAAATAAAGTATATAGAAATGGCAATACTTTGCAGCATGTTTGACATGTTTCATTTTGTTTGATGAAATTATAATTTAAAGGGGTTTAGTTTGGCTATAAGACTTTCAAATCAACAGGCCTGCAGCTTACTCTGGTTGCATACAAAGTCTTTCTGAAAAAAATTGCCATATCCTGCTTGCTTATAATTTTTTTTTCTGTGTGTTTTACTTTTTGTTTTTGATCCGTATATTAGTAAACAAAGCCCTTCTGTGTGAATATTTACCATAACACCATGGGACTGTGGTAACAACTTTACTCTTTCACATTGTTGTGAAAAGGTACTGTAAGCAAAGTCTGCAGAAGGAAAACTAAGAAAAACAGAAAAACACATATTTCTGTGGGGGGCAAACCTGAAACTCATTGTATAGTGGCTTAGTTTGGCTCCATGCAGACTTGTGTTATTAGTGTTATTAGTGTTATTGACGTGAGCACATGGCTACTTACGCAGATAGGCTACTCCTGTTTTTTTTCTGTTTGATATCTTTGATAGGATTGTCTCTGGTCTCCTACATAACTTCCCGAGATTTGGTTTGACCAAAATATTAGCAGCTGTTGTATTATGATCAAACCAGTGTTTTGTTTCATTGACATATCTGTGTTTATGTAGAGGCCTGAATCTCTGAGCTATTTTTTTTGTATTTCTGTGTGGCGGGTAGCATAAAAAAAACAAATATTAATTAATAAAAAGCGCAGGGCAAATCTTTCTTTTGAGGAAAAAGTACCTGTGATGCCAACATGGTTTTCCAGATTTGAAGCAAGATTTTATGATTGACAGTGCCAAATGCTGCTGTTAAATCTAGAAGCACTAAACAACAGAGCTGTGGGAATCGACAGTTAACAAAAGATCATTCAAAATTCTTAAAGTGCCATTTCAGTGATATGGCATAGCTTAAAAGAAAGATGCTGAGCTTGTTCCTGAACTAATTTTGTTGATAAATGTATTCATTCAATTGGCTTTGTCCAGACTTCCATCTGTCTGATCATCCTTTTATCAGTGAAAACAAGTCAGTCTTTAATAACAAAGATCTTATCAACAAAAAAAATGAAAGCTGTCACAAAAAGTTTGGTAAAACACAGCATTTGTTATGTTTTAGCGTGGAGAACCTCGTAGTTCATGCCAACACAGTGTGAGGTTTTAAAGATTTATTGACAAGAGGGATGATGTTGACAAGGTACAGGCAGGCAGGTCCTGGAGATGGGCGGCAAGGGTGTAACTTTGTGATGAAAATTGGTGGGGACACTCTAAGGGTGGTGGCTGATGGACCTACAGTTACTCAACGCGAACGCTTTCATTAAGTTTTTGTATTTTCCAAAAATGAGCTCAAACATATATTTAATGCTTTCCTATTGTTGAAAACACAAGAGAACTATAATACAGTAATATTTATATTTACTGATAGTTAGAGAATTGTCTTTTAGTGCATTACATATATAGGGCCCAAAAACATTAATGTATTAAAATAAAACGAATAACAGTCGAATCCGAAACAAAAATCGATATATCATGCATCCCTAGAAGTACAATTTCCATTCCATCCATCCAGAAAAATATGGATATGCCTCATTTTTAATGAAGCACAGCATAATTTTTTCTTGTAAACTTTCTGTTAAACTTGGAGATCTTTTTTATTGCATGTTGCATATCCCAGTAAAACTGTTTCCCCTTTAAATCTGCAGCTCTCCCTACTTCTCTCAGTGCTCTGTTTAAAAAGATTTATGAACCTTTTTACTAATATCATGATGCAAGAAACTAAATTTTAAGATATGTTGAAGCTCTGCAGTCTGATTCTATCTGTACAATAAGAGAACATGTTAATTTTAACTTGTAACTGGGAGTTATGGTCCTCTGAGAAGGCTAGATTTTTTAACTAGTAAAGAAGAACAAACTGTTTTCTCAAGCTTCTTGCATTATAATGTATGAACTTACAATTGTTGCCATTTTAGCTGAAAAAGCTCCATATGTCAAACAAACAGATTTTTCAGTGGTATGATCTCAAATTTTTTAACATACCCGTTTCCTAACTTTTACTTAAGCATCGAGGTAGCTGCCGGTTAATATTCACTGAGTGCTGCTGTGTTTGTCTCTCCTTCTCCACGTAACTCCTTGTTGCTCAGTGACATGCGACCGCAAATCACATGTCTCAAAGTGACAGATCCGATGATGTTACACCGAGAGATGGGACAGGGGAGCAGCAGGAGAGAGGAAAAAAAACTCTGACTCAAAATGCACTGAACACAAATAACTGCACCCAACCTCTGTTACCTTTGGCTAAATTAAATAAGCGGAAAGGGGAAAAAATGCGGAAATTATTGGTGGGGACACGTCCACACGAGTCCTTCAGAAAGTTACGCCTGTGATGTGCGCGACTGAATTTTTCAGTTTATGCAGGGGCACACTTGAGCCTGAGTAGCTGACAGCAACAGGCGAGATTTTAGTTAAGAGAGAGGATTAGCCAAGGCTTCAATCTGCAGAAAAGATCTGCTGCAACTAGAACTTGCAATGATGGTCAGATGTTGTGTGGATCTGTCCGGAAGGTCAGGCGTGGCCCGAGCTGCCCAGAGGATGAGACGTGGCCTGCAGCTGACAAGAAGTTCAAACATGGATTTAGCTGCCCAGAAGGTCAAGCATGGCTTGCAACTGCCCAGATGATTGTAGCCAGAAGAACCTGTGTTTCCTTTAAGGATGAAGGCAGGAATAGGTAGAGTAGAGTGATTAGTTTTCATTCTGGCAGCAAGTGGAGAGTGAGGCAGGTATATAAAAGTAGTGCAACAGGTGGAAAGACTTGGGAATAATTAGTGTAGCAGTTAGAGCTAGTCATGGTGCCACCTGGTGCACTTGGAGGAAGCTTATGTATTTCATTCAGTCACTTCCCGATGCCCAAGGAGGGGTGTGGTGTGCTACAAAACATCCAGGAAACATGGAAATTTTCCCGAAAGCTTCGTGTGATTCACTGATGTTTAGCAAAGGCTGGCAATCATTTACAATCATAGCAGAGCCATTTAAGCAGCTAATAGAAATCCAAAGTAAAAACAATATGCAAAAGAGAGCCAGTAGACATACCGCCGTGCTTCTGGTGCAATCTTGCTGTTGCTTCTTGATACACTGTGTCTACAAAAAGGTAGTCAGAGCAACATATGCTAGTTTTCTTATTAAATTATCTCTGGAATTTGTTTTCTTTTTTATCAAAGAATGAGGTGCTATATAAAAATACTATGGTTAAAATCACATAAAACTAGAGTCTAGTGAGCCTTTTGTGTTTTATTGTGACACTCACCAGCAACTATAACCTTGAATAGTGTCCTTACTTCCTACGCAAAAAGAATATCATAATGTGAAAAATATTTATGCATTTATTTAACTTGCTTTAATGGTTTTCTTAAAAGACCCGGTTTTCAGCATTCCTTTAGACTGTGGCTACCATGGTCTGCTCCATAATTTAATTTTTTCCTATCTTGAATTACACAATGCAGCTTCTGATATCATTCCCATTGTGGTCCTTTTGGTCCTTAATTAGCATCCCTATCTGCTGTCTCTCCTCTTCAAAGAAAGTTAAGGGCAGGGGAAGGCTAAAAAAACTAGATAAAAATGCAAATCTCGCTCACCTGTTTAATGCCGGTGACTGATTTGAACTTTGAACCAGTCTATTTAAAACTCCTAGGTTGCATTGAGTAATTTTTTTAAATAATTCATATCTCAACAAGTTTAAATTAAGTTTAATGAAAAGGCAAAAGGTTACATGTTAGAAATAATTTCATAATTCTTCAAGTTACAACATTAAACATTAGTCAGACATCAGAGGATGCATATGATAGTTTTTACTATCCCTCCTAAACACACACACAAATATAAACTTGTCTCTCTATCTTTGTTGGGACTGTCCTTTTAATTCCACTAATTTCTACTGCCTAACTATGACCCTTACCCTGCACCTAACCATTACAGGTTCATACCTAACCTTAACATAAACTCAAATCACACCTTAGTCCTAAATGTGACCTTTGGCCCAAGAGCATCTTTTCCCTAATGGGTTCCACAGCAAAATGTATTTAAAACAAGAACACACACCTAAATATTTTAAAGGGAATCATTTTGTAACATTTACAGCCCAAGATCAGATTTTCAAGTTTCTTGACTAAATCATTTTTCTTTTATACAGAAGGTCTTTGGAAAGCAAATTAAATCTAGCTGAAAATCTGAATTTATGAAAAGAAACAGCTGCAATAAAGTTGCTTTTTTTACTTTTTGTTAAGGCATTTGATTAGTCTGGATTTTATTTAGGGCTATCAAAACAAATATAACATTGGGGGATTCAACGAGTGTGATGGAGTAAAGACATATTTGTCAGACTTCTGGATAATTCATTACTTACGGATACATATAAAAACCAATCAGACTTGTAAGTGCTTTAGTATGGCTTTAAACAACAAATAAATGTTAAATGGTTGTCTTCTGTGTAACGTATCCCATTAAAGCTCAGGTATGAAGCCTCCTGATCTGCATGCTTCGGCTCTGCATCCAGCAAGAGTAAAGGGAACAGCAACAACTCTCCATGTGAGCTTCCTGCAAAAGCTACAGTAGCATGGATCTGCAAACGCTGAACTCAGACCATGTTACCACCATAAAAAGCGATATCTTTTCAAATATAAAACAAATTTAAGTAAGTGACCACTTATAAGTTTGACCAACTGAAAACTGAGCTATAGAAAGCGAGAACAAAGATCATTGCTATTTGAGGAGAAATCAAACAGATAAAACTGGACATGGAAAGAATGTAGGTGGTCATGTCCACCTGGTCAGATGAGGTGGTGACAGTGTAGAGCACATAACCAAACACAAAGTTGACTTCCTTAAAGAGAAATGTGGTGATCTTGAAGAAAGGATGAGAAGGGGTAAAATCAGCATTGTTGGTGTTGCAGAACATGAGAGGTCTAGTACACCACAGACCATTTCTGAGCATATCAAATAAACATTCCAGCTAAACAAAGATGTCCAAGTGGTGCACTCACATTGCAGCTTGACAAAGTAAAAACCCAGTGATGACCCACAAGCAGTCTGAGCTAAAATGGAGAATGAAGTGGATGCCACCAATATCTCAAGAAGAGTGCACAAGTGGGGAGATAAAATTTAATACAAAGAAAAAACCATTGCAGTATTCTCGGAATATACAGCCAGTGTCATCACACTGGTTTGTACAGAGGTCAGAAAGCTTCTGAAAAACAGCCAAGGGTCTACAATGGCATATTTTTCACTGTCAGGTTCCACATCACCCACAATGATGTGGAAAAGGGATGTTTAGATGTTGCCAGAGCAGATGGTCTACATGAAGGAGCACAATATCGCAAAACCTGAATTAAAAATGTACTATCTCTATCTGTTCCTTTGGTTTTTTTCCTGTCCAAAAGCCATAATGTTAAATGGTGTCAATAAAAGAGAAGCAGGACTCAATGTAAATGATTATTAATGAATTTTATAAAAGGTTTAGAGATGAAGTGATACCACTGTTTTTAAAAGCAAACCACTGTACATTGATTTGTTGAGTTATGGCACCGTCATAGAATAATGCAGCAATAGTTGTAATTAGTGGTGGAACTCGAAAAGAATTCTTAATTTAATTAATCACATGGTCTGTAATTGCAGGTAATCATATTTTAACTGAAAACCACATTAAAGCTAAACTTCACAATCCAAAACATCTTAATGTAAGACCAGTGATAGATTGAATTCAGAATTTATGTCACAGAATGGCTAAATATTGAATAAAGATAGTGTTCTCAGCCCCCGGATTCTCTGCCTTTTTCCAGTGAGTTTTCAAAAGACTAAATGCGTAGACCGGGACACCACTTTAATTTTTTTTGGGGGGGACAGACTCCAAAGAGATTTCTGTTTTATAAAGTATTTGTTTATTGCAAGGAATTGTGCCTTCTCTAGCCGATAGGGGTTTTAGTAATTGGGTAACATATGTTCTTAGCAAAATGCACCATGTTATTACAGACAGACTTGAAATCATTTGAACAAGCTGCCTTGCAGAGATTTCTTCAGATATCTAGAATTTAGGAGTTTCTCAACAAACCTTAAATAATATTGTTCAACAACCCTCCCATGTTAAAGGGCTTTCAATCAAGGTACAACAAGGGAAGATAATTTCAAAATCCATGTCACTTTTACAATGCGTTTTCAATTAAAGATAAAAAAAATATATTTATTCAGTATATATATGTGTAATGTATCAAAAACCTGAGTTAAATGGGAATCAGAAATGAATAACCACATAGTCGTGAAAAATCTCACATATGTTGGCAGACCTAGCACGCAGGTTGGGAATTATACTCGTATCCTCTGGATCCTCCAAATTCTAAAGCTTTCTTAGATGATGTCTTTGCAGCCCTAAACTCAGTACTTCACTCAGTCTCGTAAAAAAATCCATCCTTGAAGCTATCATTACAGACTTTTCTGTAAACAGCAAATTACATCTATTATATATTCTGCTGAGTGTGATGGTTAATTGTAGCCTGGGTGCCATTCCGAACTTAGTCCCGCCCACAAAGTTTGAGGTCGGGGAAGTTCGGTCTGGCTCTGCTCCATAGTAGCGCGAGTATTATCGCCCACTGTCAGGCGATCCAATCAAATTGTCAGGGCGGGCTTTATACGATGATGGACAGATGACCAACAGTAACGTAATCAACCACGTGACCAATGTGCGCTTGGGTGACAACAATAATGGCTGCCGCTGGAGAGTTTAGGTGAGTAGATTCTGCTATTAGGTCTGTTCTAGAAGACATCGACAGCAAATTAATTTCAAAAGAGGAACAGAGAAACGCGATCAAGTCTCATCTTCTTATTATAGGCATGCAACTGCACGCTTTGATTTTTGTGGACAACAACTATGCCTCGCTTAACATAAGTCACGCACTCCGTTGCTCTTATTGGTTGTAGGTCTATCCAATTGAGTGCAGAGGCATTTTTTTTCCTGGTTCGTTCAAAACACGCCCCATAATCACAGCTCTATGGAGCAGTATCAGACCCATATTCTGAAGAATTGAGTCGGACTACGTCAGGATAGGTTAATTGCATTACCGCTAACTGATTAAGATCAGATACTTGTATCTATGTCAAAATGTATTAAATTTACCAGATGGTGAAAATTATTTACTTAGAATTAAGAGGGAAATTTTTGCTATAAGGAGAAGTACTTCTGTCCTGCCCTTGCAAAAATGTCTCAACAGATAAATTACATATCGTTTTGTGTTTGCATCTTTAAAATATGTGAATTGTCAAATAGGTTTCGTCTTCCCTGTTTGTTTTCTTGTTGTGCTGTCATTGTACTTTGATCTCTGTGATTGTCTGGAAGATGTCATAACTTCTAGCGATGTCCACCTCTTTCTATGAACTTAAAACAAAATAAAAAGTAAAATTTTAGAAATACATATGTCTTATTTATGTTTTACTTTTCAAATGTTTGCTTAAAAAATACTTGCTGTGTTTTTCTTACTGTTGCCAAATCTTTCTAGTTTTTTCTTTACAGTTTGTTCATTGTACCGTAAGTAGCTCTCAATTGTACAATGTTTGACGTCTTTGTTCTAAGAAAACAAAAAGAGGCTACATAACCTTTTACTTTCTCTTCTATTCATTGCTCTCTGACTCACTTGTCAGTTTGGCTTCATGCTTACAACGTTGACAGAGTTCCCAATAGGACAGCCAGCTGGTCAGCCAGTTGCAGATGGCCTCTTACATCCACTATGGCAGTGTCCAGCTTTTCTAAAGGCCAACTGAGTCTCATAGCGGGGCCAATCTGGTCAATGATTAACCCCCACTTTTCCCTGTACTTTTCATCGTAATTGAGCTAATGTTCTTCCATGTTGACAGCTTACAGGAGCCTGGGCCTTATACAAACTTAATGATGGCAGGGATGGATGCTCCTCTCTGCTGTTGAAATGCTGTGCGGTTTTTCAGTGGACTTATTCTAACCCTGATTTCTACTGAATTATTGATAGTCAACAGGGTCGGGGTTTGCTTTTAGTGCTCCCCTGTGGAGTACTGCAGGGCTTAGCACTGCATCAGCACTCATAATATCACCACCACCTAGACAGGAAAGAACAGAGAGTGAAAGGTTTGACTGTGTATGAAGCTATGAGTTTTTACGCTTTGACACAGTTGGAGATCCTTTTTGGTTCCTATGAACATTTGCTAACCAACTCTAATGTGTTGCAAAAGTCAGATAAAGTAATAAATGTGAACTGTTAGTGTTAAGAAATTAAGTAAATAAACCTTTAGTTTCAAAGTAGTAGTTTAAAGGTGTACACGCTTATGCACAAGGTAATAACACCTATATTATTTTTATCTTTTTTATCTTTTTAGAATGGTTGGTGAACAAAATATCTACTTCAAGTAACAGAAGCATTCTAAAATAGTTTTTCTTGTTCATTTTTTACATTAAAATACCAGATATTTTAACTAGTACCTTGCTTGTGGTCTCTAAATCCGTTGGGATCCATGGATGTTGGTTCTGTCATGGTTCTGTATAAAGGTTTCTTATGTTTCCAACCAATCTATTTGGATGATAGTTGGAGCAGAAAAAAGAAATCTGAAAGCTAAAAAATAAAAAAACTTATTTAAATAATTATACATAGAAACAGGATGACACTGACCTCCCTTTTTTCATTAAAAAATCAGAGTGGATTTACAGGTTGTAGGTGTGAAAAGACTTTTGTGAAAGACCTGACATTATGCAAATTACCAAGCTTCCAAAGGATGCAACATTGGTGCATGGCTCAATATTACCCTGCAGAATAACTTAAACCCTGAACAGATTAAAGATTAAAACAATACCTAATCATGCAACCGGAGTGGTGTTGCTGTATTAAAGCATTATTGCCAGTATTTGTCTCAGGGGAGGTCTAACATTAATAACCGCACAACTGTAGGTTTACTCAGTGGCCACATTATGAGGAGCAACTTTCTTTTTACACATTTAATATGAAAAACAAAGCAAAAGATTTATTTCTTCATTTGAGGTAATAATATATATAATATATATAATATAAACATATTGGTGTTCTGTAGTTTTTTGTTGTTGTTTTTTTTATGTTCAGCATGCACTCAGACATCTTTGAAAACAAGGTATTCACACAAAAGTTCCATTAAGCTTGTGCATAAATATTAGATAAATAACTGCCTATTACACTTTTTTTGGGGTGGGGATAATGGTGATGGTTGTCTGCTTCTCCTGGGCCCGTTGTCTTCTCTTTTTTTGTGTCTGAATGCACATGTGTCTGTGTGCATGTGTGTAGTCCTAAGTAATTTTCTCCATTGCTCCTTCTCATAAGATATTTACATGGCCATCTATTATGGATTGTGATCTGATTGAAGTTGAGTGTTCCTATGCTGCCCCTTCTGTGAACTCACCACCCACTACTAAGGTTTTGGGACATCAGACTTACATTGGCCACTAAAAATGTTAAAAAGTTAAAATATTTGCACTGAATTATAAAAAAAAAAAAAGCCTGATACCTTTTTTTATTGTCCATTCATTTCTGATGTCATACATTTTCTCCAAACAATTATTGATTAATAATCAAAAGACCAAAGTTATTAGATAGTGGTTAGATATGGCCAGATCTAAAAAAAGTGTTATTCATAATTCCCAACAACATTGACCATTTCCAAATGATTTTATCTTTGCAAAATGCAAAGTAGTTTATACATAAGCCTGCTCACCTGTGTGCAAAGCGCCATAATAGTCTGCTATCTTGACAGTACAGACAATAGGGATGGATAAAGTAGTACTAATGTGTGTAATAAATCTTTTTTCCTCTTGCTAGCAGTTCAGAGCGATTGAGAGGTGGCAGTAAAGACCATTTGGAGAAAATATATCAAATATAGATATAAATTATAGAACTTTATAAATTATATTAATAATATTTTTTATTTGTGTCTCTTTATCACAAAAATATACAAAACTGTGACTCTCAACTAAGGTAAATACCAAGCCTTTATTGCTATGTACTGTTACACCCTTACATATATGCTGGTTTATATTGACGGCACTATCTTTTAATTCAAAATATAAATCCAGGAGAATTCAGAGAATATCAACATTTCTATAGCCTGTGAGTTAGTCATTTCAAACTCAATGACTACTTATTATGGTACTATACATGTTTTCATGGGGTAAATAATGAAGTAGCCTTTTTATGTCTAAGCCAGTTAGCACCTCCAAGGGAACAATGAAGAACAGTGCAATATCCAGTGCAAATAAAAGATCCAAAAAGTATATGATACTAGGAGGAAAAAGACTGAAACAGCACTTGGAATACAGAATGAATGTCTGTTTTCACTAAAGCGGAAAGCTGTCGAGGCATTAAAATATGATTGACAGGTGAGTAAATATCCTTATTAATACTCACACCTGTTATATTCCAATGCTATATTTTTTTTCTTTCCAGTCTTAGTACAAATAATATTATAAATAAATAGACAGACAGACAGATATTTCTGATGGAGGCTCCAGGGAGGATTTACTCAAACTTAGAGTTACTCAAACTTAGAGTTGCTGTAGATCACAAAGGAACTGCAGATGGAACTGCCTTGGGTCTAACATCTGCAAACAGCCCTTATTTATTCTAATTGCTGTTTATTTCTCCTGTAATTTTCCAAATGAAAGAATCTTTTTCGAAAATGTCTTTGCCCCCATATGAACAGAGCCCTCTCCTTTTCTCCTCCCTGGTTTGTGTGGTACAGCCCATCTCTGCTGAAAACACTACACTGGGGATGAGGCGGAAACAAGACACAGCTGGTGTCATCTCAAAAGTGCTTAAGAATTTATATGACATTTTACTAATTTACTCGTTTATTGACAAACAGCTGTACTGAAACCTGGACCAAAAGTGACATTTTCTTGGTTAAATTCTTCTTCTCTGTCTAACTGTGCATAGTGTGCAGGGGGAAATTATTGCATACACAACAGAGAAAAAGACAAAAAGGTGACTGGGGGGCCTTGTCATGTAATTTCTATTGTATAAAATTCATTAAGAGATTACTTGATTAATACTTATCTGTATTTTATTAGGATAAAAGGATATTTGCTCTTTTTTTATATACAGTAAGCGTATAACTTGACAATGCATATTTAAATCCCTTTATGTCTGTCTTTTGCACTTCTTCAATGCCTTTTTCCTTTTAGCTCTCTTGCCCCACCTTTTGTCTGTCTGTGCCGCCACACTGTCTCTTTAGCACACAAACATGATCAAAAAGCCCAGACAAATAAACACACTGACCTCTCTGTGGTCCCCAAGATGCTTCGCTGTCATTTACTTCTCTTTTCCTTGCAAAATTTTCTCTGTTTAATTCTTTAAGTTCTTTCTATTGATTTTTTTTTTCTCCTCTGATCTCCTCCATCTGCTCTGCTGTACATTTCTCTGCATCTCCACTTTTTTTTACATCCTACATGGCGATGGGATTCTCTCTGCTTTTTAATCCTCTGTGATATTTTATTTTATTTTTTTTGTCCTTGTTTTTTTGTGTATTACAGCTTTTATCAGCTTTATGTTAGCAGTTTATTCAATTGTAACTCAGAAAGTAGGGA
Source organism: Cyprinodon variegatus (assembly GCF_000732505.1). Lineage (NCBI taxonomy): Eukaryota > Metazoa > Chordata > Actinopteri > Cyprinodontiformes > Cyprinodontidae > Cyprinodon > Cyprinodon variegatus. Next base: position 515,173 of record NW_015150589.1, read on the forward strand.
AATGTTAAATGTAATTTCAAATGTAAACGCTTATTTTATTAGGGTTTAATGTGATTAACTGACACAAAGTAGCATATAATTAGAGAAAAAGAAAAAATGAAAATATTTCCTTAGCAAATTTTATTTTCTAACCAAATCAACCTTATTCTACCTGGATGTGCCAAAAAAAGAGTATAGCTGTAATGAAAATACTTCTGGTTTGCTATGTAATAATAAACAGTAGTCCTTTGTTAGAATTTAGAGGTGATTTTAGATGTTTGAAGTACTACCTGGTTATAGAGCAGTGTCACAAGACCTGATCATGTCATAAAATGCTGTTTAATTCATCATATGATAGAGGAATATGTTTGTCACTAACTTAAAAAGACCTAAATTTCCACTCAATAGAACTAGCAAGGAAACCACCAGCAGCCAGGTGACCTCTACATTCATGGAGGGCTCACAGAACTTAAAATGCTCTCTGTTGTGAATTAACTCCATAAATCAAGCCTAAATTTGGAGATATAGCTCTGGCAGAATCATGCTGTAGGAGGTGCTTCTCTAAAGCAGGGACATGTCACGAAAGAAAACCATTAATAACACTTGAAACTAGGTTGGAGGTTAACCTTCCAGGCAGAACAGTTGTAACCATATATATACTATACATTAGCTGGAACTGTGTTAAAAGTTATTTACTTGTAGGAATACGTGAAATCCTGGAGCCTTCACCTTCTGCTTTCACAATTGTGGACTTCTATGTGTTCTATCAAATAAAATCCACAAAATATAGTTTCAACTGATGGATGTTCATTAATGATGTACCACACTTCCTGGGGTATGAATGTTGTTCCAAGGGACTTAATTTGAGCCTTTTTGCATTTATGAGTAAGAATATGTGTACAGAACCCTGCAGCCATTCTGACCAAGGTGGACAGTCAAACTGAGATTACTAAACACCGAAATGCCCTGGCAGACATGCAGAGATCTTTCTGACAGGGGAGGAGCTTGAAGAGAGATGTATTAGGGTGTATTCACAACAGAAAGTTGTTTGTTCTTTTTGTATTTAGTACAGTTTGCTTTTACATTGTACCTCTTGCAAGAGAGCTACAGGTCATAAGCAGAACACCACTCATGTGGCAACAGTTGCTGCAACTGGACAGAAATTATTAAGAGCACAGACACAGAAATGGAGCAAAATTTATCCTAGAATGTCTAAATAATGCATTTCTGTTCTACATATTTGTGCTGGTAAAGCAGCAGCATAATTTTAAGTGTTAAGAACAGTTCATTAAACACAGTTAGGTTCAGTCCAACTGTTTGCTGCTTGCTTGGGTGAAATAACATCACAAAAGGGTGGAAATCAAGGTGGAAAAGTCTCTGGGCAGTTTAAAGTGGACAGAACGTGGCAGGTGAGAGTACATCATAAGATGCAGTTTTTCCCCTTTCAATTCATTCATAATAGCTTCCAGTCTTTCGTTTTCACTGTCTGGTTTAGTATATTTCCTTTGTTTACATATTTTATTTTGACTTTGCTTTTTATCTTTGTGTTTATTCAGATCTATATTTTCAAACGGTCTAGGTCTATTTGCTCCATTGTGCCCCTTGGGTACCTTGAGGCAAATCATAATTTAAACATTAGATCTGCCAGCTTTGTAAGTGGGAATAGATGTTAATGTATTATTCAGTACTTAAAATTTTGGTCTGTTCTCTTCCGCTCCTTCTCCCTGCAACACTGCATAGCTATTGTCTGTAGCAGATGTCCAATGAGGTTACAGCAGATTAGAGATGTAACATTAACTTGAAAAACATTGGGTTAGAACTAAAGAAAATGTTCCTGTGAAACCTTGGTGGACAATAAAGGGTACTGTTTATGTTGTAATCCAACACTTTATTAAAACATATACAAATACAAATATACATTTCATTTCCCCAGGCATCTGCCTGTTTTTTGGAGTGTTTTTTCCCCCCAAAACTGCACCATTCATTGATATTTTTTTTTTATAAGCTTACTGAAAATCTTATTTTCCACATTTTTCTAATTAATCAGTTTAGCTGTGCATTATTGTATGTTGACTTTTTGAGGGCAAATATAGGATAAATGTCTTATCAATTAAATTCCAAAATACTTTATTAATCCCAAAGGGAAATTTAATAATGATTTTTTTTGGCCTTTATCCATAATTTTCTATTTATCATAGAGAGGACTTAATTTCTAAGATCATGACTAAGCATAAGGGGGTGTCCTTACTTGACCTTCAGAGTTTAAAAGCTGGGGAAAATGTGCCTTTAAATTGATCAAAATGTTTATAATGCATATTTAATGTTTTAGTTTTCAGACATTTCTCTTATCATTCCTTTTGTTTTAAAAGTTTACATCTGAAGTTTTCTCTCTCCATCACTTCCTGTTAGTTTTTTCGAGAGTCAAAGATCCACTGTTTCACATGGCTCTGCTATGGAAGGACTATGGCATTAGACTGAGACACATTTGTTACACTGCATAATTCTTTTTCATAGGGTACATGGTAACTCTTAAGAATGACATCACTTTCCCTAGATCTTTATTTCATTAATGTGAAGTTTTGTGGCTTAGACTGGAATTGAAATTTAAAAAGCAAATAAAGATCTTTAAACAAAATAAAAAAACTTACAGTAAAATTAATTTTCATTGGCATTTTTGGTATAGCTGTATGCAGTATGCATACAGTATGTTCATATGTATGTTGTTCTTTTCTTCTTGTATAATCAAACTGTACCATGTTTCAGTACCTAAACGCATCATTGTGACTGAAAGGGACTGGAAGAGTGGTCGATTTTCCATGGCAGATATAAATGTAGCATTGCACGCACAAGAGTGCAGTGACATTAGAAGCCACGACTTTAAAAAAGCAAGCCTTGCTAATAGAAAGCACTTGAGAGCAGGTTTCTACTTTCCAAAATGCAAAGCAGAGTAAAGTCAAATAATTCAAACTCGTAAATCAATAAATTACTGAGGAGTGTTCACACTTTTAAATCTGTTCTAAGACCAAAATAATTTAGTAACATATTTTGGCTTTGTCTAAAGTTTGTTTAAATTACTAAGTGATACTTACTGTGGTGGGTGGTGGTGGTGGCACTCTGACAATCGCCCGGTTGAACCTGACACACCAGCACTTTGGGAGTCTTTTCTTTCTTTCTGCTGGGAAAAGCATGTGAGTTCACCATGTGAGTACACATAACTGAGTGTGAGTCTTTGTCAGTAAGTATGAAGTGTGTGCGGCCTGTCTCATTAATTGATTGTGGATTGCCCCCTTTTGGATTATGGAAGGGTAAATATTGAACCTATGCATATATATATATATATATATATATATATATATATATATATATATATATATATATATATATATATATATATATATACACTCACTGGCCACTTTATTAGGTAC
>NW_015150589.1:519780-522185 GCF_000732505.1 Cyprinodon variegatus
TATACATTATATATTTATAGGCAAATAAGTTGTTAGGTATATTCAAAGCAACACTCAAAGCAGCACAGCCATTACAGACCTTAACGTCTAGTTAAAATTAAAATTCCATGCAAGAGCCCTGGCCTCTTGATTGACAAATCAAATGCAATCTTCCAATATGCATCTTCTTTATTCTTATCCTGGTTCTGTTGCCCTGGCTACATTCCCTAGCATGCCACATTTCGTGACAGGATGGCATCCTTATGCCATCAGGACATTCAGCCAAGCTGACTCCCAGTAATTGTTCCTGCAGTCTTTTCCATACGCAGCCTTTACTTTTTTACATACATTTCATCTTTTCAAATAGAACGAAAAACATAACAGAACTGAGCATTATTTTCTTATTCAATTCGGTCTAATGTTTGAAAACAATACAAATTTGTTAAATTATTTATTAATTTAATTTTATTTGAATTTTTTCTTTTAAAACCAGTAGCACTCATAGCTGTTTTCCAAGCAAATTACTGTGCTTTTTTTTTTATCTTGAAGCAACCATAATCAACCCTTCTGTCTAATAAAGCCCTGTCTTAGTGCTTTTCATGGCTAATTGTTTTTCTGTATTCTAACATACAACGTAAGTAAATTACAAAATTAATAATCTACTTCACAAAAGTCTAATACTGGACTGCCCTCTTTTATATGAATAAAGAGCTTAAAACCTCCATATCTGAATACATGTAAGCATTCTGCCATGGCAATCCTTTGTTTTTTTTTGCCAGAGATGTTCACTCCCTCAAAATAGCCATAAAGCTTTTATTACTCAAAGCTGTCTGTGAAAACAGCATGGAACACACAAGCAAAGCCCACCCAGCGCAGGAGGCACCTTTGTGCCTTAGTTCTGGAGGCCACTGCCCTGCAGGGGTTATTAGTCATCTCTGCTGTAGGAGCAAGGCCATCGTGTCTTGTTGGTCTCTGTTTTCCCAGAGTCCCGTAGCGAGGGAGGTGCTGCCGTGGTGTCAGCAAAAATGCAGTATATATTGTGGAAAGGTGAGATAAATGGTGAATGTAGAACCCAAAATTAGGCTGAAAATGGATCAATGAGATTAAGATGTTGTTGATAATAGAGGTGTTGAGCAGTGAACTGAAAAAATTAGTTTTCCAGTTATGGAAATTCTGCCTTTTTCATTAAAACAAGCAGCTATTTTCCAGTTATTTTTGTTTTTTCAGGCTCACGCATAAATGTGTGTATCTGTAGACAAACAGAAGAATGAAAATTTTATTTGGTTTTAGATTATCAGTCTGGGTAGAGAGCACAAGGAGGCTGTTCCATTGTTTGAACACTTTCATGTACGCCCTGTCTCCTGAGATGTGTGTGAGCCTATTTTTTCTAGAATCAGCCCATCACCAGCTCTGTTAGCTCCAGCATGATTTTGAAAAAAACAATGGAGATCTTATTTAATCCTTTGCTGCTTTGGTGAGCATATACAAATAAGAGGGAGTCAGCACGAGGGCACTTATTTTCAAGGCCTTTATTACCAATGTTACTTTGACGGTGTAAAACAGGAGTGCAGTTTTGAGTTATGTTGCAAATAAAGTCAACCAGAATCTCCTTCACTCCCAGGTTTAAATAAACACGTTTGTTGAAGGGTTTTAAGATTTTTACTACAGTATATACAAATGTTGTAAAGTACTTGGACATTTTTACAAGGTATATTTAAAGGGGACAAATGGGGTTACAACAAGTTTAAAGGGTGAACTAGCTTTTCAAAGTGCTTTTACAGTTTGCATTAGTGTGTTTTAGCAGTTATCATGTGTGTTTATATTTGTTTATGTTACCAATTTAGGACCATTTTGCTGTTTGCATAGTTGCCCATTTTTCTAGATGCACAGTGTGATGATCTCCTTATTTAGGTTTCTATTCATTCCCTTCTGAAGCTCTGTGTTCCCTGGTTAGTCATTACTGGATATATGGTTCTGTTGCCATCACTCTAATGATTAAATCTGCTACAAACCACCTTAGCCTCTGTCTCTGTATTTAGGCTTAGTCGTTGCCCACCTTGATTGAGTCATTTTGTTTTGGAGTTTGGTTTTTTGGCTTGTTGTTTCATGCCCTCCTTCCTAGGCCTCCAGCTGTCTCCCTGGGTGGGTTGTTTTGGACTTTTATCTAGCTCATAGACTTTTTAGGGTAGCTGGCGTTAGGGCTGCAACAACGAATCGCTAAAATCAACAGAAATCGACTTTTAAAAGCGTTGGCAACGAATTTAATCATCAATTAGTTGTGTAGCGCGATTAATGCGTCATCCGCCGCCGTCGTCATCACTGCTGCTTGACTGAACGCCGCAGGTGCAGAGTTGCCAACTCAGCGACTTTGTCGCTATATTTAGCGACTTTTCAGACCCCTCCAGCGACTATTTTTCAAAAAAGCG
>NW_015150589.1:522558-524677 GCF_000732505.1 Cyprinodon variegatus
TTAACTGCTATACTTTCCTGTCTTAAAAGGCAGAACTCCTCTAGTCTAAAAAAAACTCATTTGTTGAAATGTGGGGACCTATTGTTTGAACCCCTTAGGGGCTTTTAAAAACAAAAATGCCTTTTTTTGCGCTTTATGAAACAAAGTACCCTATATTTTGTGGATGTACAGCTACATTTCTCATGTAAGTTTGCGTAGTTTTAACACAAACATTTATTTTTCATATTTTTTCATTGCACCAGTACAGTTAATGAGCAACCTGTACTTGTGTGCTTGTTCTGTCTAAAATGTTTATTTTGGAATAAAGAGGTTAATATAAAAAATATTTTTTGTCCGATTCATCGAAAAAATAATCGGCCGACTCATAGATTTTTAAAATAATCGTTAGTTGCAGCCCTAGCTGGCGTCCAGCCCTTAAGTAGGGTACTGTCATTATCTACTGATCTGGATTCTTTTCATTCCCTCCTGAAACGTAGTGTGCCTCTTTGTTCTGGTTACTCAGATCCCTGGCTACAGTAGTTATTTCTGAATTTATGCTTCTGGTGTCACCACTGTAATTTTTAAATCTGCAAGAAACCACCTCATCCTCTGCTTGCATTTGGGACCTCTACAATCCTCCGCTCAACTTGATATGCTGTGCAGAAAACCAGGCTAGGCGAACATTGCACCAAGGGGTGCAGGTATTAAAATGGCATAATTTGGCTGTGTGGACCCTGTGGACACATTACTAAAAAATAAGGCTTTAGCTGCATCAGTTTTTTCTATTGGAATGAACCACAATAGTCAGCTTTTGCTTCACTGTGCATGTGCATCAATGAGCCTTTTGGCCCCTTCATCCTGTTCTCGGCACACATGTAATCCGTCCTTATAGAACTGCAGATCAACAACATCCCTAAAAATCTTCAGTTTTGCAGTTAATTAATCACCAAGTATTTAACCAAACTTTTAACCTGTTTCAAAACATGCCCAAATTGCATTGTAATTTCTTGCTTCCGTTAGATCAACTTTAATGACAATGTTCATGTTCTTTCCTATGTATCATATCTTATAACAGCTACTATTGTTAGAATTTTATTCATTTTGGCTGTAAAGATCATAAAAGCCTACCTAATCAGTTATTTTGATTTAAAAGTCTACATAAATGATCACATGTAATGCCTGATAAGTCTGAAATTCTACTCCCAAAATGCTCATTCATAACTAGCATTCAAACTAATTTAAAGCTAAAATTTCTGTTTTACACACAGTAATATGGAAGTTTATTATGTATCTATCTATTCCAGGTTCTTAGCTTTCCTAGCTACCTAATTATAGCAGATGCCCTTAGGCTGTATCAGGAATATATTATCAAACAATGAAGCCCTGCCATTCTACCTAATCATTTTTAGTTTTCTAAGGGGGGCAACCCACTGAGTGAGAAACGAATACCTGTCAGGCCTTAACTAACATGAACATGTGACTGACAGCCACTAAGTGTGAATGTCAGAGCATTTTGATTCCAAGTAGCCTTTTTTCTTGTACTGTACATCTTATGCAATTTAACTTTTCTTTTATTCTTTTACTCGATTTTATCACCTGAAGTCAAAATAGCATATTTAATGGAATAAAAAAAAACAAAAAAAAAACATGTTTTTTCAATTTTTAGTTGTGATTTATTTTTTTTCTGACTTATTCATCCTGTTCTGAAAAAGTGTTGCCATGGTCCAACTTTCCAATTGTGTGTTGTAAGAGTTTTTTTTTTTTTTTTCTTACATTTGCAGTTCTTAAAACTGGTTATGAATAAAAAGATAAAAATTGATTGCTTTTTATTCAATTTATGCATGACTCATGAGTCAGATGGTTTTGTAGACCTGCAATTTTGTCACTTTATATTTGGGAAGGGGAAATGATTTTTACTAATGGATGTGTTAAAAGCAGTTTTCAAGATGCTTGAAGTATGTTTTAAAAAAAAGGCAAACACAGGTAATCTCTTACTGGTAGAACAGTAGAAAATTTAAATGACATCTTTATTTAGTACAGCGGATAGATGCTCAACGCTAAGTGGAGAGGGGTCAAGACCAAACAAAACATCTATAGTTGTAAAACGTCTCCAGCTGCAAAACCAAAATTATCTGTTATT
>NW_015150589.1:526265-529452 GCF_000732505.1 Cyprinodon variegatus
GGGCATCTACATGCTGACCAAAAAGCATAAATCAGGGTATCAAAAGAAGAAAGAGAAAAATAAAAAGAAGCCAGAATGAGGGGAGGCAGCAGACTGGGATTCTTGCCCTACCAAAGAAAGCAACACAAAACAATCTGTTATGCAGGTGACTGCTTGGGCATACTGGGTAAAGCTAGCACAAGTAACAGCTGTCTGGTTCTTAAAGGTTCCTCTCATGGAGGCAGGTGAGACACAAGATTAAGACAGACCTGTCAGTTGAACCATCCAGATGAGCTCTGCCATTTCGTCTTGAGGCATAGCCTAACTATGATTGCTACAAAGAGGAAAATGTGACCTTTCCCTATGTGTCTGTATCATCATAACTGTTCAGACCAAAAGGCTCTCACTGATGTTTTTACTTTAAAGTAAGTGCAAGTCTGCTATTTGCATGCAAGCCTAATGAATTACATCTTCACTTTTATTAGCAAAGAAGTAACTGCAGTACATGTGTCCCATGAGGTGCAAAGACCTTATAAACAGCAGCTGAGGCCAGCTGGTCTTTACATTTGATTACCTCCTTCATTTACATCTTCCACAATCAATAACCCCGGGATGGCAAGACAAACATCAAGAGAGAGGTTTGCGCATCCTAATGTGGAACATGACGAGTACAATTAAAAGGCCAAGAATGTTTTCTGTATTCTTTCTGTTAGCAGATCTTGTTTATAGCTTGGTATGATATCCAAAATGCATATTTTAAAGATTAATGGTCAGATTGAAAGCTTTATCTTACAGCAATATAGTTTTTGCTTTTACAAGTAAATAAACCTTCAAAATGTCACTCTTTTGTAATAATTGATTAAAACATGTTACAGTTAGATGATGATAAAATTCTATAGCATTTCGTTTTCTATTATTTTTTGTCCGTTGTTTTAGGATCTTTTTTATTTATTTTTTATTCAGATTTTTGTAAGTACAAAATATTTATGAACTAACCTTTTTTACTATTAATTTACTATTTTATGCAGCCATGTTTTAGGAATCAATAAAGTGTATTATTTTTGGTTCCCAGTCAGCTGTTTTGCAGATTTACTTAAAAAGAAGTTTGAACCTTCCTTGCAGGGTTAAAAAGCAATGACCCTAAAATGTTAACAGCAGATATATATATATTTTTTTAGTTACAACATTTTGTTATTCCCAAAATTATTTATTACCAGTAATATTTGGGATCCTGTATTTAAAAAAAATGAATAAAGCAATCCATCTCTTCCAAATTTTGTTGTGTGGTGTTTCGCTTTATTCAAGTGTAATATTGTACAATCCCTAGTTTCTGCTAGTGGTATGTTCCATGCAGGAACATACCACTAGCAGAAAATAGGAGTCCGAAATAGTTATCAGGAAAAATTCAAATATGGGCATTTCCCCATTCCTCAATACAGCAATAGTAAATTGAATGCCTTTCTATTATACTAAGAAAAACTGCTGACTTTGATAATAAATTTAACAGTAACAAAGTCCTTATACAAATTGTTAAAGCTAATAACAGTATTAAGCTACCATTACAATGTCAGCATAGTTCAAGTACTTCACCGTATAAATTATATTTGTGTTATTTAAGTAGGCTTATAAAAAATATCACAACATGCATTTGGGATAACAACATCACTGACAGAACTCATTGCTTTGAATGGGGTGGTTTAAAAGAATATAAACTCAGTTGGTGACATACTCTGGCCCATGGTCCAGCTCCAATAGATGGTGTCTCTTAACATTTACCAGCGCCTGCCAATGATCTCAAGAAGAAGAAATAATTGGTTTTTGATCGGTGTGAAAGCTGACAGAGCAGATACATCATCTACCGGTATGTTTAAGTAAGCCTGGCTGTGAGCCAGATTGCTACATTGAATAAATGACTATGGTAATTGATGTGTTACTGATTTTGTGAAACTAAATCATAGCTTAATTTGGCCCTGATATCAGTAAAATTCCAACTTAATACATGATCTTTGTTTTGTGAAAATGCTAAATTTTACCACCATGTGAAGTGAGCAGTTTTCACTTGCCTAGCGTTTTTGTTAGTGGTTTGGGTACGATTCATTGGCAGTGTCACAGCCCCCCAAAGGGCCCAGCATTGCCATTGGTATTGTGCACACTATTGTGGATGCAGATTTTTCCTAAGCCATTAATGAACATATACTGTGTGTAATGCACTAGCCGTTACTGAGAGAACAAAACTTGTTTGATCAAGCATAGTTTTTTTTGCTGATAGGATTGTGGTGCAGGTTTTGTTCTTCAGGACCTGAACTGAGTACTTTTGTTCAATTAAAAAGTCCTTTTAATGCGTTGACATGCCAAAGCAGTTTTTATTTTCTTCTCGCTGTCACTTTGCTAAAACAGTTTGGGAATGGCCACTACCTATTCCAGCATAGCTGCAAACCAGTGGTTCTTGCACTGATGTGCAACGTATAGTAGCAACTATTCAAAAACGGCCCTTCCCTGTCAAACGCCATTCGAATGGCAGCCCACTTCCCTCCCAGCAAAATCCCCCCCAACTTCCAGCCACTGGAGTGACCCCCTCTTGCATGTTTTTTTACTCCACCCTTTCACTGAATTACAGGGTATGGCTAACGTTAAATTTAATCCTATGGATCAAGAGTAGTAGTTCCTATACGTGTAAATGGAAACAAGAAAACAGTTTAGGCATTTCATTTTACATGGTGGATTGAAACGGATTAAACTTATAAAAAAACAGACAGGTTATTACCATACTTTTTTCATTCTCCTAGCATTCTCCTAGCATTCAGGCACATATCTTTGCAGGGAACACGTGAAATATTTCTTTCACATGTTCCCTGCAAAGATTGTTAAATAAAAACATCATTGCTTTTGTTGGATTCAGCAAGTTCACCTGGAAGAAACAGAAAAACATTCTATTGATATGGGGAAAGACCCAAACTACAAACCACATATTCCTTTAAGAAAACAGTTTTACAGTGAATAAGATGCGAAGAAGTAATTTTGCAGGAATCTAGGTATTCTTTTTGGTAACCTTTCTAGCAAGGAGGATGTCATCAAGCTAAGGGAGTTATTTGCGTCTAGTTGTTAAGGTGTCTAAAAAATAGCAATAATGATGAAAGACTCACCTTTACTTTAATTCACCTTGGATGGTTTAAATCTGGAAACATTACAGTGTTCTAGCAAACACATA
>NW_015150589.1:529917-550989 GCF_000732505.1 Cyprinodon variegatus
GAAATCTGACGAGGACTAGGAAAGAGGGAAAATCCGTGAAGCAAAGGCATGATCGAGTACATGGTCAAGTAAAGTGAGGTGCTGGATACTGCTTGCTTGTTGGCCTGCAATTATCTGGCCCCGTCTGTCTGCCAAAGGCTGACTTATAACTGCCTGAGCACAGCTGAGAGACATGCTGCTGATTGCAGTGCAACAGCTGGAGTTGATTGCTCACAGGGAGAGCAGATCAGTCAGATGGTCAGAATCATAACATGAAAACCATAACCAGCAAACTAGCCAAATAACATTCACCAGTTCTACAGTGACAAGTGGATACAAAGGTACAATTATGCCAGAAATCTTACTGTTTGAGTATGTTGTCAAGGTGGAGACTGCTGAGAAATATTAAACTAAATATTAATGGACAATAATAAATATATTTGCACCTGTAAGTAAGATTTGGAACCTGTATAAATTGAAAAAAATGCACCATGAATTTTTGCAGTTTTAGATTGCCTAATCACTTCACAATAAGTTAAATAAGTCATTAAAAGCGAAGTGAAGAAATTCTATGGAAACTTCGGGCCATTTATATTCCAGCTTCTCCCCCCTGTTTACAGAGAAAAATATCATTATTTGGTACAATGCAGCAAAAATAACTTTATCCTTATCTGTACTGTAGACCACAGCATATCTCACCAACACCAAGGGATGCAGGTGTCCATTGATATTCAAGCGCAGTGTGCATGTCAGGAACGCTTTGTCCAACTGTGCAGCACTGGAAAGACGGAGTTTGACAGTGTGTCTCTATATTTAATTATCTACAGCTGCTGCAGGGCAAATAGAGTCATCTGTAGGATCTGCAGGCATCCTGAGCTCTGCTCAGACAGAGAAACACATATAGAGGAGTCATATGCCTTTCACATGTTCCCTGCAAAGATTGTTAAATAAACACATCATTGCTTTTGTTGAATCCAGCAAGTTCACCTGGAAGAAACAGAAAAACATTGTAAATTTCACAGTGAAACACTAAAAGATTTTTGATAGCACCTACTGGATTTTCTTAGCTTGGAGAGAAAACGCTCCAGGCAGAGTCAGACATCAGCCAGGTAAATGTGATTTCAGTCTATAATTAGTGAGATTGTATAATTAGTGAATCGCATGCCTTTGTCCCGTTGAGTAAAAGGGATCAGAAACTTAAAAAACAACACTTTTGCAGGGCACTATTAAAAAACAAAATGAATTGTTTTTGGTTGTTGCGTTTAATTGCGTTTGGTCAAGGTTAAACCTGCTGAGGAACGTTATACTAAACATTTGCATTTTATCTTTTTATAGATAATTTAGACTTCAAGTTGATTAGAGAATCAAAAACAGATTTAAAACTATGCATACCAATTCTGTTAGAAATGTTTGTCTGATGATTATTTGAAAACTTTGAACCATACAGTAGCTGTAATTCCATGGTTAAGGACTGAGATTCTGTTATCGTTTTAAATATGCATATTTAGCTGGCCTAAAAAAAAAAATAAAAAAAAATATCAGAAAATGGAGATGCTGAGTGACCTACAGAAGACAAAAGACACTAGAGGGAGAATGAAAATGAATGTAATAGAGTAACAGGAGACATGGATTGAAACTGGTCATCCTGGCATTGTCCTGGCAATAGTGAATGCCTTATCCATTGAAAGCATTGTTCCAACAGCTTAGACAGGGAGGATTATCAGACGCCCCTTACAGCCTCTTAAGCAAGCCACAACTGCAAACAGCATTTTGTGAAGAGAATGTGAGACAAAGGAGTTAGGGAGCACATAAATTCAGCCATAAAGACTTAGCAAAATGTCAAACAGCTTTGCTTTTGTAAATGTAGCTTTTATGCAGTTTTACTACTGTTGTTTTTGAGTAGCTGCTGTCCATGTTCTCTCTTCTGAACAAAATGGAAAAGGTCAACAGGAATAAGGAAGATGCTGAGAGGGAAAAAGAGAGACAAGGAAGAGGAAGCGAGCACTGGCGGGTTACTGTCAATGTATGGGTGTTGCTAAGCATTTAATCTCTCATACTTGGAGAATACAAACGATCTTGTAATCGTCCCTGACCTTGACATGAACAGCGAGGTGGCGAGGGAGCTGGGTTGTTTTGCATTTCCCACAGATGCCTCGCCGAGACACGTAGAACAATTAGCCAACTGGATAAGAAAGAATTGAGCCAGTCTTAGGCAAAGCATCCGCCTTACCTCACTTGTGTTCCCATCAGGATAACCTGGTAAACACCCAAACCACAGCTTCCATTGATTTTTTCTAGCTAATTATGATAAAGAAGTGGTCGGGTCTGTCAGGTTAAGTCAAGATGGAAATTTGTTAGGATTTGTTGTGCTGAAGCTGTTGATTTTACTTTTAATTGGCAAAAAAAAGTTATTCACAGTATAATATGAGTGTTTGGCTTGCATAATAAAAAATATCATCGCTTGTAATAACATAATTAGAATATCAATACAGGTTTACTTCATTTATCAGTTTATCTGGACAATTACGTAACAATTTTTGTTTAATCTTAATGTTTAGCAGTGACTAGTAAAGTGGAACCCAAAGTTTATAGTCATATTTACTTTTAAAGAAAAAATTCAGAAAAACATATATATATATTAAGACTATATGAGTCAGTATATGAGTAACTAACTTTGGCTGCATGTTTAATTCTGTTTCTAGCAGCTTTGCAAATGCAGGAACGAGAAATATTCCCTATTTGTTTTGCAGAATATTTCAGCTGCTTGCAAATAGGAGAGTGTAGGCAGACTTCTTAAAGCTTTACCACAGATACTCTTTTAGTTTGAGGTTCCAGAGTTTAATAAGGCCATTGTAACAGATTGGATCTAACCCATACCATTGTACTTCTCACTTGTTGAGTGAGCATAATAAAGACTTTGTTATCTGCACCATTGCATTATTTGGAATGTTTGCTGCTATTGAGCAAAAAAGGTTTTTGTCTGTATCTTTCTAACTGACATACACTATTATTATTATTATTATTGTGTTTTGCTTTTTGGCTCAATCATTTTACTTTTATTATTATATAATTAGGCCTAGTGTAGTTGTGTAGTCTGTTACAAATTGATGTCTTGTGAAGCCTACAGCCTCTCCAGATCCACCATGAGCCTCTTTCTGAATTCCTGGATTATCTTTTGCCTTATCTAGAGTGTTGTTTTGGTAAAAGGCCAAACCTTTCGGGATTAGTTATTTCATAAAATTGAAAAAAATATTCATGCAAAGTTATTCTCTACTTTTTGTTGTTCATATAATGTGAAAAAATGCAGTTTTATAGGAATTCATATTTTTCCATGTACTGAATACTTCCCTGCTTCCAGTTACCTTAAAGATGAAGGGACAGGTACAGCAGGTTTGTAAAATATGCGTACTGCCATTGACCTCTATGCACCAACTCTGAGAATGCCTTCATGCAATTACTATACTTTTGTCCTCCAAAGACGGCACATTATCTCAGTTATTTAATATGCTGAGAGTAGAGATATGATTATACTTGAGGCAAATTCAATTTCTGTTTTCAGCAGTTTGATTATAGGAGCACAGCCTGAGCTTTTTCCATGCTAAGCCAATATGCTTTTTAAGCTTTATTTCACAGAGGAATAATAGAGCTCACTCTTTCTCAGCTTCTTAACCGACCCATTCTTAAAACAGGATGATCACAATGCCCCCAAAGCCCCTCCGGGGGGTATGTTTATTCCTACGAAGCAGTTAAACATCATTTTCAGTGTCTCTCAACCACAATGAAATGCTGCTAGCAGCAATATGAGATTCAGTTGCACACATTAGCTTTTTTTCAGTCCTATACTGCAGTTGCATTTGTTACAATGTCAAAAGCAGTTTTTTTTTTTTCCACGTGCTTTCTCTTTGACACTAATACATTTTATGTATTGCATTTTGTTTGTTCAGATTGCTGCAGCCAGCGGTTTCATCTATCTCCTTTATGTTTGACCTGGTTTTTAAAAAGGCTAAGCTTGTTAACATCAAAGACAAAAGAATGACAGAGAGAAGAGCCTGAAATTTTAAAAGGATATGCAGGAGTAAAATACACAAGTGTTGAGTAGATAAAATTTCTTTAATTTCCTTGCTTGCGTCTTTTGTTTTGATAGAGTACAATTCAACTTATTTTTATTCCACTTGAATCTAGTATTTTTAAGCTTTGAGTATTTTGTAAAAACTTAGAAAGTAGTTTAATATTTTGTAAAAACTTAGAAAGTAGTTTAATATTTATTAAGAATTATTTAAACAACAAATAACATAATTTTATGATATTAGAATTTGCAAAAAGGTGCTTTACAGTGTGTCCATCATGGATTTAAAGAGTAGTTTTGCTGGGGCGTGCCTACAGGGCCTTTTTTGGGATAAAATACTGACATTACAGCCTTAAATGTGTCCAATCCGGACATTGACTGGATATGATATCAGCACACACAATATGCACTCTTTTATTACTTATTTTGAAGTGTGGAAGGTTGCTTAATCAAGTGATATTATGTTATATGCAATCAGGGATCCTTTAGGTTAAGAGGTGGGATTTCTTTGTTGCCATACTGGTTGGATGCAGTAACTCACTCTTAAGCACCAAGTATTAGCAAGTAGAAACAAAATAATTCACATTTCCTAGCACATTTAGGCTTGAAACTATGTTTTCATCATACATGAAAGCCATGTCAACTGTTTGGATTGGATTGAACGTTTTTATTAGAGAGCTAAAGATTACTGTCACTGTAATTATGTCTCAGCAAGAGATTTGAGGCTCATCGGAAGAGATACATTTTCTTAAATCGATATCAGTGGAAACATGCTAAAAGCTCCTCTCCAATTATACATAGGTTTTTCTTTCTGTTTTGCTAAAAACTTTTCTTTTTTGTATTGAGAAGGATTTAAAAACATTAGGCTTATACACCATGTATACATTGTTTCAAAATTAAAATATAATCTGTGGGGAGCGGGCAACCAACAGACTGAGATAACTTTCTCATGTTTTATCATATTTATTTATTTTTTGTATCAACTTTAATTAGGTTTGTTTATTTGTTTACTTTCTTCCCTACCACTTAGAGAAAAGCTGCTTAAGTAAAGTGCTCTATAAATATTATTTAGTAGTTTTTTTTATTATTATTATTTTTTTTATATAGATAGTACCTCCGACTACATAGCTTTGAACCTCATCCCTCATGTATAGCCATTCTCAAACCAGCAGTAGAACATTCTATCTCATTTGAAAAGGCAAACTGGTTTGCACGTCTTATCAATTGTTGTAGTTCACCTGTTATATGCCAACTTATTGCAAGTTTTGAAAAAAGTATTTCACGTGCAAAATTTGTACCCCTTCTTTTGAATTTTTTAAGAGGCCCAAAGAGTATTTGTCGGTTGCATTTGGAATTACTGAAGCAAAACTGTGATATCTACGTACTTGAATATATATGGTTCATCTGGTTTTGCTGCTCAAGGTATAAATTCCACCTTCTGTACTAAAATATCATATAACAATGACAAAATAAAGCTAATTTTTCAAAAATATTTATTTAATTCTTGTTAATATAAAAGAAAATGATCAAGGGTAAATATTTATTCGTTCACTACTCTAAACAGGATTAAAGCAAAAAAAGTTACAAAGCTGCTCTGCATCCCTTGCCATAGCTGTTGTTGAAAGAATTTGAACTATTATGAACTTTCAAAAGTATATGTATTATAAGTTTTCAGAAATTCAAAAATATACTCTGTTTATGCATAAATTTGTAGAAAATTGTAATTTGGTGAAAGTTATAATATATTTTTTAAATAAGTCCTGTATTGTCTTTTTCTACCAGCTCATTCTGATGCAGATGAGGATCCCTGTCATCGGACCTACTGCGGTCGAGGCCGACAGTGTGTGCTGATGGCAGAAACTGGGCGCGCAGAGTGCATTTGCCAGGAAAAATGTCGGCCCTCCTTTGTGCCTGTGTGTGGCTCTGACGGCAGGTTTTATGAGAACCACTGCGAGGTTTATCGCACAGCCTGTCTGGAGAGGAGACGGATCTACGTGGTGCACAGCAAAGACTGCTTCTTCAAAGGTCAGTCAAATTGTTACACTGCTGCAGTACCAAGAGAAAAAAAAAATATTCGATGGATGGTGGATGAGAATAAACAGAGGAAACTGTCTAGGATAATTATTCATCTTTATTAGAAACAATAACTTATTAAAAGATATATATTTCTATGTTATAAACATGAACATGTTTAAGGAAAATAAAATGTTTACTTTTAAACTCTGAAGACCACTGGGATGTTATTTTATTCATACCCACTGATTTATATTGACGTTTCAAATCTTTTTTTTTTCTTTCTTTTTTCTCCCTTATGTGCCAGACTCTGATTTGTATTATGTGCATTTTTTTTTTTATCCTTAGTCTTAAATGTGAGTATTTGATTGAGCCCTGTAAAAACAAGGACTAATTTTTTATGTTGCACAGCAATGGTTTAGGCTTTTATTAAGATATTACATTTAAATGCATTCTTCTGCATTAACAATACTAATTTCCCAGTTTTATTAACAATTTAATCAGAAAAAAGCAACAAATATATATTTCATCATGTTGCATTGTTGTATTTTAATGTAATATAGTCAAAAAGAAATCTCCTGAAGAGTAGATGTTGAAGCATTAGTTTTTTGGAAGAGTCTGGTCCCATGTCAGGTCAACTTAAAAAACAAAAAAACATAAACAAACAAACAAAAATAACCAACAGTGATGCATACATACAAAGCTGGCAGCACTTTTTGTCATGTCACATTAGGAAGGGAAGCTTTCCAGGCAGATATCCTCATGCATATCTAATCCACATTTGGGATGTTCAGTCGGCACATTAAGCCTAAACTTGATGCCTGAATGCAAACCAGCAGGAAATGGAAAATGTTGGGAATAAGTCAGATGTCATGGGTATCGTATTTATGTGTGTGTGGGTGGTTGTTTATATGTGAAAATTGCAAGTAATTATTGCTCTTGACAGACAAAGACATAATTGGTAGGCATGGCTCATGTGGGGCGCTAAAGTGGTTTTTATTTTCAGAGTTTATGTTAGTGTAAACAGCTCAGGAAATAAAAAAAAAGTTGATTCATATGAATCTATTGCTGTAAGAATGCATGGCAAAAAATATATATATCATGTACTGCTTTTCAATGCTAACTCGTTTAGCTCATTTATTTTCAGCTACAGAACAACACATATGGATGGAGTCTTTTGCCTTGACATTTTACTTTCAAAGTTACTTTGTTGCTACAATTTATCTCATACAAATGTAATTTGAACTTTAGAAAAAAAAAAAATACTCCGGAAGTCTAAAAACTAGATGCCATAAGCCCTTAAAGCTACACACAAAAAAATGGTTTTTGGAGGGTAGATTTACTTTCAAATGTGATAAGCCTAAAAGTTCAGCTGTGAAAGCCTATTTCAATGAGCTCAGGGCCATGACCAGAGTCACAGTGTTAAATGTGGTAAGTAGTCATGCAGTCTTTCGTTTCATCATTTTGGCATTTTGTGATTCACCCTACACTGCCAACACATACAAATTCCCTTTGGTAAAAGTTACTAATTTCTCTGGTGCTTTCTCTGGGGGGAGGGGTTTTGCTTCTTGTATCACTGACAAAGTTACTTTCTGATTCATTTGAAGCATAAATTAAATCTTGGAATAATTTCCTACGTAATTTTCTAGCCATGACAAATCAGACAGTAAAGCCAAATGAAAGCTGAACACTAGAATATAGGATACATTTTTGTAATCAATTGCAAATATTACAAATCAGATAGTAAATATAGTAGATGATATATTCACCTGTCCCTAAATTAATCTCCATATAAATCCAGATATTTTTTATAGGGTTTATACAGAACATAAATAGGTTTATTATAGAACATTAGAGTACATACAGCATTCAGGTCATGGTGGGTTAAGGTACAAGAATAAAATAAAGTCTGTTTTTATAGTATATTGGAGCATGGAGCACTTTTCAGTCACATGGAGCTTCTGGCTACCTTTAAAAGTATGAAGCTTGAAGATCATGCAGGGCTACCAAATTTTCACGAAAGTGAAAAAAAAAAATTTGGAGACCCAACCCTCGTCAAAGGTCAATTGAAAGGCTTCAAGGGTAGGTGCAGCTATAGGTTGTAGGTTTTTAGGGGATTTAACTGAAATTAAGTGGCAAAATGTGGAATTTTTATTGCACTGTAAATGTTACTGAATAACAATAAGTGATCTGTAGTTACGTGGACATATTCTCACTATATTCTGGTGATTAGTAGAGAATAAATTTATTCCAACATGTGGAGTCATTTTTCAGAGAGTAAAGAACAATGGGCCCTACTAAAATACTTGCATCTTAAATATACTGTAAACTTAGAATTCCGCAACTATGTTTATTAATTGTTCTACACTGTTTAAAGCTACAGTGTGTAATAATTACAGGGATATACAGTCAGAAATGTAATATATTATACATAACTATGTTATTTATCATCATCTACGAGCTCAGCCTCTTAACCTTAATATTTGCGTTGCCTTAGAATTCGTTATTTATAATTACATAGGAGCGGGTCTCGCAGCCATGGAGGCAGACATCTTTGCGCTACGGCAGCGCAGAGCCAACAAACTAGCGATTGCGAGATCGCCCATTACGCTCGAAAGTAACTATGGCAAGTTGAGAGAGATGAACTGAGACGGTGCTGAACAATAACTGAACAATAGATGGCAGTATTATGCCTGAGAATACTATCTGTAAAATTATCTATGTAAACAAACCTCATCGCTTGAGAAGGAAGGTGATGCGGACGTCGTGGAAGACATTTTGTCCCATAACGCTCGCCGTACTGTTGGGGGGGAGAAGCGGTGGGAGGGAGATGATCATGTTGCTGCGGTCTGCAGTCTGGACGTTAGATGTCGCTAAAAATTACACACTGTAGCTTTAAGTAAACCAAAAAATGGGGAACTTATAAGTTATTACTGGATTACTGACTCTAATACAGGAACAGTGAAATCAAATCCCGTGCAAACTACACTCTATATGAATATTTGGTAATAGGCTAATGATTAAAAAGCTTAACTTTTTATGTTATTAGTTGTTCGTTTTTTTACAATTGGGAAACGGCAAAACAATTCAGACCATCTAGGAGGCTGTAGATTCTCTAAAAACTTACCATGACACAAGAAAGCACTTCTCTGTGTCACGGTGGGGTGGAGGTTTGACAGGACCCAAATGCAGACACTGAAGCTGAAGTGGTTTCTTGAAGATTTAATAACAAGAAAGGGTAACAGAAGCAAAAATCCAAAAAACATAAATCCACAAAATCCACAAAAAACAGGAATACTCACAACAAGAGGGCAAAGATATTATGACAAATCAGCCACAGTGACTGAGCGGGAGGTGCATATATGCGAGAGAGAAACAAAGACCAGGCTAACCAGCAGATTGAGAGCATGTGTGAACAGAGGAGTCTAGAAAGTAGCTAGGGAAAGGAGACTAACACAAGAGGGCAACAGAGGGCAAAGAAATACCTAAGAACTCAAATACAATCAACAAATTACTAGAATAACACAAATTGGAAATAAATCCAATAAAAACTCAAAGAGAAAACTTAAACACAACCAAAACCATGACCTCTCTGAATTTGGTAGGTCTTTTCTTTGGTGGCTGATCTTTTGAAAAATAAAATGCAATGGTTCTTTTTTTGTGTTGGTTTAATTGTAGTTCTAAATTCCAACGGGGGATTATTAAACTGGAGTGAGCAATAATTATTCAGCAAAACATGGACTAAGACTAGGACTAAATCAGGTGGCTAAACTAGAGCAAACAAGGAGTAAAGCTCACAAAAAAGCACCAGGGATAGAGAAAATACACCATTTGATGTTACCCTACACTCAGTCTCCCCATTAATATTTTAAGCTGGCTTATGTATATTTTATTCATATTTACTCAAGTGCTAAATTTCTTAAAGTCTTCATTAATTTAAAAAGTGATTTACCTTAGTCCAGATAAGTTAAAGATACGATAAAAGTTCAAATGAGATAACTTATAATTTATCTCATGATTTTTCCAAAGTTCCAAACTAGGAAAGGGCTTTACTAGATGATGGAGAAGGACAGTAGAAAAAAGCCGTTAACATGGTTCAGCAGCACATGTCTGCCTTTTTTTTTTTTACAGCCATGACCAGTAATCGAGCAGGCAAAAAAATTGTGGAGAAAAAGCCTTAGCTCCATGACAATATAAGAGCTTGTTGCCGTAAAGCGATACATTTTTACTTGTCATATGACCTGGTCAGCGATAGTGTGTCTTTTCTCTCTCTTTTTTTTTTTCTTTTGGTGTGTGTCTTCTCCCAACATACATATTCGTTATTTCTAGAAGGGAGCCCCACTCGTAACATTGATAGTGTCAAGTGGTGTATATTGGCCTGAGGAATCAATTAAAATAACTCATATGTGTCAAATCTTTGGGTCACAAAGTCCACAGTGTGCCTTTAACAAAAAGAGATTCATGTTTCACTGGCCTCACCAACTGATTAACTTTTCCAGGGTCTTTATGGTTGCTGTGTTTTCTTTCAACATCATGCTCTAGGATACTTATTTCTAACTAGTTTTAATGGAAGTTACTGTAGTCACAGCTGATGGCAAGATTAATGGAGTAAAGATAAAATAAATTATTTTATATGCCAGATTTTAGACATGCTCATATATTTGCATATTCAATTGTTAGAATACTTAAGTCTAGTCCAAAATATTTTCATAGTCTGTGGCAAGGCTTGAAAACTGGTGTTCATGGATACTTTCCATCAAATTTGTTTGTACTTCATTTTTTAGGTGAGTGGACAAAAAAAAAAAAAAAACTATTCTCTTGATATGCAAAGGTGATAAAGATAAAGCAAAAGCTGTTCAATTTTAATTGAAATTTAAGTTAGGTTTTGTAAATACTTGAAATTAATTGGAATAGACCATTTTGGTTATGCTTAATCTTCCGTGTTTTTTTTTATTTATATTGAGCAGATTATGTTGATGTTTCTGTTTTCAGTAATATGTTCTTTCATATATTTTCCATTTTAGTTTGATAAATATATCATGTAACATCAGGAGTTTTCTAATGAGATTCAAAGAAAACAATGTTTTCTTCAATGAGACAAGCAAGGCATCTTCAGTTTGAAGTGTAATATAATAAATATACGTTTTATCCTTAGGCAATGGGAGCAATATGACACGATTTTACACCTCAAACCACAGAAGCTTCTGGGCTGAAGAAAATAAGCTCTCTATTTGTGGGTAACCACAAATTCTTTGAAGCAAAATGTCTGACTTTGTAGGATTTTTGTCCTCAATAGCGTTTTGCAGAGGATTTGTAACAGAGATGAGTTGAGAAGATGACTTAAAACCTCTGGCTTGATGGCTCTTTTTTTTCTGTTCTGTCACTGGCTTTGTGTTCATATTTTCTGCTTAGTGATTTACTGGGACTTTCAGTACAAATTCTGATGCAATTATTACATAAAACAGAATAGTTAAAAGGAGGTAAAATAGGATAATAGGATTTCGTATTTTTCTACAACTTTGGTTAGTTTTGCTTTGATGCAGTACTTTTTGGATTATTCCGGAAAGCTTAAAGTTATCAGCAAAAGCAAAGACCCCACAGAAGGCACCATGAATAGCTTAACAAAGACATTACTTTGCTCTCTGTGTGGGAAAAAAAACAATTGTATCTAGCATTAATGGCTATAATACAGTAGGTGAGACTGTTAAACTATGATCTTCTATTCTGCAAAATAAGAATAGATTTCAACAAAGTACATTTTGTTTATTATGTTAGCACTTTGTTTTCTGATATATGCATTTTTTCCAATAACTTTTTTTTTTTTTTTTTTTTTTTTTTACAGTTAATAAGTAAATAAATAAAAAATAAAAAAAATACTTGGGCTTTTACCCAGATATTTATCTATTAATTATTATTTTCATTACAATTGTAACATAATTACCATACCAACCAATATAATAAGTTAATTTAAAAAAAGCATGTCATTTAAAAAATATGAATAATGTACAGTTTTGAAAAAGACTGATTATTGTGCCATTTTTCATTTTAGTTGAATTATATTATCAAGCACCATTTGGTATTATTCTGAGCTATTTGAAGATTTCTGGCATCACAAAGACTCCTCAAAAATGCACAAAAACATAACTGACTTCACACAGCGGTAAGTTTGCCTTATTAATTAGATTTGATTTATGAATAGAGGTCTAGCATTAAATGTTTAAGGAGATGCATGCATACCCTTTGTATAGGACATGTTTCCTCATAAATATCTGTGTGACCTCAGTTGTAATTTCTATCACAAGTACTAATTAATTTGAAGAAATTAAACAGCATCAGAATTTGTATTTTTGAAAAAGCTTACAGTTAGAAATTGAAAAATACAAGAAACATTTTTTTTCTTTTTTGTTGGACATAGTGAAGTAATGAAAGCGTGTTTATTGTATATTGCACATGGAGAGGTGTTATTGCAGTGGAGCAAACCAGCAATCAGTCTTGGGTGAGTAGTGGACGAAGGGGGGGCTGGTGGGACCTGGGGCTAATTTGAGTTCAGGAATCTTATAGTGTAGTGAAATAAACTGTTGGGGAGCCCTATAGTTCTCTCTTTAGAGACCCCTTAAGCAAGAAGTTTTTGGGGTTGTGGTTGTGAGGTTTCATTGGTGATATTCGGGGCCCTGGATAGGCATTGTCTTTTTATAACATCTTGAATTACAGGAAGTGGTGTCCCTAATTTTTTTTTTTCTGTTTTTCTCATTACTTTCTGTAAGACCTTCAAGTCAGTAGTTATGTTTACATGTACAAAATTTCATTACCAGACTGAAATGCATTCAGACTCAAAAAACAAAAAAATAATCAGGTTGTACTGTTTACACAGAGTAATCAGAATACAGCACCCGACCCAGACAAAAATGTGTCATGTAAACATGCAGGTCGGAAAATTCTGGCTAGCATCTAGCCACTAGCAGAAACGACTCACCTTGACATTTGCACACACTTCGACTTGTCTCATTCAGCATAACATGATCCAACCAAGTATTTATATGCATACCAATTGGATGTTAACCACCCCTTTCAGCAAGACAATTTAATTCTAATCCTGCTGAATCCGGTCTGAATATAAGATGCATCTGGTCGGGATCTCCCCTTGTAGCCTCTATAGAAGGTACTATAGTGTCTCAGGCCCCGACATGCAATGCAATTGCTGTAGAATTGATGCAAATCAGATATTGAAGCAATAACCTAATAAATTCATTACTTAATCTCACATTTTTTAACACCACCGTTATACCTTTTCAACAAGATTCATTTAATTGAATAGCTTTTTCCCACATAAACCTTTTAGACTGAAGATGTTTTTTTGTTCTCTCCCTTTTATCTCTTTTTTCTTTCATCTTTTCTCCTTTTTCCTGATTTTTCTTTCCTGTTCTATTTGCATTGCAGTGCCCATACAACCTGTACTACTCTCTGCATAATCATAATAAAGCTATTTATGTGCATAAATCAAGCGCAACACTATGGCGATAGCCGTACTGCTCCACTTGTAAAAGCAAAATCTGTTGGGCCCTTTTTTGGCATCAAGACAAATATTCTAATTGCCACATTGCCAGACAGGAAACTGTAAAAAAAAAAAAAGTAAAAAAAAGAATAATAATAATAAATGCAATCCTTCTCTATTGTTAGTGCATTACTAATTTACCTTTATAATTAGGACTAAAATAATAAAAGCAAGGGAGAAGCGGAAGCCTTTAGGAGTAACTGTACCATTTTTAAAGTTTTAGCCTGGATCTGCTACAGTGACACAATTTAATAAACCATATTTAAATATTACATTTAGCAATCAGTGGACTGATTTGTAAAAATCTGCATCACAATCAAAGATGTTTTTGGTCTCTTTTAGTGTGGCGAGTTCTGGGCAATGAGTCGCCTCTCTTCCCCTTCTGCCTTTGATTACAACCCCTTCTCTCTGAAGGGGCTGAATAAGAACTAACACAGTTGATTAATAGCTTTCATCATCCTGATGAATAGGAAGCTTCCAGCAAAGGCAGTCCAAAGAGACTCCTGTTTCTGTCAGGTTGTTTAGGGCACTCGGCAAGGGGGTCTTTAGTGCATCCAGGTATATGCACTTCATCAGTGTTGAGTATCTTAGGAGTGACATTCTGCTGGGGACCTACTGACCTTCAAATCTGATCAGGGGTGTGACTGTGCTCAAGGGAAAAATTAGAGCACTGTCCCAAAGCGCTGTGTTGAGATATGCTACATTTAAAGCAGGCCATGGGTTTATCGATCCATCATAAGGGTTTTAATTTACCTTTCTCCTGTAAACAGAACTAATGCACTGTTTTTCTCTTCATCTACAAGCTGTACAGACTTTTGTCATTAGAGGAAGCGTTTACAACTATATTTTTAAGTAATCTGGTTTCATTTGAGTGAAGAACAGACTCAGGGTCTAATTTCAAAATTTCACTTCAATGACAATTACAGCTGGAGTAGACATTGAAATGTAAAAGCAAAAATAAAACAGCAGTGTCCATTTACTTTTCTATTCACATTTTGTCAAAACCAGAAGCTTCATTGAATTTCTGTTTAAATGTTATACACAAAACACTAGTAAGCAATTGTATAGTAGTGATAAATTGTTACAAAAATGTTTACAAATGAAATCTGACGTTTGCCGTGTCTGTATTCACTCATCTGAGTCAGAACCTCCTTTAGCTGCCGTTCCACCTTCCAGGTTTTAGCATATCTGAGAAGAGAAAGATTTAGTCTATTCCTCTTTGTAACAGAGCTCATTTTCTTTCAGGGTTGCCCTGCATTTAGCTCTATCAATACTGGCTTCGGTTCTGAAAGAGTGGGCTGTTCCTTACATGAAACGTTTTTCAATAAAAAGTTGTTGTTCAGTTCAACATAATTACAAAATATACACATTGTGTGCAAGTAAATTTAATGGAGAAATGAACAATAGCACCATATTAATTATTGAAATAATCTTAAGTTGATTATTGTTGACTTAAGATGATCTTCCTATTAATATGAAGGGCTAAATATGTTTTACAATTTATGGCTGACAATTTAAAAGAAAAATTAGCATATATATATATATATATATATATATATATATATATATATATATATATATATATATATATATATATATATATATATATACTGATTTTTTTATATATTAAACATATTTGTAAGGTACAGCAAAACAATATAGCTGACTTCATTATTGACAGGAGCACTGTTAAGCAAACATTTTCCACTGTTATGTGAACTGCTTGGTTGCTTAAGTGGTGAACATGATATGAAAAAATAGCTAGAGTAAAGCTTTTGTAAAGATCTGATTGTATATTGACTGTTTTTTTTTTTGTATAATGATAAATGTAGTTGTAGGAATATCTTACAGGAAAGCTCTATTGCAAGAGGGATATATGCTGCAGTGCAGTCTGTATAACTGAATTTTATATGTACATTTTGTAAAGGGTTGACAGGATAATTGTAACATACCGACGAAATTATAGGCATCACATTATAATGAAATATACTTTAGACACTTGAGACCAGTTATTAAAAAAACTATTTGAATAAAAAACATATGCGAGTAGAAATATAATATAAAGTATGTCCATAAAATACAGCTAGTGCACATAAAGCTACAAAATGGGCTGATGGGCTGAATATCTGGTTGTATGCATGTGTGTGTGTGTGGCCATGTGTCTTTGTCAGAGCAGAATAGGCTATGGGTGACGGTGGGTATATATGGCTATGGACTTGATCAGTCAAATAGGGTTAAGATTTAATAATTACTGAATTTTCCTTTACCCTTTAAACTGAATTAGCATTTGGGGTTTTATTATTATTTTATACTTGTTCACATGTCCAAAATAAAGATTTTATTCATTTTTTATTTATAATTCTCATTAACTGAATAACTTAATAACACAACTGTTTGGAAAATTTCATGTTTAAGTTTGTGTGCTAGACAAACATTTAGCAAGAGGTTTTCTGATTTTTTTATGGCCTGTCCAAAAAAACATGCACTATACAATACCTTTGATTAATTGTCTTCTCCCCAGTCCTTTGGCAATCCATCATAAATGCATTCTTTGTTTGCTGCCTCTTATTTTAACAACTGCCTACACCTATCAGATTAATCTTCATGTGGCAGCTGTAGTTACTGCGTCAGCTGTCCCTCTTCACTGTCCTCTCAGCTGTCTCTGGGAGTGGTGCTTCACTTCCGCCCATCCTGTTTCACTCCAACCTTCTGCCTCCTCTTGTGACTTCATCCATTAACTCGGCCTCACAAACACACAGCACTTAACTGAAGGATTAACTTTTGACATAGGTGCAGGCTTTGTAACTTCAGCTGTGTACACGGGTTTTACATTATATAGTGTCAGGGCTTTTGAGTTGTTTGCACTGCTTAGAGGTGTCTTATGATGTTTTGGAGACAAAATGTCAAATGATTTTGTTGTCAGAAATCTTTGTTTTGTCCAGTTTCATGCATAAATCCTTTGACACTGAAAATATTTCCTCCATTTTAACATTTGAAATGCTGTGACAATATAGGCCGCGGGGGCATTAAACTTAATTCCTATTTTATTTATTCAAAACAAAATATATTCTCTGAGATCCTATAAGATCAAAATAAGTGAAACATACTTTGTTAATTTAAAAATGAAATGTTTTTTAGCAAAATAATTTGATTTTTTCAGGTTACAAGAAACACCTATAGAACCAGGGCCGCCATCCTGTGATCTGTTGTGCTTACATGATTACAAGGCCAGGGTATACTTCCAGGTGTGAGATGTCCACTTGGACACACAAACACCCAGTAGACATCCACTGACAGGCCTTTTTTTTGTTACAGTGTGCTTATTAATGAGCATTCCAACCAACCAGTTCATTCTTTTGTTTTGTTTTCCCCCAAAAGATTCCTCCTCATGTTCTTCCCCAAGCATTCACGTGAGTCCTTCCTCATTAGGTAGATTTCATCCCCATAGAGTCGTTACTTTGGATGCATTAGCTGTTGAGAATGAATGCCCTGCCCCAGATATGGATGTTCCTCTGGCCCGGTTCTCGTCCCCTACCTCATAAACATCAGGGTCCCTAATGAAATGAGGAACTTTCTTTTGACCACTGACATCCCATGCTGTTGTGGAACTTCATTGGGAAATTCTTAAGGACGCTGTGCTAAAATGACGATGCTTTTAATCAGCCATGGATTTTTATACAGGGCTTTCTGGATCTATAGTTTCATAGGCTTTACCTTTTAAAAACAGAATAAATTAACTCATGTTTTGTGACAAGTTACTCAGTTATTTTACCTCAATTGTATATTGTAATCACAATATTTTATGTGTTAGTGCTGCAAAGGATTTTGGTTATTTAAAATCAGACTTACCTGGTTTTAAAGTGTAAATTATGCATAAGTCACTTTACTTGTTTTCAGTTGTTTTCTGTTTGCTTTCTTCTGCCTCACCTCTGACACAAACCATTTTCAAAGACCATTAATCCACAGAAAAACACACAATATGAATTTGATATAGCACTGCATATGCATTGAGAGGAATTAATTTGTCTCCTGGCTTGTTAAAAAGAATGTTTATTCCTGCCTAAGAGATTTTGATATGCTTTTCACACCACTGGCACTGACTCACATTGACTTCTCAGCGATGAGCTGTTCTCTTAAGGCACTACATTTAGCTTCCTGGGTGTTTAGCCTTTGATGTGCTTTGCTTGCCTGCCTTCTCTGTAGGGTTGCACTGATAATTGAAATAGGAGATATGTGCAAATTTGGGGGGGGGGGGGGGGTAATACCATATTGTAGCTTGCATAGAAACAAGGAAACTAGACACCAGTAGCATTTCTTTTTGTTGTGTGGTTTAAGTATTTAAAACTTAACTAAAGTCGATTTCCTTTATCAAGTTACATGAGCAATACTTCTGATGTTAATTCCTTGAAAGGAAAATGCTGCTAACACTTGAGAAAATAAACATGCATTTAAACTGCTCTTTGATTTTACAGGTATAGTTACTTCAATCTGAAAAACTCACACAAAGAGAAAGGACAATTAGAAGAAATTTATTGATACAATTACTTTGTCTTTGGCACTCAGACCTCGGCAGGAAACATCGCACTTAATTTTGATAGACATGCATAAACAGGAGCAAAGAATAGGGCTGATTCCCCCCGGGGCCAGAAACTGGTGGTGGAGTGGAGATAGATGAAGTTGGTCAG
This sequence comes from Cyprinodon variegatus, assembly GCF_000732505.1. NCBI lineage: Eukaryota > Metazoa > Chordata > Actinopteri > Cyprinodontiformes > Cyprinodontidae > Cyprinodon > Cyprinodon variegatus. The sequence continues at coordinate 548,213 of NW_015150589.1, forward strand.
TCTGTAGAAAGCTGCTTAGCGAGACTGTCTGTAGAGCTTAAGGGGAGATCCAGTGGACTGCATGAGCTGATACCAGAACTTCACTCAGGGACCTGGAAGATGGAAGTCCAGTTGGATAATACAGGTTGAGAGAACCTGTCAATGATGAACAAGCATGAAGCGACAGTAGAGAGGAAAAACTCCCCATTGGGAAGTAACCTCTGGTCTTCTGCCAGACCGGTTAAGATGAGACAGGGAATGCAGTAAGAGTCTGGGAATAGGAATAGGAATGTCATTGTGATGAAGCTCTAGCTCCGATGGCGGAGGAGGGGCTGGAGGTGGGTTGAAACGGTGTCATCTGAATGAAGTCACACAGCGCATCCGCCGCCTGCGCACAGCAGCAGACAAGTGCGTATCGGAGGCCTTTTAAGATAAACTTTGGATGCCCATTGGCTTTCGTGGAGGTGTGGTTCAAAGCTGATTGGCTGTGTTGCAGGTGGATTTAGGAAAGTAATGAGTTTCTTCAGTTGGATTTCCGCCTAGGATCCATTATAATGAAACTCAGTTGGTTTTGTCAAAAACTATACTGAATATTGCAAAAACAAAAATTAATTTTTGCAAGGCAACTCTTGTTTAGTACTATACGATATAAGTGAAATGCTCATCTCCCAATGTAGATCTGTTTCTTTCCCCTGTTATCCTCACCCCTCCTATCAGACTACTTTTCTCTTCTCTGTCTCATACCCTCATTTTTCTCCTGCTATGTCCCCAATATAGTGCAGACAGGGATTTGAGTGACTCTGTCAAGCACCTCTCTACATTCCTGGTCTGTATTAAATTGGTTCAGAGCTTAAGTAGTGTGTAAGCCTGGAAAAAGATAAAAAATAAAAATATCTTGAGGCAAAGTGACCCCAGCTGAAGGAAAAACAGAGACAGGGACAGCAATATAAGCAATGGCTATGAAAAATGTCAACACATATGCTCGTATTAGTAAGCCTGGAGATAAAAATATTTCTTGTTCAGTTGCAAATCACTATTGTTCTTACAATTTATATCATAGTTCCTTCTTTATGATAGCCACATGGTGTAAATAGTTTCTGGTGCATTGATGAATGGGCCCCATGAGGAACAAAAAAGTATGAGACGTGAAGTACTGACTTTGGTTCATGTTGTTAGTAATGGCATCTTTCTGGCCCTTACCTGATCTTTCTGGTATCATTCTGGTATCACTGATTGACTTTGGAATTAATTAGTTATGCAAATGCAAACTTTCAAAAAGAGCTTCATATAATATGCAGCATTTATTTGGCTTGCATAAATAATGCAATATAAATTGGTGAAATCTAAGTTAAGTTTATAAATCAAACATTTGTAGAACTCTCTCTGCAGCTTCAGCAATATTTGCTGCAATAACTATAGATAATTCTTTTTTTTTTTTTATTGTCTTGTGGGGTTAGTTATGTCGACTTTTTTACCTACTGATATTTCATTTGATTTAACTTATCCATCAGTAGTCACAAATGGACGAAAATCCATCTATTAATCATAGAATTTGTGTCTCAGGCAAAGATAGGAAAAACAAAAACATGTTTGTCAGTTTCTGTTCTTACTACACTTACTAGACAAAAGGCGATCTTACAAAAAAGTGGTGATAGATAAATTACTATTTATACTATTTGAAATATTGTCTTATATTTATTGTATTTGCTATACAGTATGACCTTTGTTCCTCTGATAGGTTTAGGATTTTTAGTCCCTCATAAGCCTGAAATTAAATTTGATTCAACAGTTACTTTATTGACAATAGCATAGACATTCTTTATTTTAATTAAAAATATTTTATTTTATAGGTATATCAGTATTAAATTTATTTTACATAAAAATATCACATTTCCCAAAAAACATCACTGTTGTTTCAACCACAAAATATATCTTTTAACTTTTTTTAACCTTTGTCTATTTCCAACCTCTTCAGTTGTCACATGATGTGAGCTAATGGTAGGATAGCAATGATTGCTCCATGGAAGTAAGAAAAAAAAAGGGAAAATATCAAAATAAAGGTTTATTGGTTGTCATTTCCAAACACCTATTTCCTTGTATTTTGACTGTATTCTAAAACAGCATGCTAATACGTCATGAGATCGCAAAAGAAATGCTAAACATTGTAATTTCCACAACTGTCATTTCCATCAATATATTTAATATAATATTTATATATACTATATTTAATAAATTGAAGTAGTTTTATTACACCCACTACCAGTTCATGTTTCTACACAATGTGATGAACTATAACAAAAAAACATTTTTATAAATATATGTTGTATGTTCTAAAAAACATATTGACCAAATCTTTCCATAGCTGGAGAATCATCCAAAAGGTACATTTAGATCAAAATGTAAATGCTACTGTAGGTTGAATCAAAATAGATAAAAAACTAGATGATTTTTTAGAGCCTCTTTTTACATTCATTTATCATAACATCCTTTGTGTTACTCTGATACATCCATAAAATAAAACAGATAAAACATCAAATTCTTCTTCTACTCACTCTCTCCGTTTGATATCTGCAGAATCTCTCCACAGTCCAGTTAAATCTTCACTGTCAAATTCTACATTTCCTCCCTGCCAGCTAAACAGTTTGAACAGAGGGTAAAAAAAATGAGTTGGGGTCGACAACTAGCACAGCTCAACGTGATGCCAGCTCTTTGACAGAATCTTCAACTATAATACTGCCAGTCTTCTATCATAGCATTCACTTGACCCAAGCACTTGAAGTAATAGTGCTACAGTCAGA
>NW_015150589.1:551979-570328 GCF_000732505.1 Cyprinodon variegatus
CTCTCTCTCTCTCTCTCTCTCTCTCTCTATATATATATATATATATATATATATATATATATATATATATATATATATATATATATATATATATTTATTTTTCTAACTAACGTGAAGAAAAGTTTGTTATATTTGTGTGTGTATAAATACATACACCATCTATACATTTTAAGAAATTACTTTAAATAAAATTATTTTGGTTTACTATAAACAAGTCTAGATGCTAGAAGTTTTTTTTTTTTTTCATCTTTAAGTTGTATCTATAATAATGCGATCAAAAAGATAAATGCATTACAACAGTGGATTTAAGAATATGATTTAGTTTTACACTTTGAGACGTTCTGTAAAGAAATCCACCTGATATTCCAGTTTAATGTAATGTTTAATGAGTTATGTTTGTTTGTTTATTGGACTTCATTGTGCAGTCTCACCTCAAATATTTATGCTAAACAGCCAAATTACTCAAGTGGGCTTCATTGCAATTTAAGATGTCATTGATGGATACCATTTCAAATGAATTAGTCACAGCACTTCAAATAAATTACTTACAGCTGGATGGAGGGAAAGTGCTGTTTATTCCTCTGCTTGCTAATTCTGCTGGTACTTTTCTTCACTTCTTTTGCTGCCTACTCATCTGCACTCTCCATGTAAACCGTTTGTCTGTGCAAATGATTGTAAGCTGGTACTAAGGGCCACTTTATGAAGATTTGTCTATTCAAGTGGTGAAACAGTGAAATCACTGTGAGAATTTTTGTCTAATAAATAAAACCAGTGGCACCTAAGACTTAATTTGATTCTTCCTGAATGGCTTTATTTCTGTAATCGACCACCAGGTTAAAAGTGGTAGTAAGTGCTACAAAGTACTGTTGCACAATTTTACAGTCTTTCGTATTGTTGTTTTTAGGAGTAAATGTTACTTTAGGGTTGTACAGAAATAATAGACTCTGTTTAAATTTCAATATAAAGGTTTATTTGAATCATATTTGCTCAATACGAATAAATGATCATGTCTACTTATCTGTGGGTTTATCTATACGAAGATGACAAGTCTGTTTGTTTTTTCGTTAGTGTAGGCTGTGGGGTTCGAACCAGGTACTTTAAATCTTCTCAGAGCACAAGCTATATATATATATTATTTTATGGTTTGTTTTTAAATTAACTGATACCATCTTCAGTTGATCATTTCACATATCTGTTATATCTACATATCTGTTGAATGCCGTTCCCTCTAGGGATTATGAACATTGCAGGTCATAGATTATATTCATTTTTTTGGAGACTTGGAGAAGTGGTAATTTGATTTCTGTTTCAGATGCTACTCAATGAAGGGTAATTGCAGTAGCCTTAATAGACTTTGCATATAAAGTAAGGATAATTGTGTATGGTTAATCCTCCCACCCACTCCACTCCCCTTGTTTTGAGTATATTTCTTTTTGATTATTAATACCACTGAAGATATGAATCATAGACAAAAACAGTTTGATAGGAGTTTAAATGCCAATAAATACCTCCAGTATTTAAAGTAACACAATATAAGGTACCCCCTCCCAGGTCCTCACTGGAACTGGGGGGGGGGTACCTTATTTCCAGATGACAACATCCCATGTTAGATAACATCAGCTACTCATGCACACATCAAATGTTGTAATAGTTCACTTATCTAGTTTGATGTAATAATATCCATTGTGGCCAGACTGGGTGCTTTATCTGTGCAAGGCATGGGATGTTATTCTTCTGTGTATACGATTTGGTTCGCTGGCAGAGAGGCTGATAATTGAAATCCTGAGTGGCAGGTCACTTTCATGGTAAACAAGCACAGCATTCTCAAGCTTCAATAATTGCTTCTGAAAAATAGCTACAGTGTTGTCTGAAAAAAACAACAACAAAAAAAGCATTCACAAAAATGAGCTCAGAAGGAAAACGGATCCAAATGCCTTCTTTTCCTGCAGGGTAATTCGCCATGGAACGATGCACGAGTGGTTGGCCATGGCACCTCAAGAACAGGGGGAAAATATACTTTCTGCCTTTACTGACACACACACTGGATTTTAGGCCCCAGAGCTTGCAAACTAACTTCCATATCTGCCTTATTTTCTAGCACAAGTAGTGCAGTGAAGCAACCATCCCTACAGCTATATCACGTCTCTCCCAGCCTCTTCTTTATGCTGTCCCCGGAGCCTCAACCTAACTCTTCGAGCCATCTGCATGTCGCTCTTCTTTTCTCCCTCTGCTTCTTTTCTTTGCGACCTTCTCTTCCCACTATTCCCTCCTTCTGCCCTTACTAGTTATTCACTCATCCACTTCATTCTATGTCCCTTAGTCCCTCACCTAGTTGTCCATGTCCTCTTATTTTGCATTTGCACTGATTTGCACAAATTCTTGCCTTTCCAGTAAAGGGTAAGCACTGCTTTGTGATGAGATATCATATAACAAAATTAAGTTGTTAAAACAGAATTGTGTCATTGAAAATAATCTATTTTAGAAAAGGTTTTACTCTTAGAAGTATTTTTGTATAAAGATGTTTACAATCCTGCTAATTTCTTTTTAATATTTATTGGCAAACATGTTAAAGACATGTAAAAAGAAGAATAAATTACTGATTTATGCATTATTTGTATTCCTGCTCACACACAAAACGTTATTCAGCCTAAGCTTCTTTCAGAATAAACAACTGTCAATCTTAAAGGGGTTTTATCTTGGTTTAGAGAGATCATTCCTGCAGAGTGATGAAAATGGCTTTCTGAAAATGGGTTCCTTGTTAGATCTGTCTGTATAGATTTTGCATGAATACGCATGTTAGATTAATTTCTAATTCTAAATTGACCCAAGGTCTACATGTGTCCATGCATTTTTTTCTCTTTTTATTCTCTGTACTGGACAGGTGGCCTATGCAGGATTTTCCCACAAAATGACAAAATAAAAAGGCTCCATTCTAAAAAAAGGAAAAAAAATAAATAAAAAGTATTTGGTCTCAAAATTAAATATCCTTTGAATTGTTTTAAACTGCATTTTTTCAGTTGATACTTTCTAAGTTGATCAGAGTTTTAGGTACTAAGCATGTTGCATTAACAGGATTTTTTAAATAAGAAAACTGATGGATTTTACCAGTCAACTCAATATGACATTCTGTCTTCAAGCAAGACAGTGATTCCAAAAATAAAGGCCTAACACAGAGATGATTCGCTTAACAGAATTACATCAATCGCCACAGTTCCCAGTGCCTAAATCCTAGAAGAAGAAAACGAGAGGCTTCAAGGATAGGTTGTTTGTATACTCCCGACTTGTAGTATAAAAGACATTTTATCCCCAAATAAATAAATGAGCTTAAGTTAAAGGATGTATTTTTTCATGATTTTCAGAGGGAGATTTTACAAATGCAATAATTAGAATAATTGATACAATTCACATAAGACTCAATAAATTTAGCTGGTTTGTATATCAGCCTGTTTTATTCTGTTTTTTGTTTTTGTCTTTCTAGTGTTCCTGTTTCCTATCAAGCCAACTCTAATGTGGGTTTTTAATGACTCACTCTGTATTTAATCCCTCATCAGGCCTCAGTAATATTACTTAATATTCAGGACAAACACAACTTATCTTCATGTATTATGAGACTGTGTCTGCTTTCAGAGAAATGTTACCCCAAAGGCATGTTTGTATTACTTGAATTTCCTCTAAGGCGTCCCCCTCCTCTCCTTTCTCTCTCCTTTTGTTGAAAACATTTTCTAATGTCATTCTGTGAATTTATACTCCTATCCTGGGGCAATTTTCACTCCCTTTTGCTCTTCTTTGCGGACTTTTTTTTCTGTCCCTTACCTTCCCTTTGTCTTTTGTAATACTAGGCAAGTCCTATCTGGTGAGTTGGGGCTTCAAGTCCTCCCTCCTGCCCAGCTTCCAGCCTGGCATAATATGACTGTCCCTCCCTATCTGTCCTTCAACGAGCTTGCAATAATCGGTCTAACTCAAAGAGACACACTGTCTCCTGAGTTTTGTGCTGGTAATTCAGGCCACTGCATTGCTTGTCATGGCTCACAGCTGCAGAAAGCAGCACATTCACTTATCTGGCTTTGTGTTAAATTATTCTGACTATGCCTGTGGATGTCTATAGGATCTGTTAGAGAGATTTAATCGCATTTTATCTATTTTCAGTGATGCAGCAGGACTAGAAAGTACTTGTGTGACATTGGACTGTGAAAACGTGTTACACGTACCTAATGGCGGATTAAAGTGCAGCAAGGTTTCCTTTTATAACATTTTGAGAATTCGGTTTCAAATACTAAATATGCTTTATTATTAGAGATATAATCTCCTAGCAGAAGGAACTTATTTTTTCCTCATAAATTGACTTTTTTATTAACCTTTGTATAAAATGTTTTTTTTTACTTGGACAATATTTCCTTCTTTAGGTTTTGAGACATATCAGGGTAATGTTTCAATACTCTACCCAATAATGTAATGGTGCAACAATACTATAGCTGAGCAACTTTACAAATCTGACATTGTAGCTAAAATGAAGGAGCTTTTTAAAACAATCATATTGGCCCTGAAAGACTTAACTACAATATTGACTCTGCTTTTAATATTTTTTGTAATTGAAATTTTTCTGGTGTTTTTGATACCTCAAAGTGTGTCATAAACAGGAAGAAATAAATATCAGAACATTAAAAAAGGATTTTTCCCAATTTTCACTTCCCATCTGCAAGTTTTCATAGCTTAAATTTACAGGTTACCTTCTCTTTCATGGAATTAATCTCTTCTTTCAAACCTGGAGTTACAGTACATACTCTGTTTTCCATTGTTCGATGATGAAGCCAGAAATAAAGAAATAATACAGGCTAATGGAGGTGTATTTCTGTACACCTCAAAAATAGTTAGATCTGATGGTGTTTTTAGGATGATCTATAAAAATATAGCAACATTCTTGCTTGTGTGAAGTGATCAGGTTGTTATGTTATGATATCAACTAAAATATTGCACCTGATTAAGAAGCACCTTTCAACTTGATTTACAGTGCCAAGTTTATTTGAATTTATAAACTAATATCTCCCTCAATAGGAGACATTTTAGATAAAATAACAACCATCATGGTGCGAGACGTTTAAAGCCACTTGGTAACCAAGCACAACAGATGCTTGGCATTGACAAACACAATTATTTAAGTTTTAACCTTAAATTCTACCCTAAATTAAATGAATTTAACAAAAATTTTATGAACGATGGCTGAAAAAAACATTGCATTAATAATTTATGTAACATACTGACTATAAAGAAACCAAGGAAAAAAATGTTTCTAAACTTTTATAATTATTCTTGCATTTAGGAAATGGAACACCACAATACTGAAACTATTCTTTGTATACTTTAAAAAATATATAACATTTTTAATGGATTAAAAATACAGAAAACACATTAAGCCCTATTTGTTGTAAGCCTACCTAAAAATGCCTTTGTAAACTTTAGTTCTGTATATCAAGTATTGGTATTTTGGAATCTGAATAAATCTTTAAAAGGAAGTATTTATTTTACACCATCCCCAGGGGAGCCGTGCCTCCAACTGAGTGCTCAAGATGCTTAATTACTCAAACAGGTGCTTGCCACTGAGGCAGGATTGATGCCTCAAAAGTATTTGAATTATTGAAACCCATTATCAATAACTGTCTGCGAATCATCCTTTAGATCATCCCTGATTTAATTTAGCTACGCAGAGGGATCAACAGTGTTAATTGGAGCTTTTCAAGAAAGAAGGGACATTAAAAAATGTGAGCATCTGCTGTGATTAACTAGTCACAGCTTTTGCTGAATAACAAATCTTAGTTCTTTCTTACCTTGTGATTAGCTGCTTGGACTTTCCAGGCCTATTTGTCATGGCATTGGTTATGGGGTACATGTGAAACAGAATTCCACACATTGTAAGGTTTAATGAAAATGATTAGATATTTTATCTAAAGCTAGACGTACAGTACATTTGCACTGAAATTGTGTGGAACGGATTAATTTTTACATTTGTACACACATACAGACTTAAAGTCAACACCAATATATATAACACAAAAACCATGTATCAGCTTGTTGACTTACCTACACACACCATACACACACACATGCACATACTAGTTCTGCCATACAGTATGTAGTGAGGACCATGTGTTGACTCCTTTTGACTTCCATTGATTTTCAGTCATTTTCAACCCTTTCTATGCCCTAACCCGAAAACTAACCTTAAACCTAACCATCACCAATGCATACGTCACTGTAACCCTAACCCAATTGACACCTTAGCCCTAAGCCTAACCATTAGCAAAATAGCTTGTGAGGACCAGCAAAATATCCTCACTTTGCAACAACTGGTCCCCAATCCGATGGTGAAATTGGAAAAAATGGTCCTCACTCTGAGTGCTAGACGGATACATACATTGTGGGTAAAACAAGACCACACACACACACACACATGCCCCATGTTTTAATGCAATTACTTTGGTAAGACATTTATAGACTTTGTTTATCTAAGAGCAAGACAGGTGCACAGTTCCATTTGTGTTTAATTCCAATCAAGCCTGGGCTGTGGACAAACTAATTTTCTAAACCAATTACTTTGGAAAGAGATAAAAAAAAAAATACAAAAACAACCCTAAAACAAACTCACATGAAAATCGCTTACCAAAATAAAACCTGTATATTCAAAGCTCCTGTTAAACAGAGCCACCTGGAAACATGGAAGCAGCAAACTACTACTGACACTTGTCATATTTATACATGTGGGAGGTGCTACTCTGCCTCTAAGCTTGCATGGATTTCTTTTGCTAAGCAAAGAAGTAAAAGTATATGCTCCCCCAAGCTCTGTAGGAATAACTATTAAAATTGACATGCTACGGGATGACACAGTAGATTAGAAGGAGGAGAACATGTATCTCAAAGGTGTAATATCTTCCTTCTGCTCCTTTTTTGTATCTTGTAGCTTCTCCAAGTGTATTAGGATGTTATTTTAAGAAGATGACATATTTTCAGTAGCATTCATACCCCTTGATTTCTTTTTTTTTCTCATTTAGCTCTATTAAAACCTCATTTCAAAGTATTTTTATCAGAGCTTTATGCCACGGACCTTTAATTTGATAAATAGAAGGTGGTGCCTAATTGGGGTGTAAAGGAGAACAACCACCTGGTTTTTTAAAATATTTTAAAAGTTTAGGGTCACCCAAACAATTTTGTGTTTTCCTGAAAAGTCACACTTATTCACCACCATATGTTGTGAAATGAATAGAAAATATAGTCAAGACATTGACAAGGTTAGAAATAATGATTTGTATTTGAAATAAGATTTTTTTTTTTACATCAAACTTTGCTTTCGTCAAAGAATCCTCCATTTGCAGCAATTACAGCATTGCAGACCTTTGGTATTGTAGCTGTTAATTTGTTGAGTTAATCTGGAGAAATTGCACCCCACACTTCCAAAAGCAGCTCCCACAAGTTGGATTGTTTGGATGGGCACTTCTTGCGTACCATACGGTTAAGCTGCTCCCACAACAGTTCAGTGGGGTTCAGATCTGGTGACTCCATTACCGATAGAATACCAGCTGCCTGCTTCTGCTCTAAATAGTTCTTGCACAATTTGGAGGTGTGATTAGGGTCATTGTCCTGTTGTAGAATGAAATTGGCTCCAATCAAGCACTGTCCACTGGGTATGGCGTGGCATTGCAAAATGGAGTGATAGCCTTCCTTATTCAGAATCCCTTTTACCCTGTACAAATCTCCCACCTTACCAGCACCAAAGCAACCCCAGACCATCACATTACCTCCACCATGCTTAACAGATAGCGTCAGGCATTTTTCCAGCATCTTTTCATTTGTTTTGCGTCTCACAAACATTCTTCTTTGTGATCTAAACACCTCAAAGTTGGACTCATCCGTCCACAACACTTTTTTCCAGTCTTCCTCTGTCCAATGTCTGTGTTGTTTTGCCCATCTTAATCTTTTTCTTTTATTGGCCAGTCTCAGATATGGCTTTTTCTTTGCCACTCTGCCCTGAAGCCCAGAATCCCGCAGCCGCCTCTTCACTGTAGATGTTGACACTGGTGTTTTGCTGGTACTATTTAATGAAGAAACCAGTTGGGGACCTGTGAGGCGTTTCTCAAACTAGAGACTCTAATGTTCTTATCTTCTTGCTCAGTTGTGCAACGCGCCCTCCCACTTCTTTTTCTACTGTGGTTAAAGCCTGTTTGTGCTGTCCTCTGAAGGGAGTAGTATACACCGTTGTAGTAAACCTTCAATTTCTTACCAATTTCTCGCATGGAATAGCCTTCATTTCTAAGAACAAGAATAGATTGTCGGGTTTCAGATGAAAGTTCGCTTTTTCTGGCCATTTAATTGACCTCACAAATGTGATGCTCCAGAAACTCAATCTGCTCAGAGGAAGGTCAGTTTTGTAGCTTCTGTAACGAGCTAAACTGCTTTCAGATGTGTGAACATGTTTGCACGGGGGTTTTCTAATCATAAATTAGCCTTCTGAGCCAATGAGCAAACACATTGTACCATTAGAACACTGGAGTGAAAGTTGCTGGAAATGGGCCTCTATACACCTACAGTATGTAGGTATTGCACCAAAAAACAGACATTTGCAGCTACAATAGTCATTTACCACATTAGCAATGTATAGAGTGTATTTCTTTAAAGTTAAGACGTTTCAATTTATCTTTATTGAAAAGTACAGTGCTTTTCCTTCAAAAAGAAGGACATTTCAATGTGACCCCAAACTTTTGAATGGTAGTATAAAACTCTGATCATTGTATTCTGTGCATGTACTCAGGTGTGGTTGTCTTCATATACTCAAAGGCTAGGTGAAGAGAATTATTAGAAACCTTTAGGACCCCTTTTACAAATATGGAGAATTAGTGTTTTAACTGTGTGTGTGTGTGTGTGTGTGTGTGTGTGTGTGTGTGTGTGTGTGTGTGTGTGTGTGTGTGTGTGTGTGTGGAATAATTACAGTCTGAGCTAGTGATTCACTCACTAGCAGGACAATGAGCCTAAAAATAAAACTAGCTAATCAGAGTATTTTAGATCAGTCATATTCCAGCAGATATGCCCCAGCCAAAGACCAGAACAATATATTACTAAATACAAATATAAGGCTTTTTTATTGCTTTGTCATATGAAGAAAAAAAAAAAGAATTTTATTAAAAATCCTGACATAAAATATATGCCATTACATCGAGTAATGAAAAAAGGTGTTAATTCATGACAATATCTCCTGCTTGTGTTTCTTCTTAAAGTCATAAAATTCTAAAATCATTATAATTTCCTGTACCTTCCCCATAATCCTTTTAAGGAACCAAGTGTATGACCTCTCCTGCAGAAGGTGCATAGCCTTTATAACTGCAACTCTGTGATCTAGCAAACTATGAACATTTAAAGTCCAGTCTTTGTCTACCACTGAACCCTTTCCTTTGAAACGAGGCCTCATGGTGCCACTTCCTTGCTGGTGTGAACCACAGACCACCCTGCCATCAGATCCAGAACATTAATCTGGGCAGAACATTAACACAATGAACAAACATTAAAACATTGATTTAAAATAGCCTTAAAAGTGCATTTTTCAACACAGGTTGAGCAAATGGCTCAGACCTGTGGAGTGTTCAATCATAATATAAAGAGTTAGTCAATAATGTAGCCTGCAGCTAGTCAAAGGGCTTCACAATTTGCAATTTTTTTTTTTTAGGCAACCCTGTTTAGAGATGGTACAAGTGATTTTGCTATGCTGTAATTGGGGAACAATACAGATTCTTTATTCTTAAAATGTTGTTTTGTTTGTGAGAGTGATAATAATTCCAAAAAAGTAAAAAAAAAAAAATCCACTGGACTTTGTTTCCAAGTTTGAAGACGTTTCACTTCCCATCCAGGAAGCTTTTTCAATTCAAAATGTCAGGAATAGGGTTGAGTCCGAGGCTTTATACAGTAGCCAAACAAAGCCTTGTTTTGTTTAGAAAACATGCAAATTGAAACAGACGAATGGCTCCACCCCTTTGGAAAGGGGTCGTTTGGCTTCTTTTCTTAGCCTGCAATACCACATACCTGTCTATGTCCCTCAAAGAGGGGGGTGTTAACAGGAATTGTTGGCCTGGCTGAATAGGCAGGGTCTTCTGTTGCCCTGTATAGGGGTTGGAGATGCATTGATAACGGAAAGGGATTTACTAAACTGCTTCATTGTAGGTTTTGGAAAACAGAAATCTGACTCCACCCCCTCTGTTTAAGGTTGTTTTTTCTTTCTTAACATCTAACATCTTCTTTTTTAACTTCTTTGGAAGGATGACCTGGATGACTGAGAATCTTCACCAGTAAATGATAATAATGTTCCTTTTCTTTTGCCCCACAATAATCTGCATCTGTACAATGCTGCAACTTACTTTAGAGATTCTCTGGTTGCTCGTTTAAATTGCTTTGAACATCATATAGTAGATCTTTACAAGCTTGTGTGATATAAGATACATCAATTTACTGTAAGTTTTGCTTACTGTCTATGGACTTTAAAATTAACAGTAGAATAAATTGTCCCCTGTTTGCCCATTTGCTTCTTCTCTTCAGGAAAGTAGTAAATAATTTACTTTGAGCCTACATAAAATGAGATTTTAAAACTTAGTGTTTTAGACTTAAAGGTGCCCTGTGGAGTTTTCCTATTTATGAATCCAGTTTTCTGTTTACCTTGAATTTTACTGAGAAGAGCATTGTATCCTCAAGGCTGGACGAAAGTGTTTAATACATTTTCCTTATTACACAAACCATTTGTTGCACTGATTAATTTAATGAAACCTTCATTATTTACATGCTTGCTTTCAGGCCCTTATTTTTACTCCCTATGCAGTTGTACAGCTAGATAAATAATTCCATTTTAAAAATAGGGGGAAATCATAAACCTAGTGAACCTTCCATTATAAAATTAAACCTGTTTTCCTCCAGTATTCATTTTGGCTTTCTATAATATGAATCCATAACACAACACATGCATTAATGTGTATTTTCTAGGGCTGGAGAATAACTCATTGTCAATTTTCATCTAAGCATTTTTTTATTTAATAATGGTAATATGATTATTTAATACAGTTTCAGTATTTACTTTATATATAAACACTGAATGAAAATACAATTTAGCAGTAACAGAAACCCACAATACGTTGGCTGTTTAAGTGATAATGTACTTAACAGATTTTAGGCTGTGTGCTTAGTGGTAATACTGTTGGTGAGGCAAGGCAAAGCTCCATGGTAAGAACCTTTAAATGTTCCCTATTTAAAAATTTGAAAAATGAAAAAAAATAAAAAAATGTTGCTTGTTGACTGTTAATCTAACAGTTTACAAAGCTTGTTGGTCATAACAGCGGATTGCACTGCTGTTGCAGAAAGTCGAAGAAGCTGAGCGCAGTCTGCAGCGCTTTTAAAAATGGAGCACAGAAGAGAGCAGAGCACAGGCTTGTCACCTCCGACACAGAGCCGTCCTGTGATGTATGTGTGAATCGATTTTTGTTTTGACTGAGCTGATCCCTGCCGTAATAAATGTGTGGTCGGCGCTAGTAAATGTTAGCGTTCTCAACATTCCCTGTGAGCAGGTAATAAAAAATTGGATCCATTTTTTTTTTTTTTTTTTTTTTTACTCGAGATGAAGTGTAAAATAAAGCAATGTTTTATAAAGACACAGAACAACAGAAGTCCAGACTGGAGCACAGAGATAGTTGTAGCATCAGTAAGAGAGAAGGAGAGAAATCTTGGATGATTTAAAAAAGTGCAGTAATACTACCCTTAAATGTATCGGTTATAACTGGAAGTTATTTGTGATAAAAATATTTGAAAGCAACAAATGAAAGCATGCAAATTGAAGGCTGAATTTTCTCACCGTTACCAGTCTCTACACTCGACCAACAGTGTGAATCCACCTGGAAATGTAGGGAACAGAAAAACGTAGCATAGCCTCTGACAAAGCTGAAAACGTATTAATAACAAAAAGCAGCCGCTATTTGTCCTACTGTCCACAATAAAAAAGTGTGTCTCCCCTGAACGTTTCTATGAGTCCGTTCCTCATTTATCCTCGCCACTACTGTAACTGCCAGAAAACATAACTCAACTCAATGAAGTCCATTGGCAATTAGTTAAATTAAACTTTTAAATCAATAAGGTATATATCAGCTCCTCCAAACTCTTCTGAACCAAAACAAGTAAAAAATATTAGCTTTGTTTTGTTTTCTCATGCTTAATATAGGTTTAATAAGTTTGTTTATGTTTTTATTGTTTCTTCCTTGTCATTTGTTTGTAATGTTCCTATTTTATATATGAGAGACATTGTTGCAGCTCTGGTAAAGACCTCCCTATAAATAGAAGTAGTGGGAAAAATTTGCTTATCTGCTTCTTTTGATCCCTTTATTAGCCTGTGTGTACAAACCATTGTTGTTTTCGTCTGAGGATGATAAAATTACTTTGTTGGCGCTCATTTTTTTCATGATGATAATGAAAACTGACGAGCTAAACATGCATCTTTTTCTGCTCTTTATAGTCCACACTGATGTTCGCTCTCAGCAATATGTCTGTTTTTACTCTCACTACTTGATAAACTATGTGGCTGATCATCCTCTGCCAAGCGTAAAAAACCCTTTGTCTAGATATTAATATTTTATTTCTCCCAACTCACAAGAGGTGATGGTAAACATTCTTTAATTTCTACCAAAAGGAATCCCTAAATTATATCCAAAGAAAATATTTCATCGCATTCTGTTTATTTTGGGATAAAGAGCCACGTGAAAAGGTACATAGATCTTTGAATATTTCTCTCTCATTGTTCGCGTTTCTATCTTTTTGAATATATTTCCTTGTATTTTTATTAAAACATTTTCTCAGTTTCATTTGAATATGTCAACATTTTAGATGGCATATTCATTCAATTTAGGTCTGGTTTGTCATTGCCTTACTAGGCTATTTTGTAGCTTCTCTCTGTATTTGCATTTTTGGAGCAATAAAGATTTTATTGATCTGTGTGTAATGCATAATTCATAATAGATCAGGAAGTGTTTGTTTTACAATGGAACCTTGTATGTCTTGAAACATTCCTTTATTGTATAGTTTCTTAGCTTTTGTGGGTAAAACGAACAATTCAAGAAAATTAAAAGATACCATTGAGAGTGCAGCTATAGCTCCATCTTTACTTTAACTTTTGTGACAGAAGTGCTAAGAAAAAACAATGAGTTACTCTTACAGATGTCTCTAAGGATTAAGTCCCACCTCATAGACCTACGTTTTCTACTGAGGTGGATAAGATCTGACAGGATATTAACTAGTAGAAATAGCCTGATTTGTTACCCAAAAGTTTCTTTAGATTTTTTGGTGTATTTAGGAAAATATAAATAGTTTATGAATACATTTGTATGTTTTTAACTTTACTAAAAAAGTAAAAAAAAAAAAATGTCCAGCCCTTAGAGAAGGTCAGCCTTATAATTGTATTATATGTATATCCTATTTCTGTTTTGTAGATGAGTTTTAAGAATCATGTGAAGACTAAAACTAAAAAAGAGGGAAAAGGTGGTGACACAGATTTAATGAGGTTCCATGATTAGTAGGACTTTCATGGATCAGTTTTCAGTCCAATTTGCGGTCTCTAACTAGGTCAGTGCTTCATATGTGGCATCTACAGAAACATGTTTAGACCATCTCTGCAGGAGTTCTGAGATATGAGGTTTTTGTGTCATTCTCTCTGCAGGCTGAGTTTGCTGTGAAGTGGATCTAATAAATTCTAAATGTATTAAAGAAAATAATCACTTCCATTTCTTTGTAGTCAAGTCTTTTTATCCCTGAAGAAAGACCTTAGAAAGATTCAAAAACAAGCAGACAAACAAAACAAAACACACACACAAAAAAATATATATGTATAATAATTATTTATTTATCTATTTTTGCAATCCATCGGTAGATATTTGACAATAAAGATAAAAATGTGAGTTTTTAGTTACAATGTACGAAAAATAACCTAACCATTCCTGTGGTACTGCCTACAAATGGAAAGTGGAGAAAGAAAGCTCTTAACAACACTCATGGAGCCCTGCTTGACACAAAGAACCTATAATTCAATGGTGACCAGGGGGTCTCTAAGTATGAAAAGATGCTCCTTGAAGATCAATTTTCTGAATAAAAGCTCTGAAATATCCTTCTTTCCATTTTACTTACATAGAGCTTTTGTGATTGTCCTTTTCAAAGTAGCTTTTGCAGTGTTTCTTTTCTTAAGTTCATCACATGGTTGTCCTTCTTTGCTTGATCTGTACTTGTCTATAAGAAAGTATAATCTTTTTATTTTTTTGTTATTTCATTTATCCCTTTGATGGAAACACAAGTATTAAGGCAGTGACTTCCTAGAAGAATGAGCCTTAAATCAAAACAATCAAGTCTTTTGTAAACTTTTATCAACATTTCTTTTAAAAGTTTTTTTGTATTTTGTAAGTGTTTTGATTGAAGGGAACATATTCATACAAAATTTGTTGCAACAATAAATTAAAAGAAAAACGTTTAAAAAATAAAGCATTTGAACATTCTAGTTGATAAGTAATGGGACATTTTTCACATCTACTTTACTAAAATAAAGGAAAAAATTGCTAAAGAAAAATCCTCATAAACGATACCACCTTGTTGCAAATATTCTCATGACTACTTGAATTCTTTATAGCATGTATTCCAAACATTTGTTTCAGAATATGATTAATCCTAATCCAGTCATCAATCACATTTCTTTTTAATCCCATTCCCATAAAAGTTGAATAGCTTTATGTAGTTTAAATTACCCATACAGTGGGTTTTGCAATTTCCTACAAAGAAATTGATGTGAGCTTCAAAAGCCTCAAGACTTGTATGCATATATGAGCTGTGGTCCACCTGTACAGCAGATTTGGCCATGCCTCATTATATCACTGATGAATAGATTTCTGCTTGGATGGAAGCGGAGGCAGAGGTGGTTTTCACCTGAGGATATTCCTTTGCAAATAGAAGGAGAGATGCCAGGACACTGGCTCACAGGACCCTTGGCACTTACCAGGTAGCTAATGATGATCTTCAACTATGCTAACACTGTTCATCATGAAAAGCCTCTTGGGTAAGAAGAGAGCATTCTTGTAATATTTGCAAAATCTAAAATAACTTTGCATTCCATGTGTATAAGAGAAAGTTGTAAATTAAGGGCTATGCAGTGCCATGCTAGGTTAATCTAAACTCAAACTTTTTCAAATATTACCATGTTAAAATTAAAAATATTTTTTTTTCTTGTTTCATCGAAGATGTTTCTGATTGTGTAACCTTGATTGCAGCAGTTGCAGCATAAAGACATTGCATATAAGCATAGACTAACAATTAGTTCATGTTTTTAGTAATATGAAAAGAAAAGAAAAAGGAAAGTTGTGATAGTGCAAATATATTTATTGTGAGACACAGTAGCATAGCTGACTAGTATGGAAGTAAGATGCTATTGTTTAACAACCTTGAGAAACAACCTTGGAGAATAAACTGTCTCTGTGATGACTTGTTTTGCAAGTTGCTGTGCAACATAAAGTTAAAACTCTGGAGGGGGCCTGTAGATATATTAGCAACCTGGATTTAGGAAAGATCAACTCACATAAAGCCTTGTTGCAGCTTTGGCTTGTCCTGTTTAGTGAATAAGTCTACTTCAGAACATTGTCTTTATATGAGGACCAGCTTAGTTCCCAAGAAGTTAATTAATAACAATTGAATGGGATCCACAGTCAACACAGTGTCATTGCTAATAATGAGTGAAGGCAGACTCATTTAGATTGAGGTCTGTTATTTGACTGGACCATTCTAACACATCAATCGGTATGATATGAACTATAAACATCACTCCTTTGGAAAAATATTATTTTATCCAGAAAACATGAACATAAATCACCCATGACTCCTTTCTTGGATTGCAATAAACATTTGAAGTTTCAGGTTACATGTGTCTATTCTTTAAGTGTTTTAGTTCCTGTTAGTAATGGGAGGATAAAAATCTCAGCTTAAAACCTTTTTTTTCTTTTTTTTTAAAGAACCCTTAAAAATGACATGACTTTCTTTGGATATTCAAAATATCTTGTTTTAGAGGGATTTGTCTTGAAGGACACAGTGGTATTGATATTCCTTTCAGTGTCTTGAACATTTTAATTCTGTGTTTTCAATGAACAAAGAGTAGTGTTTGTGTTGCGAGATAGCAGCTGGCTCTTCACATGATGAAAACACAGAGAAAGAGCTTTCATGATCCAAGGCTTTTGTGAGTGTAGGTGGCAGTTTGTGTTTACCAGTGTCGTAAAACCATCTTGTGCTGTTTTTTACTGTTATTTTTCTGTCTGAGTTATGATTATCCTGTTAATATAATTATATTCATCCCCACAGCGCCCTTTTATACTAGAGTAATTTCTTACAGAGTTAGGTCTGGCCCAGTCTTAATTTCTGAACTTTGGTTTTGAAGTTATAGAAACTGTGGTTTTGTTCAATGGGCAAGGGCAAAGTACAGTAATTATCATAATCATATAGTGCCTTTAATAATGGTAATAGTTTAAAAGCCAGGCAATTTTGAAAATGTACTTGGCTATTTTTGATGCAATTCAAAGACAGATGTGTGTTGGTGACTACCCTCACTGATACTATGACCCTACAGTTTGTTAGCTGTTTACAACGCTGCGAAGTTAGTGAGTTTTTAAGCACTGTCTGTCCTCATTGTTGCTCGTATATTTTCCTGTCCCCAAAGCTCGGGTGTGTGGCACATAGAATATTATAATATAAGAATAACATTTTAGACAAAGTCATTACAATAGTTGTAGACAGCTATATGCTTAATATGCTGCGGCATTCATTCAAAGCAGACCTGGCCATGCAATTCCAATTAACTAAGTCAGTAATTAAACTCTAAAATGTCCTTGAGAATTTGTGGACTTAATCATAGGTGGTTTTACAAATGGTTGTCATGCCTTGAAATCATTCATAATTCCACCAAGGGCTGGGATAGTCTTCAGTTGTCTCTTTTCGAACCCAGCACGCTTAAAACATTTAACTAAAGAAATTAAAGAGGGATTCATGGCAGGCCCATTCAGCCAACCACCTTACCTAATTTTTCATATTGACCACTCAGCATTGACATGAGGAAATACTCCATTAAGAAAAGAATAATTAGACCTCTAATTTCTTCATTTTTTACACTTTCCTTCTATAAAATGCATCCTTTTATTTGCAGATTTTGTCATGCAATATGCCTTATCAAATGCACCATTATACATGCACATTATCATCTGCTTGGTAGGCTGATGTGCCGAATCTCCAAAGTAAGAATCACAAGCACCTTTAAAGTCACCCATTTTTTTGTTGGGGTATTTCTAGATCCTAGAAAGTCATTTAATTCACCTTTGGCTACAGAAGTAGTAAGAAATAAACTCTCCTTCAGAAGCACTCTGGTTAATTCTCGTTAGAAAATGGAAGCAGAGATACTGTTAGGTTTAACAAAATGTTTATTTAAGATAGAACTGCAGTTAACAGCATCTGCATCTAAGGCAGGATTTTCTGCATGGGTAGAACACAGGTTAGTGACCACCTCTATCCGGCAGAGGATGATACTGAATGTGTGAGTCACTAACTTGGTCTTAAAGGTTAGTCCTTGCCAGGAAATCATTCCAGGTTTGGTACACATGCAGAATCCAGCAGGAGTCCAAGGACAGGTCAGGCAAACGGAACAGAACGTGGACACACAGGCTCAGAGGACCAAAGGCAGAACGGATCAGGATCAGGCATTCAAAAACATTTATGTACACTACAAAACTCTTACCAAAGGCTTGAATAATGTGGCACTGATGATTGGTTGAAGGCTGGTTAAGTAGAGGCTGAATCAGGTGGATCAGATGAACGGTAATGAGAACTGCAAAGAGCTAGGCAGGTGAATGAAATGAGCAATCAGGCCAAGATCATGACGCTAAGGATGATGGAGGTTAGTGTGATAAGGTGCTGTGCTTACTAGATAAGTAACTTACATTAACACTGAAGCCTGCTTTGTAAAATAAAATAAAAATGCTGGTTATTTCTACAGCATTAGTGGAATTATTAAAGTTTTCCGTACAATGATGGAGAAAGTATTGACCAGTATGTTCTGGAATAACCAGGTCTGACTTTAGCTTCTACATAATGAGTAAACCTGGGAGTCCATGCTTTTATAGGTTTTTGTCACAAAGTTAAACACTATATATATATATATATATATATATATATATATATACACTATATTGCCAAAAGTATTTGCTCACCTGCCTTGACTCACATATGAGCTTAAGTGACATCCCGTTCCTAATCCATAGGGTTCAATATGACG
>NW_015150589.1:571130-625589 GCF_000732505.1 Cyprinodon variegatus
TATATATATATATATATATATATATATATATGTGTGTGTGTGTATATATATATATATGTGTGTGTGTATATATATATTGTGTGGGAAAACTTTTTCCATTGATTCATTCAGAGAAAAGAGGGATACATCATATTTATCTGCTAAAAAAATTAAAAACCTTAATGATATTTTTAAGTAGAACATCTTTCATTTCTAGTTTTATTTTCAAACTATATTTACTCAAATGTGTGACCATTTTAAAAGCAAATATACAGTATGTCTCAACATTTAGCTTTTCCTTGAGTAAATGTGAGCTGCACTTTGCTAACTGATAAGCAAATAAATAAAAGGCATCCTAGAACCATGCAAGGATTAGCAGAGAATAGAATTAGACAAATTTTATTTGAAATCTCAGATGTTTAAAATCAGTTTTAAATTATGTTTCATTGAAGTTTAAAAGATATGATAATGACTGATATGTACTCTGTCTTTCTCACATAATGAAAGCTGCAGTTTCCCTACTGTTTGGTCTTGTAATTCGCCTAAATTGTCTTTTTTGTTAATTATTCCCATCTGATTATTACATTAGCCCATGAGACATGGCTCTTTCATGTAACTCAGTTATGGGGCTGTGCACAGATTCAAATTCAACTTTAAAGCAGTAGATCTTTCTCTGCAAAAATACCTGCTGAGGGTGTGAGCAGGTACCAAACTGTATCCAGTGTGTTTATTGATCTCTTCTGTCTAGTGTTATTGCAGGGTTATGGAGAGCTGAAATTATACAGCACAACTTCTGACTAGATTTTTTTTCTTGTCTGTTTTAAAGCCGATAACCTTCACTGCAACTCTACAGTGACACAGATTAAAAAAACCATATATTTATTCTCTCATGTGTACAGTAAGTGTCTTTCTGCTTCAATGTATTTTGTGTTCTAGCGGGTAAAATTGAATGTATAATTATTTAATTATTTCTTATAATAAATTGAGAGATTTATAATTTTCTTTTTTTTAACTTTTATTTGGTAATTTTCTGATATACTTTAACAATCTCATCAATTTCTAAGCTGAGTTTCTCTCTTTTGTAAAAACAGACTAATGAGGCTTTTCTGGGCAGGAACCCTTTTCTGACTGTCAGCTTTAGTGGACTGAATAAGCATTGGCCATTTACGTACCTCCCTCGTTATAAAAGGTTGCTGGTAGGAAGACCTATTTTCTTAGCTTTACAGACACAATGTATTTTCCTAGTGTTTCAACAAGAGTTAAATCATTTATTTGAAAACATTCCCAAAAGTGAATTGAGGCAATTTTCTTCTGCCTCCTATACAAAGACGGGATTTTCAAGTTAAAAATTAACTTGAAAATTTCTTATGCTTCATTTTCAAGTCAGATGGACACGCTATTGCAAAGGATTTTATCTATTCAAAACTATAACAACACTTAACATCCGTGAGATTCAATATTATTTTGGCAGATATTAATTTCCAACACAATACGAGAGATTTAGTTCATTGTTCTCTGTACACATTATTACTCTTCAATTAAACTGGTTATATCAGCTGTTTTAAATATTGTTTTTTTTTTTCTGCTGGATAAGAGTGTTGATTTTAAGTAGTGTATATATATATATATATAAAAGTCTAAATCAATATTTAAGTTTAAGTAGTACTGATAAAAGATAAAAGTTTTTTTTTTTTTTGTGGAAAAACACTATATCCACTTGGAGTGAGTAATATAATACCATATATCTAACCATTGCTTTGAATTAAGGATGCTGAAAGTGCTCTCCTGTCGTTAATTACCATCAAAACTTGAGTTTTAAGATATTCCCTTGTTATTGAGATATTTCATTTTGTATTTCCCCTAAATCGAATGTGTTTTACATTGCAACCATGTCTCCCTTCTTGTCAGACCCATGAAATTGCCACTGTATTGTCTTTTTCTCCAAATCCTTCCTACAGGCTTCTTTTTAGGCCACTTAAAGAGCCCCATACCCTCCTGAGATCAATGCATTGCTGCACATCTTGATGTCATTATAGATAGAAGCAGAAATTAATAGATCAGAACCAAAACACCATTTCCTTACCTCCTGTCAGATGAGAGCTGGTGACCTTGTATGAAGTCACTGGTTTTGTGGCTGCAGCCAAAGCATTTCGTTGCTAATGCAGTTGCTTTGCATATTCTCAGATTTGGCTGAATGATCTTATAAAATTGTTTGACCTTAATTAATATTTACTGTCCAGTCCTTGCTTCGGAAATATGAAAACTCTTTCCCACTTATTAACTATTGTGTAGGCTTTTTTTTCTTGTTTTCTGAGATATACTCAGATTAAATGTTCTATATGTAGAGCTTAGCAGAATGTTTGTGATTCTGTCTTGACATTTATTCACAGATTTCCCTAGATTTAATCCAAATATTAATGATAACAAACCAACCAGAAGCCTACAAAATCATGATATTTTCATGATTCTAAAATTGTAAAAAGGGGCGAATAATATCAGTATGCAAAAAAAAAATCACACCAACCTAAAACAGGAGCGTTTTAGTTTCATTTAATTAATTCACTTCTTTTTTTGTTTATTTGGAATACAAAAAAGTTAAAAATTCCAGAGAGTAAAGGAAAAAGGTTATTGTTTTTAAAAGAGTGAGTATGTAAATACTTATAGCAACTGTCAAAGACAGCATGCATGTGTTTTTCCTGGCTTTTAATCAGTGCTCCATTTGCCCATTTTGAAAAAATACTCAAATACCATATTGTCACTCAGCACTGAGAATGGTTAATGATTCCTTCTCACCACTCTCTGTCTTTTCCTTATTTACTTTTGTCTGGTGTCTCTCCCTGTTATACTAGAGCAAAGCAATGCTGCACAGCCTAATACTAATAAAATTGCAACCCACAAGGAAACTCTGTGATATCCTAATATCACTACTGGGGCCAGAATAATCATACATATTTATATTTATATATTAAATACATATAAAAAAAATAGAACTATGATCTGAAATCAAACTGTTCTTTAACCAAATCATACATATATACACTGAATTGTAGGACAAAATTTGTTTTCTATCCCATTAATTTGCAAAAAATTAGCTTATTGTTTCTTCTTTCTACCATTATTTGCTTTGAAATTATTCAAGACTATGAGCTGACCTATAACTCATCATGCACTTGGGCTTTGGTAATTAAAGAAAGCACAGTGATGAATTATGTTTCCCTAATGTTCTCTAATTAGTCAACTCAACAAGCAGGACTCAAGGGTGCAGTGTTACATTCAATACAGTATGGCTTGTGACCAACTGGCCTAAATTTGTTACAGTGCCTTCCCAGATTTGAATATGTTAATTTAATATAACTAAGTTTAATAATCAGAGCTCAGGTATGTAAAACTAATGTTCTTGCATATGGATTTATATGTTACATATGCATGCAAGTATTGAAAGTTGAAGAGTATGTAAAAAGAACAGATTAAAAGTAATCGACTTACTCTTAACCTGTCTTGATAATCATCTTATGTATCATTTCTTTTTCTTTACATTTTTTAAAGTAAAAGGCTACCTCTTGCATTGGTAAATAATTCTTGTTCTCAAACTTTAGTCTAATAGGAATATTTACATGCAGTAATATGGTAATAACTAAGTTATTAGCAAGCTTAGTGCACTATCACTTCCTTCCTTATGTTTAAATGGGGAAATAAACACTGAACCATTTGACTGGAGTATAATTTTATTTGTAAGGCATGGCATTGCAATGACATATAGGATATCAATTGTTAGCTTGGAGGCAGCTCATCCTGTATGCAAGTGGTGAGTGACACTCTTGGGCCTAAGGGTAAGTGGGTTTTGAGGTTTGACCTGGGATCTAGAAAGGCCACAAAGCATAGATTTTTAATAATTGTGACTCTTAGACTATAAAACATGGGATTCCAGTTGACAATTTACTATTATTTTGAATTACTGGGTCAGAAAGCCATAACATTTATACCTGAGTAATGTTCTACGTCTACTCAGGAGGTTTAAGAAAGCATAAGGTGGAGGAATAATAGAGGCTAGCCAATTGGTAACCAATTATGGAACAATGCAAAAATGTATTGCCTGATTTATTCGCAAAGTCAAGTGATAAATGCACTTGTATATGTACTCTGGTCTTTCCAGAAATAGTCATGATAGAAAGGTCTGAATTACTCTCTACATTTAGGTCACTTTATTATCAATTGTAAATCCCAACTTTACTGTAGGAGATACTTTTTTTATTTTTCCCCTTTGGTTTTGACAACTTCCCTCTTGTGGTAGCAGATAGGTGACCCAGATAACTTTAGCAGGTGGTGTTTGCAAGCAGAAAAGCCCTGAGAGCAGGCACAAGAGAGGAAATGTATAAAAATGGATGTGTTGTTTGCCCTTTTGCTAATTTTCCCCTTCATTAGTTGCTGCTTTCTGGTTAATGATCTACCCTGCTAGTATATCTACCTGTTTGGTGGAGAGAGTTGCCAACTGTAAATTCTGAGTCAACATAAACTCCTGCAGCCATGTAGAATCACATAATATAGTGTGTAGTAAAAATTGAATGTGAGATTTGGTTTGACCCACAGTTGATGCTGTCTCTTATATGCCAAATAACCACAACTTTTGTTACACTCTCAAAATATTTCCTATTCATCATCCAACATTTTTGGACTTCGTTCAGAAATTATATCACAAATAATTTCCACATTTTGTATTATGTGTAACCTCAGCATGTATGTAGTAACCTGGTCCATATTTTATTTATTGACATCCTACAGTACCTTGAAGGTATGAAAGAGGATTTTTCTCAGAAATGAAGTGTCTAGATTATTCTTAAATGACTTAATTGATGACTGGCATTCTTGCACTTATGGTTCCCCCCAAAAAAATAAAATCCATAAACTCTGGCCATAGCAGTGCCTACAAAGCATTATCCAATCTACTTTGCCTACTGTCGAAAGTGGATTGGCTACTTGTTTGTCAATCAAACATTTCGCATGCATGCCACCATGATGTTATTTTCATAGGCTCCAAGCGTAATTCATACGTTGTTTGTCTAGCACTCCGCCCATACGGCAAAGCATAAAGAAGTACTCCTATGCTTTTTTGCTACTACGGCTTTGTTTAGCTATTTGTTCGATCTTTAGTCTAAACTGGAGCATCAATGGCAGAAAAGAATCCTGACAAACCTACCCGGAAAAGAAAGCCCTTTTTCATTGTAACTGGAAAGAGAAGAGAAAGTGAAAGAGAAATGAGCTACCTAAGTGTATGTTAAGGAGATTCTTTTCACAGATGGCATGTCCTGAATGCTCTGAAAATGGAGCCTTGGTCACAAAACCTCTGCTAGACTGGTAAATTACGTTTAAATCTGTAGTAAATACTGTATTTTTTAAATTATAAAACATGTTCAGTCGAAAACTGACTTTCGACTGTACATTTCCTGTTGACTAGGTCCATCTTGGCACTTTGCTGCCTCTCTAGCTGAATTACAAAATTACCGGCTGAGGCGTTACCAGTGTAGAGAACTTTTGCATAGGATGGCGCACCATTCAGAAATACCCAAACAGCCATTGGACATATCTTGCACCACAGAATTCTCTTTCCTGCCTTTAAATATGGAATCTTTTATGGAGCTTTTTTGCCAAAATCTAATCAGGATACAGAGCAAGCACTTCTGTTTTCACAACTGGATGTAGTTCAACCTCCAAGCATTTGATGGTTGCAACATTTCTAATGGAATCATAAGTAGTGTAAAAAAAAAAAAATATATATATATATATATAGGTTCCACCTCAAGGATGAACCTATATATCTTGAGGTTCCACTTCAAGAAATCTGAATTAGATCCAGTCATATAAAGGTAAAATTATTGGTAAACACTACATTTCCATTACATGTTAAGCTCTATACAGTAGTAGCCATTCAAATTTCCCCACTTTCTTTGATGGGCTCTGTGCTGGTCCCCTACAATTCCCTTTTAAACATTAACCTTTGTACTATGATATTCTTTCTGTCATGATTTGGGGACATTAAGATCTAAAGAGAAGCACCATGTCCTGAACAGACCCTGTAATTCAGCGAAAAGCACACCAAGGAATGAATGGCAGCAACAGTAGGAGTTTATCAGAGATTTCTATTGGGTTTTTCTGGTTTGCATTTGTCCATTTGTTTCCAAAGTAGTAACCCCTTATACAAGGGGTACTCCAGTCCAGTCCTCAAGATCTACTATCCTGCAACTTTTTGATGCACCCCATTTTTAACACACCTGAATCAAATGATTGGCTCGTTACCATGCCTCTGCTGAGCTAAATGAGGGGATTGTGCCTTTCAATTCAGGTGTGTTAGAGAAGAGATGCATCTAAAACTTACAGAATGGTAGCTCTTAAGGGCTGGACATGAGCACCCCTGCCTTATACTGTTAGAGGACACAGAATATGCACACTTTAGGCCATCAAACCTGGCCTTTTTTCACCACAACCAGACTGGTTCATAGGCAACCTTTTATTCATTGCTTTTACAATCCAAAAAAAACAAAAAAACACAAATGAATATTATCAAAAATGAGAAGCCCAGATGTTTTTGAAAAATTATTTTCTCTATGTTTTTTGTTCAGCAAGTATGCTTTCTCATTGTCCCTTTTAAATTTGAATAGTGTCATGGTTTTTTGTTTTATCTTTGAGTTTTTATCTTTGAATTTTTTTTTCTTGGGTTGTATTTCCATTTTGTGTTATTCTAGTTATTTTTTTATTTGTATTTGTGTTCTTAGGTATTTCTTGTTTGCCCCTCTTCTGTCACCCTCTTGTGTCAGTCTCCTTCTACTTCCCCTCTAGACTCCTCTATTCAGACCTGCTTCCAATCTGCTGATTAGCCTGGTCTTTGTTTCTCTCTCCCATATATGCACCTTCTGCTCACTCACTATTGCTGGTTTGTTGTGATTTTATCCCCTTCAAGTGATTTATTGGTTTTTCTCTATTTTTGTTGATTCTGAAGATTTATGTTTTTTGATTTTCACTTCTGTTGCCCCTTTTTGGTTAATGACATTTTGCAAGACAGCACCAGTCTCTGCATTTGGGTCGTTCAAACCTCCACCCAAGCTGACAAATAGTTTAAGATTTGAAAATTCCCTTGATGTGTTTTAGGAAATGGATTTTACATGTTCCACAAGAGAAGTCTAATGATTTAACCTACTGTGTACGGAGAAATCTGTTCTATGCACTGTTACTTAGTCTTGAACTTAATATGCCACCATAGATGTCTAAATAAAGCAAAATGAGATTAAATAAATGAAGCATGGCAATTAATTATAAAAGTGTTAGTTAATGTTAGGCTAAAATTAGCAAGTTTTATTCGTTTGATGGTACATTGGCTCATATGTTGCAAACCATTTTTTTCACCTTAAGGAAAACTTAACAGAATTTTAAATTTAGTCAATTTTAATTGGTAAGATCAAAATCACTTTTCCCACACACAGATTTTATTTCTGCAAAACCTTTAAACCTTTACTAAAGCATTTAATTCTTAATATATTTTTTTTTCTTAGAGACCATGCTTTTACTGACATGGATTATGAAAATATAACACTTCATAATTAAAATAAAGGTACATCTCACACAGCACTTCATCTTTAATCACAGACACATTGCTGATCCCTTGTATAGGTGTAAGGTAAAGGAAAAACAAGAAAAAAAACTTCTTCTCAAGGCACACATCATTCTCAAGGTTTAAGTAAAAGGATAATATTTTTTCTTGAGATGAAAAAACACCTTTGTTCTTCTTACATTTCTCTTTTATCATTTTTTTTTTTTTTACTTTTTAGGCTTCTTGATAACATTGCATTTATCTGCTGTAACAGAAAAAAGAGACTCATCCAAGACCCACATTTTTGTTTTTATCAACTAAAGCTTGACCACCACTAATTGTGTAACTTTGTGGTTACAACTGCTGCAAAGTCATTATTTTACTAGTTGATTTTCTGTTAAATGTTCAACATATTTCATTAAAGAAGGGCTGCTGAAAACAGATGGTTCTTTGTGGTAATGGCAACAAAAAATGGCTCTAAAAATATTGTGAGGATGGACTGTTTTTTTTTTTTTCTTTTAGGGCTAAACGTTTTATAAATAATTCTTACAAACACTATACTGATCAGCAGGGTGCCAGCTGCCTTTTGAGTAATTTTTGCTGCACTGCAGTGTTTAATTGTGGCAAATGTAACCCACTGTAGGCATGTTTTCTGTGAACACTGTGTAAAACACCTAAAGGTCTAAGCTTTTAAGCACTATAAAACATTTTCACATACTTTTACACAGCCTTGGATGCTGTAACGTAGAAAACAGTTAGGGGGTTTCTTCTTGCTTTTTCCAACAGTTTCGTTTGACATGTCAAAAATGTCAATGCCTTAGCTTTACTAACTCAGGTCAAATCCTGTCACTTAAATTTTTCTTTGAGGCTGTATAAGATTAGTTTTTTTTTTTCATTTCTGCACAGAAAAACATGTCAAAAGAAAAGAAAAAGATCTCTATTACAATTAATAGATTTTTACGTGCCTAGTTCTAAAGTCTTTTTAAAGAAACGTCAGTCTAGCATATTTTCTATTTGTGGCTCAGCAAACAGGTGACCATAAAATCTATCAGTGGCGGCTGGCCAATAGAGGGCGCAAGGGGGCCGTTCAACTCACCCAATGACCTTGAAACAAATAAAAATTAAATTATAAAATTACAATATTTCAAAATATAATAATATTTTTAATTGTGCAAGATTTTGTTGTGTAAGATTTAATCTTTAATTATGATTAAAGCTGTTTTGTTCATTGTCAGATTTGTGACGTATTTCCACCCTCGGGCACAAAAATCTTTTCCCATAGCAGTGTTGTTTTTGACAACCATCTTAGATTTAGTCTTCTGGACGAAAACTATTATCAGTTTTAATCGTATTTTAGTCATTAATGTATGTGATAGTTTTACACAAAAAGGTTTTGTTATGTTGCAATTCATAAAAAGTTTACAGTTTTGATTGACTACCAGACTGACAGTTCTTGCCTAGATACAATTGCTGGATATAGAATGCTGTCGTGTAGTTCATCAATGCTGTTGGGCAGAAAACTTCTTATCAATGAATATCCTATTTTATACAAAAGTGTCTCACAAAAGTTGTGGAAATAGCAGTTCTAGTTCGACACATCATATTAGTTAAAATAGCAGACAGACAAGCTAACAAAATGTACAATAAAGGAATGGTTTTACACCTACAAGTTTTTCATCGTAAAGCAAAAACTTCCTGATCTAATATGAATTATGCATTACGCACAGATCAATAAAATCTTCATTGCTCCGAAAAAGCAAAGAACAATATATATATATATATATATATTTCTACTTAAAAAAATACCAATTAAAAATAAATTTGAATTGAATAGAAGTGGGCAATAGTGAGGTGCCTCCTCATGTGGTGCTGAAAGAGTGTTATTGTTATTGTGCTGGTTGTTAGAGCTGCTAAATTTTCCATACAATTAAAGGAATTAACCTCTTCAAATTAACCCAATGTTTACAAGCCTGGATGTATCATTCACAAAAGTTTAAATTGTAGGATAATGTTAACAGAGGTTAGCAGATGTTATGCTTACAACTCCTTTAATAGGGCGACAGTGGCGTTGGATGTGGGAGTTTGCCCTGAAATCGAAGGATTGACGGTTCAAGCCCNCTGTAATTCAGCGAAAAGCACACCAAGGAATGAATGGCAGCAACAGTAGGAGTTTATCAGAGATTTCTATTGGGTTTTTCTGGTTTGCATTTGTCCATTTGCTTCCAAAGTAGTAACCCCTTATACAAGGGGTACTCCAGTCCAGTCCTCAAGATCTACTATCCTGCAACTTTTTGATGCACCCCATTTTTAACACACCTGAATCAAATGATTGGCTCGTTACCATGCCTCTGCTGAGCTAAATGAGGGGATTGTGCCTTTCAATTCAGGTGTGTTAGAGAAGAGATGCATCTAAAACTTACAGAATGGTAGCTCTTAAGGGCTGGACATGAGCACCCCTGCCTTATACTGTTAGAGGACACAGAATATGCACACTTTAGGCCATCAAACCTGGCCTTTTTTCACCACAACCAGACTGGTTCATAGGCAACCTTTTATTCATTGCTTTTACAATCCAAAAAAAACAAAAAAACACAAATGAATATTATCAAAAATGAGAAGCCCAGATGTTTTTGAAAAATTATTTTCTCTATGTTTTTTGTTCAGCAAGTATGCTTTCTCATTGTCCCTTTTAAATTTGAATAGTGTCATGGTTTTTTGTTTTATCTTTGAGTTTTTATCTTTGAATTTTTTTTTCTTGGGTTGTATTTCCATTTTGTGTTATTCTAGTTATTTTTTTATTTGTATTTGCGTTCTTAGGTATTTCTTGTTTGCCCCTCTTCTGTCACCCTCTTGTGTCAGTCTCCTTCTACTTCCCCTCTAGACTCCTCTATTCAGACCTGCTTCCAATCTGCTGATTAGCCTGGTCTTTGTTTCTCTCTCCCATATATGCACCTTCTGCTCACTCACTATTGCTGGTTTGTTGTGATTTTATCCCCTTCAAGTGATTTTTTGGTTTTTCTGTATTTTTCTGTATTTTTGTTAATTCTGAAGATTTATGTTTTTTGATTTTCACTTCTGTTGCCCCTTTTTGGTTAATGACATTTTGCAAGACAGCACCAGTCTCTGCATTTGGGTCGTTCAAACCTCCACCCAAGCTGACAAATAGTTTAAGATTTGAAAATTCCCTTGATGTGTTTTAGGAAATGGATTTTACATGTTCCACAAGAGAAGTCTAATGATTTAACCTACTGTGTACGGAGAAATCTGTTCTATGCACTGTTACTTAGTCTTGAACTTAATATGCCACCATAGATGTCTAAATAAAGCAAAATGAGATTAAATAAATGAAGCATGGCAATTAATTATAAAAGTGTTAGTTAATGTTAGGCTAAAATTAGCAAGTTTTATTCGTTTGATGGTACATTGGCTCATATGTTGCAAACCATTTTTTTCACCTTAAGGAAAACTTAACAGAATTTTAAATTTAGTCAATTTTAATTGGTAAGATCAAAATCACTTTTCCCACACACAGATTTTATTTCTGCAAAACCTTTAAACCTTTACTAAAGCATTTAATTCTTAATATATTTTTTTTTCTTAGAGACCATGCTTTTACTGACATGGATTATGAAAATATAACACTTCATAATTAAAATAAAGGTACATCTCACACAGCACTTCATCTTTAATCACAGACACATTGCTGATCCCTTGTATAGGTGTAAGGTAAAGGAAAAACAAGAAAAAAAACTTCTTCTCAAGGCACACATCATTCTCAAGGTTTAAGTAAAAGGATAATATTTTTTCTTGAGATGAAAAAACACCTTTGTTCTTCTTACATTTCTCTTTTATCATTTTTTTTTTTTTTACTTTTTAGGCTTCTTGATAACATTGCATTTATCTGCTGTAACAGAAAAAAGAGACTCATCCAAGACCCACATTTTTGTTTTTATCAACTAAAGCTTGACCACCACTAATTGTGTAACTTTGTGGTTACAACTGCTGCAAAGTCATTATTTTACTAGTTGATTTTCTGTTAAATGTTCAACATATTTCATTAAAGAAGGGCTGCTGAAAACAGATGGTTCTTTGTGGTAATGGCAACAAAAAATGGCTCTAAAAATATTGTGAGGATGGACTGTTTTTTTTTTTTTCTTTTAGGGCTAAACGTTTTATAAATAATTCTTACAAACACTATACTGATCAGCAGGGTGCCAGCTGCCTTTTGAGTAATTTTTGCTGCACTGCAGTGTTTAATTGTGGCAAATGTAACCCACTGTAGGCATGTTTTCTGTGAACACTGTGTAAAACACCTAAAGGTCTAAGCTTTTAAGCACTATAAAACATTTTCACATACTTTTACACAGCCTTGGATGCTGTAACGTAGAAAACAGTTAGGGGGTTTCTTCTTGCTTTTTCCAACAGTTTCGTTTGACATGTCAAAAATGTCAATGCCTTAGCTTTACTAACTCAGGTCAAATCCTGTCACTTAAATTTTTCTTTGAGGCTGTATAAGATTAGTTTTTTTTTTTCATTTCTGCACAGAAAAACATGTCAAAAGAAAAGAAAAAGATCTCTATTACAATTAATAGATTTTTACGTGCCTAGTTCTAAAGTCTTTTTAAAGAAACGTCAGTCTAGCATATTTTCTATTTGTGGCTCAGCAAACAGGTGACCATAAAATCTATCAGTGGCGGCTGGCCAATAGAGGGCGCAAGGGGGCCGTTCAACTCACCCAATGACCTTGAAACAAATAAAAATTAAATTATAAAATTACAATATTTCAAAATATAATAATATTTTTAATTGTGCAAGATTTTGTTGTGTAAGATTTAATCTTTAATTATGATTAAAGCTGTTTTGTTCATTGTCAGATTTGTGACGTATTTCCACCCTCGGGCACAAAAATCTTTTCCCATAGCAGTGTTGTTTTTGACAACCATCTTAGATTTAGTCTTCTGGACGAAAACTATTATCAGTTTTAATCGTATTTTAGTCATTAATGTATGTGATAGTTTTACACAAAAAGGTTTTGTTATGTTGCAATTCATAAAAAGTTTACAGTTTTGATTGACTACCAGACTGACAGTTCTTGCCTAGATACAATTGCTGGATATAGAATGCTGTCGTGTAGTTCATCAATGCTGTTGGGCAGAAAACTTCTTATCAATGAATATCCTATTTTATACAAAAGTGTCTCACAAAAGTTGTGGAAATAGCAGTTCTAGTTCGACACATCATATTAGTTAAAATAGCAGACAGACAAGCTAACAAAATGTACAATAAAGGAATGGTTTTACACCTACAAGTTTTTCATCGTAAAGCAAAAACTTCCTGATCTAATATGAATTATGCATTACGCACAGATCAATAAAATCTTCATTGCTCCGAAAAAGCAAAGAACAATATATATATATATATATATATTTCTACTTAAAAAAATACCAATTAAAAATAAATTTGAATTGAATAGAAGTGGGCAATAGTGAGGTGCCTCCTCATGTGGTGCTGAAAGAGTGTTATTGTTATTGTGCTGGTTGTTAGAGCTGCTAAATTTTCCATACAATTAAAGGAATTAACCTCTTCAAATTAACCCAATGTTTACAAGCCTGGATGTATCATTCACAAAAGTTTAAATTGTAGGATAATGTTAACAGAGGTTAGCAGATGTTATGCTTACAACTCCTTTAATAGGGCGACAGTGGCGTTGGATGTGGGAGTTTGCCCTGAAATCGAAGGATTGACGGTTCAAGCCCTGACTCCAACTTTCAGTGTTGTTGTGTCCTTGGGCAAGACACTTCACCTGCATTGTCTACTTATGGTGGTCAGAGGGCCCGGTGGCGCCAGTGTATGGTAGCCCCGCTTCTGTCAGTGAGCCCCAAGGCAGCTGTGGCTACAATGTAGCTTGCCACCATCAGTGTGTGTGTGTGTGTGTGTGTATGTGTGTGTGCTTGAATGGGTGAATGAATGTAGTGTAAAGCGCTTTGGTCAAATCTTCTGACTTGAATAAAGGCGCTATATAAGTACATGCCATTTACCATTTAATAGGTCTGTATTGCATCCCATCAAGTTTTGCATCCTTGCTTTTATTTGAGATCTTGCCACAGAGCAAATGTCCTGCCCAAATTCAGTCTTTTGTGAGCTCTGTCTTGATCCTATTCTCATTTTTCTCTTTTGAATAATTAATAATATTTGATCTCTATTGATCTCACATTGGAAAAATTTACATCTAGATTTTGGGGAGCAGTGGGCTGCCATTGTGTGGTAGCTACTGTATGTGGGTTTGGGGTCATGCTCAGAGACCCCGAGTGGCAGTTTGTTTTGTGTGGGGTTAGAATTCAGAACCTCAGGATTCCAAGCTCTAAGCCCTAACCACTAGGCCCCACTCTCCATGATGAAGTGCTGATGAAGTTTTTTTACTTTATTTGGGGTTCCGTTGTATCGTAAACCTTAAAAAGAAAAGTGTTATGGGGTAGCGCAGTTGAAGGTGTGTAAATACCAAAGCAATCGTTTTGTGGTGGGGTGCCGTAAAGCTCTTCATTTTAAGAACAGGACTGGACTTTTCCTTTTACTATTACTTAGTTTTACTTCCAGAAGTCAAAAAATCTTCTATGCAAAAGTGTAAAACTTTACATAAATCCATATTTAAAAATGGAATTTAGGCAGAAAAGGAAAATCAAATATTGACTTAGCAGCTTTTATTCGCTGACATGCCCTTAGTTTTCACCCGAAAAAAACTAAAAACTATGCACAAGGTCAACGTGTTGTTTGTGAGAGGTAACCTGATAAGTTAGTTTGGGGCACTCTGTTGTCAGTAGGGGCACATTTAGCCAGAGGCATCTATTTCCTCTAGCCTCCTCATTCAGGCAATTTAAAATGTGTATGCTCATGGGATCATCAGGCAGCAGCTTGCAGGCCTCAGCGAGAACCATGAAATGCCCTGGGATTTCTGTAACTTAGACTCCAGGTGTAAAGGAGAGAGGAGGATAGATGCTAAAAATGTAATCAACAGCAGAGCTTGCTGCCGGTCTTAATCTATTAGCCAAAGTAAGACCTTTTTAATTATATTTTGGGTCTATGGCTTCCTCACAAGGGCTTAGAGGGCCATTAAAACTGTGTTTCCAGTGCTTCAGTTTGTAGCACTCAGTTTGGTTATGAATGGTGCCGTTTCTTGCATGTTTGTCTTTGCTCCTATATTATGGTCAGTTACTTTCAGATCAAAAAACTGATTTGAGATTGTAGGTAAGTAAGCAATTGTCATATCCTTCTTTCCAGTACATCTCAATCAGCATCATGTTAGATAGAATTTGTCTGCATAACCGTTTTCCGATTTCTCCGAAGATGTTAGATCTGACTAAATTCTGGACTCTGGTTTTCCAATGTAGGGCAATTAGTGTGGTTCTAGAGCCTCTCCTTTTAGATCTTGGCTGTTTCTGTTAGGTTTTTGTACCACTAAAAAATGAACCATTGACCTAGCTTTTCAGCCAGGATTCCTCTGTACATCCCTGCTATTTCCTCTTAGTTCCTGTTAAGGAGGATTCCTGGTAGTTTCAATCCTATTCTGTTTACCAATGTCAGTGCTCATTCGGAATTTCAAGCAGCATGGATGTTTTGCATTCTCCCCTATATTTGAGTCTCAATTCTCTCTTTAAGTTCTAAAGACAATTATTTTGACTAGATGCTTGGTGCAAAGAAACATTGTGGACAGGTGTGACATTCGGACTACATTTAATTTCAGGGTAATTTACAAGGGGTCATTTCAATTTTTTGGTTTTCCGTTTCAAATAGATTTGGAAAAAAAAAAAAAAGTTGACATTATTTTTAATATAGGGCTGCAACTAATGATTATTTTCATCTGTCGTTTTTTTTCCCGATTATTCAGATAGCCAGCGAAATGAAACCGAGTGAAACTTTTTCACTTAACGAGTTCAGGATAGAGCATATTGACGGACGAAAATGTTTTTTTAACTTAAATGAAAAATATTTAATTATTTGTTTTGTTTTTACAATTTTGGTTTAATTACTTATCTAAGTGGTTCGCTCTTTCAGCTAAAGGCATGTGTTAGAGTCTCTAAACTCCAGTTAACATATAATTATGGAGCTAACTCCAGTTAATCGATTACTAAATTAGTTGACGATTATTTCAATAATCAAATAATCCCAATTATTCTGATTGTTTTAGCTCTAGTTTAATTGCATGTATACATGTTAAGGAGAGAGATTCATTTTTATACCATTTGGAATAAGGCTGTAATTTAATTACATGTGAAAAAAGTGCAAGCTGTGAATACATACTTCCCAGATGTTTTGCACATTGACTCTAGTAAGCCTCACTTAAAACAGAAATAAAATAAAAAAATGTGGATGGTAATGGTTATTATTTATTATATTTTAATATACAACTGTACAAAGTGCTGGAGCCCACATATACAGTAACATCAAGATGTAACTCCTCATCCTTTTTTCAGCCATTTTTGTTGTTATAGTGAGAAAGTCTGATCCAGAGTGAGAGGCGTACAAGGCTGATGTGTACAGAGTTGATAACAGTGGGCTCGCAGACATGCATGTAGGCAAGTGATGAAAGCTGCTCTACTATTTCTACTTCATTGCTTAACCAATAACTCTAAGTTTGCAATAGGTTTCTCATTTAGTTGGCGCCAAGCTGCAGAGCCTGATAAGGCTTCCTGAACACACCCGATCCACTCAGAGGAATGTATAGTGAGGCGGCCTGGCAGACTACTCGCCTTTACTCAGGAGATCTAGCGGTGACATTTTTTAATCACTGTAAGATATGTTTGCCAGCAAGCGTGGGAGTCCGTTTAAACTACGGATCAACCCACCATGCATGCCTGATAGGGGATCACTGCTCACACTATCAAGTTGTTACTGTAAACTAATTAAGAGATAGAAAAAGCACTTAGACCAGGATGGTTTACTCATACATCTGCTCTGATCCCTCTTAGCTGATAACTCAGATTCTAAAACACATTGAAAATACCAGTGACCTTCTGATAACTGTGTAACCTATATTCTTCATTTTGTGAGCGCTCTTTTATTGCTGCTGCTCACAATGGAGATCATAAAGTACTTTTACCATCACTCTAATATTTCCAGGTTCACAACATGATCCCAAATACTAAACCCTGGGTCTCACTAAGTTCTAGCTTTATTTGGTTACCTTTCTAAACAGCAGTCTTTGAAATATGGATGTTTTTATGGAATTATCACTATGTAGCACACTTGTTCTTTCTTTGCTAGATTAATGAAATAATCAAATTACTTTATTCAAAGAACCGTATTTAAAAAAAAGCAAAATGAGAGATAATAAAACAAATACTGTGAAAAGTCAGAGTAGTTTTGGTTACAAACCTCAAAGAGGTTGTCCTGTATAAACTATGAAACTCCCAGTAAGCCAATTTTAAACAGCTGCCAACTGTGATTATGCAGTATGTGGTTCTTCTGTGACTTTTGCAACCCTTCCAAGATTGTCTGTGCTCTCTCAGACCTAGCTGCCCTTAGGAGCAGAAAGTGTCCATCATATCCATAATTATCTGGAAGAGGGGTCCATCACTTTTGCATCTTAGTAGCATATAGGCACCATGGCAGTAAATAATCCCATCATCTCCGTCAGAGGAGGTCAGGCAAACATAAATTTAACACAGAGCGCTTTTACATGCTGCAGGGCATTGTGGGGAGGTTTCATCATATGAAGGATTGATGCCTTGGATTTCTCTGCTTTCCAAGAGTCAACCCTGTGGCAGAGGAAATACTTTTTTTATTTATGTATTTATTTTTTGTGGGGGATGGGGGTCATTCAGTACTTACTAGTACTATATTTAGTTGCTACGACCTATTTGTTTTTCCCCCCTAAAATTTGACAAGTTTCTTTAATTCAGCAGCACTTAACCAGCTGTCAGAAAGAATTATGTATTGATGCCTAGTCTGTAGTCAGTCGTATTCTACTGAAACAATATGCCCTCCTTCACACTAGACCTGGACAAGTTTCAGAC
The DNA here is from genome assembly GCF_000732505.1 of Cyprinodon variegatus. NCBI lineage: Eukaryota > Metazoa > Chordata > Actinopteri > Cyprinodontiformes > Cyprinodontidae > Cyprinodon > Cyprinodon variegatus. The sequence continues at coordinate 588,699 of NW_015150589.1, forward strand.
AAAAGATTTTCCACTTTTTTTTTAATTAATTAATAAAAAGCTCTCTTTGTCTTTCTAGGGTTGATGTCTTATCCATCTATTAAATTATAACTTTATTCCTTTAGTCTTCAACAAGAGAAAATTCTTTAAGAGATTAGTTTTGGAAACAATGAGGCCAGGGCCATGCAAACTGTTCCAGACACTCCATGCAAGCCAGAAGTGAAGTGCTATGTCTGTTCGCAAAGATACACAGCACATGTAATTCTATAAGATTTTGGTGGAAACCGTATGAAATGGAGGATCTAATGTTTTGTGACCTGAGATGTTGCAATAAAACGGACCACCTTGTTTTGTTAAAGCAAAGTGTTGCCAAAATTTGAGACTCTTACTTTGAAGTATTAAAGAAAATAGTTTTCAAGTTGTCTCATAAAGAAAGACCTGTCATCTGGCTTACAATAGTTACATTTCATTGTTAAGTCAAGTTAAAAACAAAAAGGTCGGTTAAATTATGTCGTATTTATAGGCTTCATTAGACTATGAAATCTAGTAAGATGGAATCTGCTTCATGGCTTTCTGTCATTTCTTGTCTAAAGGCATAATGGAGGTCTGTTGATCACTCTGCTCCACATTTAATTATCTTAGTTTCAAGATTTGCAATACTTCCAGGTTAAAGTTAGGCAGAATGATTCTGTCAAGATATTGTTTGGTATAACTTAACTATTTCTGGACATACTGTTACATTTTTCAAGTTGGTGTTATTTTATTAACTTTACTGTCTTTGCAGAGACTTTCTTTCTTTTCTAAACAAACATTAGTTAAGAAATGATAAGGAACTCAATATCATGCATCGTTTCATCTTGTGATCTTGGAGTTGCAATTCCTTCATATAAATTGCCTAAAGCAAACTTTGGTTACTTTTACTAAAAATACGATGGGTGTACACAAATTTCTAATATAGATATCGCATATTCTTATAATACCAATGTGTGTTTGTACGCACCTTTTCTAAGCTATTTAATGTGTGTAAAACCTATTTTTAGTTCAGAAATATAAGAACCCAGAGGCAAGCAGCTAAGATTGCTGCTGACCCTTCTCACCCTGGACACAAGTAGTTTTAGTTGTTTTATATATATATATATATATATATATATATATATATATATATATATATATGTTTAGTGTACACTCTAGGGCATCTCTGAATGTTAAAATTAAACATTGTTTCATTTTTCCAGTCATTACGATTGCTTTCAGACCAACTTTTTTTTCTAATTTGGGACCAAATCTAGAAGTACTTGGAGAATGTTATGTTTCCATGACAACTGATTGGAAACTGGAAGCGCTGCCAATAGCTGTAAATGGAGTAGTTGCTCTCCCCTTTTTTCTATATGGTCTGCATCTACAGCTATTGGCAAGTGTTAGTGTTTGAAGCTATGCTGCGGCTTGAAAATATGCTGATGCACTGGGGACGCCGAAGGGAAATATCTGCCCCATTGAGGAGAAGGCGCAGGTTAATGCTCTTTAACATGTAACAATTATCTTTAACAATTACTGACAAGGTAATTCGTGCCTGTAATATTTCGTTTTAGCACAAAATTGTTGAGTTTCTTTGGCAGTTGGGTTGCACCAGAGTACAATTTTTTTTTTAGACATCAACTACTGTTCACCACAGTTTGGCTGGAGCTGAACCAAGACCATTATTTTAGGCCGCACTAGGCAGTAGAGTCCAATTGGACTTTCACACTGACCCAAACGTGACCAAATTTAGGTCATTCTAAATTTAGATCAACTTAAACCTGCGTGTGTGAAAACACCCTTAGACTCTCCCCACTGGCAGAAGGTTGCGCTATATCAGGACTGGAGCATGCTGTTTTTCTGTCAGATGAGCATATCCAGTCAGACCAACATACCCATAGTCAATACGCATGCGCAAGATGTCAGATTTGCATTTATTCCTTTAGTTTTTTATGAAAAATATAATTTAAACTACATCAACGGGAGTGTATCCCTTTAGTCATGTACAAAAAAAACAATTTTTGGTCAGATCCCCAAAAGCTTCAAAAACACCCAAAAGTCAGTCTGTTTTGTGGGCTAGGTTGTACATGACTGAAGGGATACACGCCCATTGAGGTAGTTTAAAGTGTATTTTTCGTACAAAACTAAAGGGGTAAACTGGTATTGACGATGGGTATGCTGGTCTGACGGGGTAGGCTGATCTGACAGAAAACCCGTCACAAAAACAGCTTCTTCACATGTGATACTGGCCTCAAAAAAAAGGGCCAGGTCCACGCTGATAATCTTACCATTGGTGGTAATAGCACTAAACAATAAAACATTTAAAAGTACAAAAATGGCAATTATTAAATAAGGAACAGCCCAGATGGAGGGTTTGAAACACCTGATACTGACATTAATTTACAAACTATATCTCTGTATAACTGGATTAAAAGTAATTCTAAACACCTACAAAGGCTTTCTTTAACCACCTTTATGTGATATCTTTTACCTTGAGATTCAGCTAATTTTTTTCTATCTTGATATGACTTCTAAGGTTTGGGTTTTGTGGATGCTTTAGGCAGACGACGAGCACCCTCTTTGGGACATTGGGCGTATATTGTACAAGCAGCTTTGGCATGCTCCCTTAAGTAGCTAATATTTCAAACTGCCTATAAAGAGGGTCTAGGTCCCCCCTTGTACAATAAAACAGGATCAAGAGGTGGATACACTATAATGTAGACTGATATTTTGCTGCCAGTTCTGCAGCTGCTTTGCTGAGCAAGATAAGAAAGCCAGAGTCAGAGGACATGTACTATGCAGTGAAGACATAATTCACTGTAACACCCAGGTGTAACATCCAGGTTCAGGGACGATATGTGAAGATCCTTAAATAATCGTGTACCCTTTTAGTCATAAAATTTTGGTGCAGCATACTCTGTTAAGCATTTTGTAAACAGTCTTTCCAGTTTTCTCTCTGATGCCCTTGCTATTTGCTGCATAGAATTTTGAGGCAGTGCAGTAAGATTGGGACAAGGAGACGATAATACTTTGCCTATATGACAAGATCTAAATTGGCATGGAGGTGAATTTATTTCTGTCCCTCCGGTACGGGGACAGAGATGACGGTCAGGTGATGATCCCTAATATCTGAGCCTTCTCACGCCTCATTCGCCTCACAGGAATAACATTGAGCATGGATTTAGCAAAGACCTTGACATGACTGCCTCCTTGCAGTAAAAAATACGCATTGTGTCTGCTGAATTGGTTTTTAAGTCTTAGAATAGTCAACAGTGTTGTTTGTGTCCCTACATACTATCTATTTAGGGACAAATATATGGGAGTAAATTAGATTTATTGGACTGATTACCTTTTTTAATTGATCCTCATCTGCAAAACATTTTGATTGATGTACTTGATAAGTAAATCTTAGTATTACAAATCAGAAGTCCATCTTAAAACCATAGCTGCTGTCTCACATTTTGAATGTAGTGTGACTTTCTTCTGTAAGCAATCCATCACCAGATTTAAGAGGCATTCCATTTTCTATTTACTTTCTATTCCTATCATGTTCTGTTACAGAAAATTGCTGAACCCTATTGCTGTGCTCTTTTGCAGTGCTATTCCCTAACTGAAAATACTGTCGTAGAATAATCATTTGATTTCTGTTTGGGTGATGTTGGTTCCACTGAAGCTTTTAGGAAGTAATTTATCAGGCATTACAAATTAAGGTCATGTACATATTTATGAGCTCTCTTAAAAATGGATATCTTTGAGGAGATGAGAAATTACTTGTAAATGAATTCTGGTATACTATGTGGTATTTCTGGTTAGATGACAAATTGTAGATATTGATCTTAGAGAATTTCTTTTCCTAAAAGTTTCCAGCTTTAAGAAAGTAATTATCTTTATAGTTATTGATGTCAAAAGTATATTCTTTTTTACTTGGCTGTCTAATAGCACCTAACAGAAAACTAGATCATTAAATAACATGTTTATGTCATTCATGACTTGCATATATACATATTTGTGTGTTTTTTATTTTTATTGAAAGCCATTTCTATATTTCTGATGTTGCTGAGGACCTAATTATGGGTGACCTCAACCTTTTCCTTTGGTGAGAGACATTCTGCACACAAGGAGACTGTTTATTTATGTTTGTATGAGAACAAGATGCGCATTTAGAATCTAAAAGGTTAAGTAGAACAGGAGGAGGTGGTCTCTGCTGTAGCCCAGCTGGAACATTGGTAATGATTTCCCAAGGACACTTATGATGCACTTTGATTGTGGTAAACACTACTTTAAAAAGAATGCTTGGCCAGAGGAATTAGACTCAAATATCCATTAATTTACAGTTTACTAATCTGACTGTGGTTGGAAGGTGTCATGCAAGGACATGTGGTCTTAGTCGTGAATCTTCTTTTTTTTACAATAATATATAGTATAGTGCCATGCAGAACTTCAAACCCTTTGAGTTATCCAATCGTACACTTTTTTTTTCCAAATTTCAACTATTTGCAATCAAATACAACTAAAAGAAAATACATGACAAAAGGTAATTTACATAATGTGTTGCACCTACATTTTCAATTTAAGGGTTTTTATTTTAGATTACTGTTTTTTTAAACGGAAAACATGGCACAGTATCTCTGATCAATGGCTTCCCTGTTGTGTTGCAGAATGGCACCATTGCTTTTATATACTATTGATGTATATATGGTTCCTCCTCACATATGACATGTTTTGCCAAATATATTGAGTGAAGTTTTAGAAGTCATCAGAATACAAACACTGTTTCTGCTGGTTTATTTTTTTTGAGGCCTCATATGTTTTGCTTAGTCTCCTCACATATACTTTGCAGACAAATGTAAATAAGTAAACATTAATGTGTGAAACATAAGCTTTATAGCCACAGTACAACAGCTAGACTGCAATATGGTTTGAGACTATAAATGCACTGAATGAGAATATTTACCTTTTGTTTGCAAAGCGGATTCAAGGATTACATGTAATTGTTTAGACCTTTTGCAACCAAAAACCCTGAAACAAATTATGCAAATATAAGGTTCATCTTTTTAGATGAGGTCTAAATGGCACACATGCATATGCAGATACACACTTCATCTTTCCCTCCAATTCTTTTTTTCTTCTATTCCCACTATTAAACACACTAGCACATTAAATCCAATTTACAGCTACAATCCAAAAGGCTTGTGTAATTGAGATTATTTAAATGTCTTTTCATCCATGTCTGTGTTTACCCTTGCAGGCACTGCATGCACTATGTCAGAGTACAACAAGCTAAAGAGCACCCTGTTGGATATGCAACCAAAACTACTGAGGAGTGGAGAGCAGACCCAGCAAAGGGACATGGAGCAGAAGAGGGAGTTGGTGGACACAATGTTTAAATACTTGGATGTAAACAATGACGGCAGGCTACTTAGCGATGAATTGGAAAAGGTGAGTCCCAAACAGGATTGATTATAATAAGATGTATGTCAAGAGGGGGAGTGCATAATAAATACAGAAATAATGTGGTCCAAGAATTGAGCAAAAAGGAATTCTGAGTAATTTCTTTCATCCAAATGCATAATTGGCAAATGAAAACAAGTGGTTTCAAACTGATTTACACAATAATAGCTTAGTATAAAAAATTAAATACCATGCTGACTTTTTCAGTCGGCATGGTATGATCAGCTCTATCAAAATAGCAGTGATATCAAGTCTGCTGATTTGATGGAGAAAACCCAGGACATCCATTCTAACAGTCCAATTTAAAATGTAAACATCCTCCTGCTGTGGTTGGCAGTCCAAGTAAAAAGCATTACATTTATTATTTTTTTTCCTTTCCTATACACCCCCATAAGAGGAGCTTTATTCTATTTAATGCAGGTGCTTCTATAGGCTCCTTTAGTCGGCTTATGAGAGAGTGATTTAAGTCTGATTTTCTGGGTGTGTGCGTTGGTGTACCATGCTGCTCAAACATATTTTATGTTCTTTTCAGGAGATGTGTGTTATCTATGTTTTAACAAAAAAGAGGTGCATTTGTTGGAAATGCCACCTTTTCAGTGATATTTGCAAAGGTGTTTAATAAGATATACCCCTTTTTTTTTAAATTGCGATGATTATTTTGCATTCAATAAGCAAAAGAGATCATTCTCTGTCAGGTTTGGGTGACAGCAAGATTAGACTAATGAGCTGCAATGTTGCTTGTTGTTAAGAGGAAAAAAAATCATAAGATTCAGTTATAAATAGCCATAAAAGCTACAGAACACAGATTTTTTGCTTGGATGTGAAATTTTAACAAGTTCAGCTAAGTTTTTACGATTTACAAAGAAAGAAAATAAGTGACTACACCCTTTTATGACAGATCTGTATTAAAAGATTTAGTAAAGCTGGCATGTTTCTGAAAAATCCCTTGATAAGACATTCTTATCATGTAGGAATTCATGAATTCTGCTTTGTATAGATGACTTTTTTAAGGATCAAAGTGGAATTGCAGTCATCATTCCTCACTGACTTTCCTCGAGAATCTGCCTTTTGTCACAGATAATGTTGGAGGCTGAAGTGTTCTACTTAGGGTTTGAAGATGTATTATTCAAATGCCTAAGGGCAGACTGGTCTGACAGTGAACATATGGCTGCAGTAGGCTCCGGGCGGCAACCCCAGATAAAAAGTTTGTCACATCCTTTAATCTGCCATGTCACATGTGCAGCTCCATAAGAAACCATTTGAAAGCAGATTACTGGGGAAGAAGGGGTATACTTAAATACTTTACTGGCTAGAGGAATGAGGCCTGTAGTTCAGCTTCCCTCATGATTACTTTGTTGGCATTTTGATCTCAAAACAAGCACTTTGTTAACATCAATAAAAACTGTTCCAAGGAAGAGTTAAGTTGACCTTGCTTCTGTGAATTATAAAATTTAAGATGACTTATAAATTATTATCCATTGTTTATGCCTTCCAGCTAACAAAAAGAAAATCTATCAGCTCGCTTGAATATTAGTATTTAAGTTTTTTTTTTTTTTTTTTTTTTCCATGGTCTTTGTAACCGCTCTTAGTTCTGCTTTAATTATTTAATTATTCTGTTTTGAAAGACATACTATTCACATGTCTATCTTAAGAAATATCCTGTGGCGACATTTTTACAAATGAGAATCTAGTATAAAAATATCTAGATTTAAAATGAGAACTTAAACTAATCCCTGCGGAATTCCTTACTGCAGATTTACACATTTTAATGAACAATTTCCTAAATCTAATCAGTAAGATACGACCACTGTCAGTACAATTCTTAATTGCATAATTATAATATGTCTTGTAGAGGACTCTATAAATGTAGACATACAATTCTAAATCAAGTCATCTGTAAACAGTATCCATAAAAGTAAAAAAATTGATCTGTTCAGTTTAAACTATTCTCTTATGCTCTGAGGATGCCTGCCACGTATTTATTGCTGATGTCTAAGTTTTTAATGCATGCATGACATTATTGGCTTTACTAAAGCGCCTTTACAAACTGCCTACCCCTTTCTGCACAGTATTTTCACGCTTAACTTGATGTGCTTTCTTGGCATGATATGTGTGCAAGAAACAGAGCAATAGTGGAGTTTAAAGTTTTTCTGAAGCTGCATGCCATTGAGATATTGAAAATAAGCCTAACACTGCTGTACTTCTAAGCTTGGCTGCTGTTACTTAGCCTTTGTTTTAGGGGTTAGCTTGCCTCTTACACTCTGTGAAATATTAAAGATCCTACAGCGAGCTTGTAGATTTTCTTTTCTATACGTCTCAATTGAATAGTTAATTGTTTTATGCAATTTAATTAATTCAGTAACCCGAAAGAATAAATACACATACCCATCTGTTTTAATATATATTTTATAAAAGGTTTTGGCTATTATTCATACAAATGTGGACGTTTTAGAATAAGGCCAACAGTTTAACAGTATCTTGCAAGCATTATGTTTTTCCTTGCATAGAGACATGCTTTTTGTAGGGAATGCTGTGGTATCGAAAAAGCAACAATAACAGTAGTAGGTAGTCTAACTTGCAAATGTTAAACAGAGTCTGAGTTTTCTCCTTATCTCTCTAAAAATGTTCCACTTTTAAAGATGGCTCACCCAAAAAGGATGCAGGAAGAAGTAGGGACTTTCTAACAATGTGAGATAATCCATAAACAGTTATTACCAAACTCTGAACACACACATTTATGAAGTAAATTAAATACTTTCATACAGTAGCAGCCATTTAAAATGGCCCTTCCCAGTCAAACGCCAGCCGAATGGCAGCCTACTCCCCTGCAACTCCCATTAAAATCCCCTCCAACTGGCCTGCTCCTGGGCATGCATATTTGTTTTACTCTGACTCTACCCTTTCACTGAATTACAGGGTTTGACCAGGAGATGATGCTTCTCTTTAGATCTTAATTTCCACAAATCATGAAAAATAATATTTTAGTACAAAGATTGATGATTAAAAAGGAATTGTAGGGGACCAGCCGAGGACCCATCAATGAAAGTGGGGAAATTTTGAATGGCTACCACTGCATACAGATCATTTCTTTTTATTTGATCTCTTTAATGCTTGTTTCTCCTTTTTTATTAATAATTAAAGAATTGGGGAATTTGTGAAAGAAGAAGGAAAATGAAAAACATTAAGACTTTTGAATCATTTAGTTTTGGCCATCTGTCCTTTTTGTTGATTCTCTCTTTAAGGGACTTAGTGATACATTCCTTGTTTTTTTATGTATATTGACCTTAGATCTCGATGAAGGAGCATCTGGAGAGCAGTCTTTTGGAATGCACCATGCAAGACCTGCTTCGTTATGATGACTACAACAATGACAAACATCTGAGCCTTCATGAGTTTTACACAGCTTTCCGTAAGTTTTTTCCCCCCATAACTGGCTTCTCTGCTGTTTCATCAAATCATAATAATCAGAGAACATAACATTTATAACTTTGTGTTTTGAAAATTTACTATTTAGAATTCAATGGCTGGAGCCATTGAAAGCTGGAGCCAAGATTTACACAATAAAGATTTGTAATTTATAATTTAGTAGTGGTGGTGAGAGTTACATTGGCTTGCTAGTTCAAACAGTGCTAGCGAGCATAGTGTAGCCAGCTATGCGTATTGGGGTATAATGGTAGAGATGCTGTGGGGGGTGGCTTCAAACTTATCTACTCCAGAGGCTGTTTTCAAATGTAGTCTGTTTCTTGGCGAGTAAAGCTATCTTGATGGGACCCCTAACTGACAAAGAAACTTGTCATATACACTCAACCCCGCTTGATTTGGACGAGGCCTGAAGGTCACACGATTTATCAGCAATGAAATTAATCTGCTGGTATGCTTATTGGATCGTTAACACACATGAATAGTTGCATTGCTCTGCTAATGTTTTGCAACAAGCTCGATGGATGCATGGTTGAATTTATGGTAATTAAAATACTAAAAAACCATCTCTTACAGAATATAAAACTTAGAAAAGTGTTATATTCTTATCATATTAACTATTAAGAATGTATTAAACTACAGCCATTGCTTTTAAAGGTTTATGTGAGATGTATAGTACAGGAGCAAATTGAGCACGAGTAGCCTTACTAACACTTCTCTACAAACTGACCTTCTGCCATTCACAGTGCACAGCAAACATACACTACGTCTTTACAATGAAATGTTGGAAAGCTGATACTGAAAATAACATACTTTTAATATAAAATGAATTATGAAAGTTGTATCATAATATAATACATTTTTGAGGGTAAAACAAGTAACAACATTCAAAACAAAAAATTTTGTCACCATTCTAATATTTTGTTAATCCCTTTCTTATAAAAATACACGTTGGATTCTAAAGACAAAACACATCTGACTATAAATGCCTTTTCAATAAAGGTACTCAGAACCAAATACTAAATATAGCACATGTGGTCATGCTCAGCATGATTATAGCATCTGGAGTTGCTCACATTTTAGGTCTAGGCTGAATAACTGCTTAGAGCCTCTACAGCCTCCAGCTTATTAGGTCCAGTAATCACAGTTCTCTTACTAATGCTACTGTAGTGTCCATTTAAAATTTTTAGTTGTCATAGGAACCCGGCCGTCTTTTAAAAACTGACTGCTTTTTCCCCCTCTGCAAATGCTACTTAAAAAAAAAATCAGTTAGATAAGAGGTCAGGTCCAACTTGGTGATAGAAAATGTGTCAGTACAGCAGTTAGCAATGGCAGGTGGCCATTTTCAAGGCTTTAATTTCAGATGTACCGGTCTATTAAGCTAACCATTAATTCAGCCCCTAATGAGCGGTTTTAGTGGAAAACTTCTCAACGTTGTTCGTTACTTTTTCTCCCTTTCTATAAAGGCAGTGGACAGAAGTTTTACTGTATTTATCTACCTGCAGATTTGCCTGTAGGGTTTTAGGCTGAGTTTGTCAAAGCATTTTATGTTTGACAAGCAGCTGAAGAGGCGGGTAGGGACCAATAACAAGTTATTGATCAGATAAAGCTCAAGGTTAAGTGTTGCACGGTGGAAAGGCAACACCTACAGGGAGCCATTATGTAGGAGTGGCACATCTGGTATTTTAGGTAATTTGGATGCTGTTAAATTGTGTAATTTAGCACAATTGTGTGAGTTTGTGTGTGTGCTTGTGTTTCTTGGAATAATCTCAATTCTCTATCCAGTGAGTGATCTGGAAAATCAGAGCCAGGAAACGCAGGTGTGCCTTGCGGAGTGGAAATTGATGATGTGAATTTAAAATTATGTATCTAAATGATGGTATGTTTCTCATGGTTGATTTAAGCCAAATGCCTGATTTCAGCATTTCTCCCACAGCTCCTAAATATTTTAAAGGCTTAAGCTGGTTCTTTACATGAGCCCTTGCACTTTTTCTTTTGTTGAATATGCTAAAAAATCAGAAATACATCCTTTGGTCCAATATGTGATGAACTGGGGTTACCCTTTATTGGCCAAGGATCACAGTACAAGAATAATTCAAACTTAATCCACCAGCACAGGTAGTTAATTCCATGTCCTCAAATCCAAATTTTAAATCTGAAAATATTAAGTCCAACAAAAACAAATTTTTTTTTTATTTTTTTTTTTTTTATCACGTTTCCTTTCCCAGGAATCTCATGATAAACGGGACCAAAACGTCAAGGAGCCAATTAAAAGTGGACATAAATGCACGTATTTGCACAGTTTGGCTAATTACAACAAAAACACGTCTTATTGCAGAGAAGAGAAATGTTAATATCTTTAAAAATAGCCATAAAATAAAGAAAATGTAACCTTATTTTGAAAAGGAAATATGTTGTTTGAGCAATAAACTTTTACATTTCCATTTACTAAAATTATTAGATTATTTCATAAAATATCTTAAGCTTAGATTGCTGCTGACCTGATTGAATTAGAAATTAGGATTTGTTTATGTTTTTAACTGAATTTTTGTGACAACAGATTTTGCCCTGGTGGAAAAAGGTTCTTTAGCACTGATACACTGACACACAGTTGGCTTAGTGGTGAAGTAGAAGGAAAACAATCATGATATGTAATCCCCTTTAATGTGTTTTTTTTTTTTTTTAATGAAGACAAAATATGCATATGCATATAAAAAGTGCACATTAAACTGCTATTTTTTTAATTTATTTTTTCCTTTTATAGAAAAAAAACTGGAAAATAAAAACCCTGTGATTTTTTTATTCCACTTAGTGATGTCTCTATCCTTTGTGTTGGTCAATCAAAAAGTCTGAATAATGTGAAAAATGTGAAAAAGTTTATTGGACATGAGTCATTTTGTAAACTGCTCTACTGTTTTGGATTGCTCTCCTGTTCTCTACCTTTGACATCACTGCTGATTTCTAGAAAGACAAATGCTACCCCTCTCCCTATCCTGTATTATTAGCTTGTAATCGAACACATAAATCTTGACAAGCATGTCACAATAGGTTTTGTGTTGCCACATAAACCTTGTTTAATACCTTTTTTTCTTTTTTCTTTTTGAAACCAATTGATTTGAAAACAGGGCATATAGAGAATGCCCCTAATTGTATTCCTATCGATCCACTCCTCCATATGCTATCTTGTTTTTTTGTCACTTTGCCCTACCCTTTCCTTGGTATAACTACTCTCTGCATGTCCTTAAACACCTTTTTATTTACTCAGGTGATTGGTTCCAAACTAAACTACACTGAATTTTCATAGAGATTATGAATAATGAACTTGATGAGCATTCAGAGGAATTATATTTACAATTTCCATCCAGTCAACTCGGCAACAAAAATATTGAAAATCCCAAAATAAGTGTTTTGTTAAGTAAGCATTAGTTTATTATGCAAGGCTGCCACAGATTGCCTGGAATCTGTTCATTTACAAAAAAACTGCATAAAGTTTTATTTTCTAGAGTTAAGACAAACTGGAAAATGTTTTCTCTGCTATTCAAATGCTTGTTGGAACTTCAGACCAATAATTATGTAGGTTTGCTCAGTAAAGCATAAGAAAAGAAAGATGAAAAACAATAATTCGCATTCTTTTAGCTGTAGAGCTAAAAGAGCTTATTGCACGACAGAGATAACAACATAATAGCTTTGAATCAGCTCTGTGGTTCGTTAATGGTTCTTGGGTTCACAGGTCTGTGTTCCCTAATATTCATTACACTGTCATTATTGTGTAGGAGTAGATGTCTTGTACCAGAGTTCTTTGTATGGGATTTTTTAAAAAAAACCTGTAATTACACAATTGTAAATGTGCAGGAATTTGCTTCTTAGATGTGCCGTTTGAGATCGCATCACATTAACAGTACTGCTAAACGTGCGGTGCATTAACACTAGAGTGGATAAGTGAGAGGGCTTATTGAGAGATCTCTATGGCCTGTGGATGATATATATACAGTATGACTTGCAAGGTCAGAAATATAAAAAGTATACAATCCTCCCCAGAGAAAGTATATTTTCTTAATTTGATTAACATCTTCTTTGGAAACTTTTCATATAGTTTGGACCTTTTGTCCCTTTCAGACATGGGGAATAAATGAAAATATTCTATAAGATACAATTTAATAAAAAATTGTATCTGAATATGTTAAAAACAACATATGCTGTAATTACTTTTACTGAAATATGAGAGCTATAATCATGCTATTGTTACTGATTTTCATCAATTTAATCCTGTTTTCTGTGTTTTTATTTGTGATACACATACATACAGTATATGATGGGTGAAATAAATTAATCAATGTGTTGGTAGTAACTAACCTTGAGCTGCAAGCTGGATTATCACAAGATCTGAGTTTTCGGTCTCACAACATACTGTATCCATCTTGAAAGACTCCTTCTAATAACAAAACAACCAGCAGGTCGGACCAATGACATGCCAGCAGTGTTTTTAGGGGTGGGACATGTAGGAATGACAACAGTCAGAAGGGGCTTGCCGGGGCATTACAAACAGGGCTATGCTGGAGGAATCACCTATTGATACCACAATTGAAGCATTTAAAGATGGGAAAAGATGCTTTTCTTCCGACAGGATTTGGAAAAATTTGGAAAAACACTTAAGGGGCTACAATTGGCTAAAAGCATATTATGGAAGGCGGGTACAAGCTGACATGTCACCCAAGCAGCTCGAAGTATTGTACTAAACATCCCTCTTTTTCACAGACAGACTGAACGGCAGCCATCCCAGATTGATAACATAGAACTCAACTTGGTTCTACAGATATCAATCTGGCTACCGTCAGGTTAGGTAGCAGCAGCATTTAAAAATTAAAATCAACTTTTTAATGTCTTTGATTTAACTTCATAAATACTAATAAATTATGAATATAAATTTTGTTATAACTTAAATAGTTTGACATTTGGAAATACTCTTTAACAGATGTGTATAATGGTGGAAAGTACAAGTAAAATAATAAACTTAAGCTAAAAATTTTACTTACTATTTACTTACGGTATTCTTTTTTTTATCTTTTGCTAATTTCTTATGTTGCTCTCTACTGTACTTCTAGCTGGGCTTATATTAGCTGGTTATTAGCTGCCCTTTTATCTAAATTAAATGGTAATCTGTAAACTGTAAAAACCCTTTTTATGGTAATATCCACCTGTATATTATATTCGGGACCTATCCAGCAGTACATTTTGTTCATAACACTAGTTATCTATACATTACATTTATCTATTAGTAAGATTCTGTTTATAATGGTATTCATCTCTATACTTATTCAGTAGAAACCCATGTTCTGTATTTATGGAACTATTATTTATCCTGCACTTGCTATTGCACTTCTGGTTAGACCTAAACTGCATTTCGTTGCCTTGTACCGGTAGCTGTGTAATGACAATAAAGTTGAATCTAATCTAATCTAATCTAATCTAATCTAATCTAATCTAATCTAATCTAATCACTTAGCTGTTTAAGGCTCTTTGCATCCTAGCTGTAAATTTAAAAAAGCTTTACCTTATATATGAGAGCTGCAGTGCTTTATTACTTACTCACAATTACTTTCCAAACATTTGACTTTCGTGGACTTTCTTGTAATCAGGATAAGGATGTGACAGTAGAGTACCAAATAAGGGAAAGAGCTATGCAAATCTGTTCTATACAGTCTAAGAAAGCTCTGCTCTCCCTCGAACTTCCTCTTGCGTTTTACACACTATAAAGCATAGGGACAGCATAGCTGTTTTGAAATTCAGGGGTTGCATCCCTCAAAGATCATTTATAGACCAAATGTGTCACAGCAAGGCAGTCAGTGGCTTATCAAAATCAAAGGTTCTTTCAAATAGAGCTGACAAATGTGTCCTCTTTTCTTTGATTTAAACGATGAGTTTGGTATGTCCTCTGGGACTCCATCTCCATTGATTCATTTCAGAATGTTCATATGGAAGTGGCACTGGAAGAAAAGAGAGGCAAAACTTGGTAAAATTTGACATATTAAACAAAGTATGACTCTAAGTGAACATTTTAGATGTATTTACGTGACAATGTAGCAATAGAACTGTAGTTTATGCTTGGTTTATGAGGTTGCTTAATTGCTAAAGTGCTCTATCTGTTCCATCTACCCTAACTGCCAGTTTGCTTACCAGCTGTTTGCTGACTGGGCTGTTTAGGCTCACAAAAGAGTGAAACCCTGATTCAAAGCCCCTGCTTTTAAACTTCATAGGCTGTCACCATTGAGTACAATTTAAACATAGGTCTAGTCTAGATTTAGACTGATGATATCTGGGATTTAATCTTTAGTTTGTGTCAGTGTTATATTAGTCAGTGAACAAACTGATTTGGCTGAGAAGCAAGGGACCACGCTGCCTCAGGTTTGTAACTCCAAACATTTGCTTTCCTCTTTACTATATTGTTTGTTTCAAAGCTCATTATTATTTATAATTATTCGTTTTTTTAGATGCCAGTTTTCAGTGAGCTTAAAGTCAAGAAGACAGAGCTGTGAACTGGTGTTGTTGTTGGCAGGCTGTAGCAACTGATGCCAATATGTGTCGTAATTGAAATGTTTGTTGATAGCTTGTTGTTTTCAGCTAATGCTGCCATATTTATTGGCTGTTTTTTAAATCTGATTCTGTAGTTCGTATCATGTTATTTATCTGTGTACACAAGAAGTTATTGCAAAAGCTTTAGTCAATTTGCAATTTGAAGAATTTTATTTATTAAGTTTATTTAATCCAAGCCAGGTGAACCTTTCTTTTGTTAAAGATGGCAAGCTATTAAATGAACCAGACCCAGACTGCTAATCCTTACTCACTGGTCTGGTAGGAGGCCGTGGTGGCCGGTACTGTGTCCCCCTCCATTTTTATTAGATTAATTCACACAAACACACTACACTTCCCCTCTCAGTTATGGACAATTGCACCTGGAAAACTTTCATATTATATGGACAGTATAATTATGGACTTTGCTGTTGTGTATCTCAGCTTATGATAGTGCTTAATGCTGCCTTCTATCAATAGGGAAATTTATAAGGATTGTTTCAAATACTTTTCTGTTATTTTTGTTCGCATGCTACAATTCTGAAAAAAATTACCTGCAGTATTACAAATACCTAGAGTGTATTTTTTCTATTTTCTTTTATTTCCCCCAACTTTCAAATAAATGTCATTTGTACCTTTTTTTTGTCAGTAATTAGTTTTATTAATTACTGACAAACAGCACCAGTGGTCATTCTTTGACTTCTTACCAACCTGTTCACATCTAGCCTTTATAATATTTAGCATAGAAAGTAATTGTTGCCACACAAGTGTTAAAATAACCTGTTTGTCTTAATGGAGAGCTGGAGAACACATCTGGAAAATAATAATGAAAGGGATAGTGGAGGATGTTCATTTTCTAGGTGGATCATCAGAATAAGTGGTTCTCCAAATGTCAATCATATTGGAAATATGTTTGCATAAGGTGTCCTTCATGCTCGTCCCCATTTTCACTTACTGCTGCTGAGTCTGACATAGTGGAAAAATAAAAAATCTTCTTTGGAAAAATAAGCTTGTACTGTATAAGCGATGCAAACAGCAACTTTTAAACAGAGCGTGCACGAGGAGACATTGGCATGTGCATGCTCTTGCATGAGTTTAATAGATGTCCCCTCTCGGTAGCGGGTACATGGTTGTGCATGTGCATTTTTGTGGAGAAAGCGGGTTTTTCAAAAATTTGGGAAAATCCTCCAATATACCTTTAATTCGTCTCTAACACATGTCTATGACCACAACATAACTGCTCAAATTTCTCAAAGTTTAATAAAAAAATGCAGAAAGCTTTTTCAATTTATTGGCTTTACTGCTCTATGTTTACCATGTCATGGTTGCTTGATAACAGTAGTTACGCTAAGGATGGGCAAACACTGTACAATATATTAAATCATTGTGCTCAGCTACAGCTCAATCTATACAACAAAACTGCAGGGTTTAAAGTTCACAGCTCCTGGTATCAGTTCTTTAACTGTTTGACCTGGTGCTTTCTGACTGCTCACTGTACATCAAAAGACGACACATTGGAGAGATGCTGTTGGTTAGACTCGTCCATCAAGAAGTAAAATCAGAGAAGAAGAATATTCCTTGTTTTCACATGCACAGTGCACAGTGCGCAAAGTTAAGGCAAATCAGTTTGCAGATGCTCTTAGCTCTGCTTCAATAGCAGAATACAACACACTCACGATCACCTCACTGGAGGCGTCTGAATTTCAGACATGTTCGATTTTCCCGATTCGCAAATAGGAGGTGGATTTTACAGGCTAATTGCTCCTTGCTGCCCCCTATATACTCTACATGACACAGTGCACAGGATGAAGCTATCCACCAAAAGATTCTGAAATTGTTTCCCAATTTTTCCCCCCAAAAAAGGGAAACAACTGTACAGTGTAAGCCCATCCTGAGGTAAGGATGGCAACAGCTAGGTAAAGCTAGACTGTCGGATTTCAAAACAGTCTTTTCAATTCATGGGAGGACGTTGCATTAGACCTGGTCCTTTAAAGAATTGAGCACCTGAATTTAGACAGACCTTATAAAATTTTTTTAGTTTCAAATTAGAACTCTTCAAAACTATGTTCAAGACTGGCAACTGGCTTATGCCTCTTCACTTTTTAAGTACCGGTATACATCAAATGCAGATTTAAGATATTTGAAGTTAAAATCTTAAAGTATTGCTGACATATTTTGTTAGATTTTTTTTTCCCTTTTCCTTTTTTTTTATATTAATGATTTCAGCTTCTATCAGTTCAAATTTCAACATCATACATTTAATTGGTAACGAGTGTTGGGACGTATGTACTTTAAAACAGCATTTGATAGTTAAGTTGAAAAATGCCTAGCTTTGAAATACTTTTATTTAACCATGAACTAATAAAATAAATGCCATGGATCAGAATATGTTAGGTTGCAGTTGCACAGCAGTCAAGCTACATTTTCTTTCCATGTGGTGCTGATGTTGCATCATATGAGCTGTCAGTTTGTATCATGTTCAGATGCTCTTTGATAAAAGACAGCGAGATTTGTCTACTTGTTTTGTTATTGATGCTGTTGCATTTGTCAAATCAGCATGCCAAAAAAGAACTTTCCACCAAATGAGGATTGATGCACAGCAGCGCTGTTGGGCTTTCAAATCCCATTGAGAAATTAGGGACCCCGGTGTGTGATCATGTTGAAAATGTAATGCAGCTGGCTTAAAGACACAAGTGTGGAGGGCATTGGAAACCCTCCTGGTCCCACGAAAACTAGCAGGGAATCATAAGAATGAAGATGGCTCCATATGCTGCTGTGCTGTCAGTGTGATATGGTGCACATTTTTGTAAGTCTTCACAATTTTATCTGGCTCTTCAAGACCACAACATTTATTTTACTGACAATGAGAGTAATGACGGAGGGGGAAAAGAAAATTAGACATATGATGTTCAAGATTTATCTTCCCTGAAAATACCAATTAGAATTCTATATTTACTAAATCATAATCCAATAATTAATATGAATAAATAAATCAGTGCCATGTATGACTATGTAAACTCTGGTCCTATCAAAAAAGCTTAAATATAAAAAGGTTAAGAAAGAAGATGTGAAAACTATTTCATTTATTCTATTTTTGTCATCTGTTATATTTATTTATCTTATTTGTCATCTATTATTATAATATATTTAAGCACTTGTAGTCCAGGACAAATTTCACTTATTTGGATGATTAAGTATAATCTATTAATATTCTGATAACCTGAGCACCCAAAATATGGTTATTTTGACATTTGTAAATAGAGATATCTGGCTTTGGAACCCTTTAAATTCAGTAAATATTCATCTTTTCCTGATGATGTTTCTCTCCTGTAGAGTGTGCAGAAATGCTAGGCTAAATTGCTTGATGGCTAAGTAGCATCAGCTAATATAGTTGCAGGCATTTAAAGTGCCTTGGCACTGATTTGATGCTGGTCATGGCAGTTTGTGGTGGTGGTTATATTTTCCAGCTCCATATCAAAAGAAAATCAGAAGAAAAGCTAAGAAATTGGTAAACACATTAATTATTTCTAATTTTACATTTTTATGATGTTTGAAAATATTTTTCCAATTTTATTTACAGTGATTTAAACATCTTCTAAAAATGTTATTTCTTTCTGGAAAATTTTGTATTGGAGGCCAAAATGGAGGATGATAAAACGAGGACCTGAGATATGCTGTGCATAAAGGGGAAGTCTTGCAAGAGTATAGGAAGAAAGACGAGTGGGCAAAGAATGGGAAGCGTTCTCCCTATCTACAGTGTAAGAATAAGCCTAGAGAATGAATGGTAACAAAGTAAGTATGAGGATAATAAAAGTGGCTGTAATTGGTCACCCAGTGACAGGAAAAGCCAGAGCTTGATAAAGGTTACCAAGTCTGTGTGCTAAAGATAAGCTTGTGTGTTCTGATGTTTGTGTGGAGTGTGGTGTATTAATGTCACTGATTTTTTTTTATTTAAATTTCTAACGCATTTTAGCTACACTAACCCAAGAGCTAAAATTAACAGGTAAAATTAGCAGACCAAAAGGGGGAAAAAATAAAGCCATTTTGGACATTTAATTCCAAAGCAGCACAGAGAAGCTTGAGGGATTTTTAATTACAGTATACCTTACTGTAAACAAATTTAAGTTTGATGTACCTGAAAGTTAAGTTTTTATTCATGTAATGTAAAGCAAAGGTGTTCCATTTTTGCCGTATTTTTTTAAATGTGTCCCTATTGAAAATTCGTAGATAAATGTTTTATAGTTGTGATGACTGGAAAAGGTCTGAGACGAGCTGAGAGGTCCACATTACAACCCGTGATTAAAAAATAATGATGATATTTACAGTGACTTGCATTTAATTTCTTCACCTTTCCAAGTTCAGTCTTCAGCAATTTGCCTTTACAGTTTCCTCATACATCGAGTTTCTTCCATGCGTTGAGCTCAGTTTCTGTTGTACTTGATAATGACCAGTTAGTGTAAATGTTTTAGCAGGAGCAGAAATTTTGTGTCTCGGTATGATTATTATCTTTCTTTAGTCCACTGATGTTTTAGACCTCTGACTCCATGTTTTACACTTTACATACATCTCCTTTTAAAGACTGCAGCTCTAATGCCTGAGTTGCAAAGATACTATCTATTTTGTTGCTGCCCAGCGGCACCTGCCAGGGTTTGATCTTTTATGTTACTCAAGTTTGCCCTTAATCTGCTCAAATGATCTTGCTGAGATCAGATATCACTTTTACAAGGGGTGCCTGTTGTTCTCAGACAGCCAAAAGGGTGAGAGACCTCCAGCTAAGCTGTCAACTGCAAAGTGACTTTGAAATGGAGAATCTGAAGTATTTCCTTTTCTCCTATAGCCTCCAAAAAAACATGCCTTGCACCTTTTCTTCTCTTTTACTTTCCATTGTTTCCTTATTTACTTTAATCTGTTTATCACCTTTATATATATTTAGGTTTTATATCCTTTAAAATCCTGTTCTCTCTTTTATATTCTCTTTTAAAATCATTTCAACACTTACACCATTCTACCTAGCCTGTGTCTGATGCCTCATTACCGCTCAGTGGACCTTAACATCTAATTGCCAGAGTGAATATGGGGCTTTGGTGCCTTCCAAGTGTCATCTCTATTCCTACTGTAGGTAATTACCCATTGTCCATGAGAAGCACTAACAGGTAAGGAATTGTTAAGGCCATAATACAGATTTTCTTTTCTGGCCAAAGTTCTCTAACTCTATGTTATTCTAAATGAAATACAATTTCTTCGTGTTCCTACTTTTTTTTAAAATCAGACCACATTTGAAGCTCACTTTGATCTTGTTTACTTTTAACAAGTCAGTTTCGGTTCCTGCAAATTAAAATGGATATGTGTTTTTTAGCCACTTTTTACCTTCTTTTTCAGGACAGCATCAAAGGGAAATGTTTTGAACTAATACTCATCAGGGTTGCGCTGCATTTTTTTACCACTCACCACTGAAAGCAAAACTTGCTTCATTAAGGAAGACCGTAAAGAGACTACCCTATGACAGATTTTAGGCCTGTGCATATTAACATTACCTGTTGCAATGCAAAGAGAAACACGTTTTTTGAAAGATAAAAAGGGGAAGTGGCAGCCTAGTGGTTAGGGCATAGGGCTTGAATCCTGAGGTTGTGAGTTGAAAACCCACTCCCACAGACTGCCATTCTGTGTCTCTGAGCAAGACCCTTAAACCCCAATTGCTCCCTGGGCGCTGCACATTGGCAGCCCACTGCTCCCCAAAGGGGATGGGTAAAATGCAGAGAGTTAATTTCTCTGCTGTGAGATCAATAAAGTTACATTTATTTATTTGTTTAAGTGCTAAAGAATTCAATCTATCTTAAGTTGAGCTGAGTTGAGTTGAGTTGACGGCTATTCACTGGATTCAAAGGATAGTCCCAAATTAATTTTGGGGAATTAAATTGATGATCACCAATTTAGCTTAGTCCAATGGTATGTTTAATATTGCTAAGGGAAAAGCCAGGTATGTGTTGACTCTTTACCTCTAGATGCATTTGAGATGTTGTATAACTGTTAGGCCTGTTAATTCTTTGCTGGGGTTTTGCTGTTTTTCTACTGTGGGTGTGCTTCTTGTTATAGAGAGCATCTTAGCCGGTGGCTGGGCCGACACTTGTTGCTGTATATCTGAGAATATTTCTCAATCAAGATGACTAGCATGTATATAAGAAGGCGAAGGATAATTGCTCTTCCAGATTCCTGTTGCTTTTATAAACAATACGTTAAAATGCCCTGGTTCTCCATGTGATTCTGCATGAGTCAAAAAAACTACAAACCAACATCACAAGCCCTTTTTTTCCTCTTATGTAGCAGAGGTAGTTGCTGTGATGCTATAGTACACCATAACTTTTTCCCAGTGTTAGGATTAATCTTATTTCTAATGTATGTCTCTATTAAACCCTAATAATACTTGCCTGTTGCGTGTCAGAACTAATTTTTTTCCCAAGTGGTTTATCTAACTATGACAGTTCCTCTGTCAGGAGGAAAATGTATCTTCATTATGCATGTGGCAAATATTTGGGAATGGAACGAGAGCAGTGTTCTTGATCCAAGGCTGGAGCCATGGATGTCTCCTCATTTGCAGACATGTAGGATGTGATGATGTGGCATACTGGAGTTGTATAACATACTTATTTAATAGTGATTAAGGGCCACTTCAAGTAGATGCGAGCCCGGTTGGTAAGCAGCCACCTTTTGTAACTCAAAGCAACTTCTCTGATCTGAGTAAGATTACAATTTCTCAGAAATCTGTTGTAATTTCTCATGGCTATTTAGAACATATGCATTAATGCAGCTAAAACAAAACTTAAAACACCTTAATTTGAAATAATTATGAAAGTAAAGCTCTAAAGCTAAAAACTGAAATTGGTCCAAGAAAGCAATCAGTTTCAGTTTCTGTACCAGTTCTTATAATCATCATAAGTTGATTAAGTATTAAGTTGTACAGTAAGTACAGGGGCCAGGACCAGTTCTACAAGGGTGCTAGCCTCTGTGTAGAACTACCCATTCCCATGGGTCTCCTTTATCAACGATTATATTTAGCCTAGATTCTGTTTTAGCTTTCCATACTTGCTCCACTTGCAGTTGATCATATTTATATACTTATGCTCATGTGACATATTTAGATTTGAGCACCAAATTTCATGGTTAAAATTCCTTCTTATGCTTTTTAGGCCGTAGTGAAGGGTTGTCTATTCATTCATCTCCGGCGCTGCATCTGCCTGATCCTATTGAAACCTGGTAGTCGTGTTTTTCAAATTTGAAACAGCACATTCTTGATTATAATTCAATCTAGGAAAGATACAAATACATCCCAGACAGGACCTGCTATGTTTCTTTAATGTGTTTTTAATGCTAATAATGACAGCCTGTACAGAGAGTGGGCTGCCTGCAGGTGAAAGAGATCAGAAGTAAAGCTGTACCTGCGGCTTGAGGTGCATTCATCAGAGGAGAGTTTCACATTTGTTTTAATATAGGCAGGAGGTTTTAAAGAGGTTTTGCGCATGTGTTTTGGAGGAGGAAAAGGCTTGCTCGCTAACTGTTCGCTGATGACGTTAACTCAGAGCGATCGTTGAATGTGTTTACACCAAATTCTCCCACAAAACAGGAGAAAATCATGTCATAGTCATTCCGTAAAAAGAAAAAAATAAATAAATAAAAAATCCACTGGACTTGGTTTCCAAGATTTGAAGACGTTTCGCCACCTCTCCAGGAAGCTTTCTCAATTCAAATGTCTGGATCCGCAGTGAGTTTGAGTCTTATATATACAAGGCCTTGTATTGCTTGGACACATTCATAACAACTAGCCCCTTCTAATAAGCATATATGTCCATTGTAATGATATACTGTGCAGTTCTAATAGAAACAAGGTGCTAAAAAGTTGAATTCTTAGATTTATGTATCTTTATAGATGATTGAAATTCCATGCAAGAATATTTTTGTAATTTTTTTTCTAGGAAAAGTAATGCTAACAAATTGAAATTCATCTCACATGAAGAGGCATTCTAAAATATCACCTTCAATCCAGTGGTCATCTTCCGTGATGTGAATACAATAGACAGAGATGTCCCTAAAGTTGCCATGGCAACATTTTCTGTCTGATTAATCTGTGAATGATTTATTTAGTGGAACACTTTCCTAAAGCAGCTAATTCCCTGTAGAAGGTAGAACAAGAGAAAAGAGAGTGTAAGGAAAAAAATTTAGTTAAGGAGACAACTTGAGCTCATCCAGCAATTAACAGCTAAGGACTAAATAATTGTGTAGTCTCACATCTTGCTCTGTAAACTCACTGGCTTAGTGATGGGAATCTTTTATTTGGGTTAAAATTGGAGTGAAGAATTGGAGATGAACAGGGTAAATATCTTCAGTGAGTACATTCAAATATGTTTTTAACCTGGAAGAAACCAGCTCTAATATGAAAATTGGGCAGTCTGTTTTTTTATATCACAGATATGCTTCTATTTCACATTTTTTGCAGCTCTATTAAAAAGAATGCTTTAATCCCTGAATGACGCACCACGGCTTTAAAACCTCTGCAAATTTTGAATATATGCCTTTTATTTTCAACAAAACTGATCAGGTGAAACACTGAAAATGAATCCCCTGAAAAATTGCTTTACATGCAGAAATTACTGAGAAATTGCAGATGCAGTTTTAGGCATGAAAATTTATCATTGATTACACACAAACTTTATTAACCCACATCTGTATACATTTTGGTAGGTTATATTTTGCACAATAAGTTGATAGAAAAATTTAAATAAATGACAAATTAGAGCACTAAATACAAAGACAATGTACAAGATCCAAATACAGGAAATATTTGCAGATAGTGTCTTTATTTCGAGCTGACATTAAGCTGTTTGCTGTGATCTCGGCTCTTCTTTGTCCAAGTATTGCAAAATCTCTCAAAATGATTCAATGAGGAGTAAACTACCTCTCTCTTGGAGCTTCGCTTTTTGAGATGTAGGCTAAGTTTACGCAGCATGTATTAAATGCCGATTCTGATCCCTTTCCCAGAATTTTAAAGCAACGTAGAATGGGAACATCAATCAGCAGTGCACTGTTTACAGAAATAATAATGGAGGCCAAACTTTGTTAGGGCTTTGTTTTTATTGGCTTGCATTTCCAAGTAGGCGGAGCAATCTAACATTTAGTGTAGGAAAACGTTTCTTTTCACTGCCAGAATTTGAAAGATGCTTTTACAAAATCTCATATAAAGCCTCCTTTTTTACTGTTCTCCCAAGCTTTATGAAGCTTAGGCAAAAATTCAACTGAATAAACCTAATCAATTACCCATCAATCAGAGGCCCATCCGCCTTTGACGCAACCCTATCAGCATTGGAACACACCTCCACAAGTCCACTCAGTATTTAAAGTCTAATTTAAAATAGACGCAAACACGACACAGCTGCTTTTTCACCAAGCACATGTTCAGATGGCTTGCAATGTTGTGCCAGAGATTTATTCCCCAGTGGAGTTTTTTTTTCTCTCCACCTTCGCTTCATGCATGTTCATCATGGATGTTCATATTAACCTTCACCTTATTCCAGCTGGCATTCAACTTCGTTCCACCACCAGTTTTAGGCCTGGGGAGGGGGGGATTCATCTCACTCTCATTCAGCTCATGCATGTAATAAAGGCAAATTTCAGCGCTGATGTTTCCCGCCAGAGGCTGCAAGGTGGAGCAGGTGGTAGCGTTGTGGCATTGCAGCAAGAAGGTTCTGGGTTTGATTTTTGGCCCGGGTTCAGTGGCGGTTCTAGCCCAAATGTACCAGGGGGGCCAGGGGGGGGCCAGCGCGTTTTCATGGGGGCACGGAAAAGCATGAAATGAAAAATAGGCGAAGGGATTCAAATAAATTAAGATAGCTGCATGAAGTGAAATTTCTATTCAATTAGGTTCCATTAAAATTCTAAATGTCTTAATAGGTCAATATACATTCAGAAGTTACGAATTTAATTTTTTTTTAACTTAATTTAAGTTGAAATGACAGTTTTCTATAAAATCTGAATTAGAATTTAAGAAAAACTGTTAAAATTAGCTGTAAAAAGTAGAGTATTTTTTTTTACATTTGTTTTGGAAAAAACATTTAGCAGATGAAAACTGGGATCCTATCTCAATACCACTTATGCCATGTTTTTAAACAGTTAATAAAAAATAATTTGTAAAGAAAAAAATAAAATATATCCAAAGGTTCTATCAGTAACCATGTCTGTTTCTGTGCATATCATCATTAGAATTTCTTTGAGTATTATGTCTTCAGTACAGGGGCCATAACAGGGGCCAGGACATGATCTACAGGGGCCCTGGCCCCCGTTGGCCCCTGTCTAGAACCGCCCGTGCCCGGGTTCTTTCTGTTTGGAGTTTGCATGTTCTCCCCGTGCATGCGTGGGTTCTTTCAGGGTACTCTGGCTCCCTCCCACAGTCTAAAAACATGACTGTTAGGTTAATTGGCTTCTCTAAATTGTCCTTAGGTGTGAGTGAGTGCTTCAATGGCTATGTCTTTGGGTCTCTCTGTGTTGCCCTGTGACACACTGGCGATCTGTCCAGGGTGTACCCGGTCTATCGCCCGTAGACCGATGAGGATGGGCACTGGCCACACTGCGACCCTGATAAGGACTAATCAGAAGAAAAGGCATTGATGGATTTTTCTTGCCAAGGTCTGAGCACCAAAGGTTTAAATATTGTATCAATAAAATTACTCTATTTGCCTTCTTTATTTGTAAGTTTTTCAGGTTGAATTACACTTGTGAACCCATCCTTTTTAAAAGATGCACAAATTCTTAAACCTTGGCTTTATAAGAATATTAATGAAGATTCACCATAGCCTTTGGTCAGGTGAATAAAAAAAGCAATTTTTCATAATGTAAATTAAGCATCACTGTTTTTTCTTAAGTGTGGATTTGGTCAGAATACAAGAAAAATACTTTAGTTGCATAAAAAAGTGAAAAAATATATAGAAGCAATGTTAAATCAATCAGAAAAATGGCAGAACTGAAGGAAAATAAGTACAAGTAAATTAGAAAGCAAAGACTGAGTCGCTTCGTAACACCAATAGAAATGATACATAAAGTTTTAAGATCTGCAGACAAATTCCATAAATGAAAATCTGCATTACCTAAAGGAGCAATTAAGCTTTCTCTTTTTTATCTAGCACAGTAGAGGCACAAAATGAGCCACATGCACTTTGAGGTACAATAAATATAAGGTACTATATTTGTATTGTACTAACTTAAGATCTGTCTTTTTTTCAAGTATAATGCACAAAAAGTGTGACAGTTGTGGCTAATTGGGATGTAGGTAATTCAAACTTTGACTTTTGCTGCCAGCATGCAAATATTCTTTCCCTTTGTGTATAATGTGCTCCAAGAGTGCTCAACAAGAATACAGGAGCGGTGTATAAATTCAGTTCATTTAGCTGTTAAGCTGTAAAGGCTAACCTAAATCAAGCATGCAATTTGCCACAGGCTCAGCAGGGTGTCTTTGAAAGAAAAAAGGAAGGGTCTAATTTCGACTGTCTTCCATAGGTAGATATCTCTTCAGTTTAGCTGAGTATTTCTAAGCCTCTAAGTAGGCATAATGTTGCACTGGGGAAAAATCCAATCGTTAGGCAATAACAGTGCATCGAGAGTATCCTTTTAGGATTATTAAGTTGTGACTTTAGATTGGTGACACAGACGCAGTTCGACCTGACATCTAGTATCCTTCATAATTACCCACACACTGAATAATATTACCCACAGCCCTTTCTTCATGGAAATCCCTCCTCTATCTAACCGTCTTTCATTTTCCCCACTTTAATTTCATTGTTATGTCTCTAATTAGCCATAGAGATGTAAATCCACGCTCCTCAGAGCCTCCAGGAGCTATGGTCTGACCTGTTATCCTTTCTGACATCTATTTTCTGGTCCCCTCATCTCTCAGCGACTTTCTTGCTTCTTTTTTCTCCTGTTCTTCTTTCGTTTGTAGCCAATGGGTCCCGAGGGCAGTAAGTGTGTTTCAGCGCACCATAATTCACAGGCAGCAGCCTCCAGGCTGTTAGTGACACAGCATGTGGTCTGCTTTTATCTCTCTTCTTTAACTCCTTTCCAGTGAGGGCATAATTTATTATCGTGCCTCCATTGATTTGGTCTTTGTCTTGCCCCTGTGTTGAAACAATCTCATCTTTCTCCTTTTTAGCATCCTTCAATTTCAAACATGTGCGCTTAAAGTCTGCTTGCACTGAAGTTTCTTTGCTTCAGTTATTTTCCTCTCATCATACTCAACAAATCCCCTCTAGCAGACAATTTTATCAGCTATAAAGATGTACTTTTAGAATAAGGCGGAGACAGCAAAGGACTAGGAAAAGCAAGTTTACTGAAATAATGAAAAACAACCATTGAAGGTGGAATGCAGCCATTAAAATCCATCATAGCTAGATAAACTCAGCTACTGGCTACAATGATGTGTGTGTGTGAGAAGCAGAAGAAATATTTTCTTTAGGATAATATCTCTAGTTTTCAAATGATCATAAAGTTGCTATAGATGACATGCTTTTACTGATAAGGTGGAACTTTCAGTGCAACAAAACAACATCTTCTTGAATGTAGGACAGCGTCAATGTCACCCATTTGAACTGAACAAACATTGCCATGAACTTTATAAGATATGGTGCATTTTACCTCAAACTCCTATGTCATAATATCTTAAGTTTTAATTTAACACAATTTAACAATCAAGATTCCCTATTTTTTGTATGTGATAATCATAATATTCTTATATTTCATTAATCTTTTCATTTCACAGGTTTTGCTTTTTTTGTTAATTAATTAATGAAATAGATTTAGACTGTCTTATTGACCTACTTATGCCATTAGCTGGGAGGTACTAGCCATCAGGATTTGTAAAAGGACTCAAAATAGGAAGAAGGAGTTAGAGATATGGAAGATTGTTTGATTATTTTGAATATGCAGTGTCCTCTGAAAAGTTCAAAGTTTGAGATAGACTTTAGACAACATTCTCTCTGGCCTGTTTTTTGTCTTTGTTGCTGTTTGTTCATTAATGTTCTCAAAGACTTTTATAGAATGACCATATTTATGCTAAGATGAAATCAAACCATTAGGGAATCCATTTATTAACTAGGTGATTTCTCTGGCTATTTTCTTTAGAACTGCAGATTATAGGCTGAATATTTATAAAGACTTTTTTTTAAAGAGAAATGTTAAATCATTACCATCTGAGTTATGATACTTTAAGTTGTCTATCATGGACAGTCCAGAGAAATACAACATTTGTGTTTAAATGATTTTAAGACTGAAGTATTTGCCTTACAGAAGTAGTGTAGTTGACCCTACCTAGAAAAGTAAGGGACATAATGAAAGTCAAAAGCAGTTTGGTTTGACAAACAACAACTACTCTTCTCTGTACAAACCATTAAAAGGCTTCTATTGACTTACACAATAAGACTTGTACCATTTTTTTTTGTACTTTTTTCTAAGATAAAGCAGTGCTTTAATCTCGAAATTTGCATTTGTTGATTTATGTAATTAAAATTTTGTGCTCCAGCAAACAGTCAGTTCTGTTCAGGCATGTTTATCCTGGTGATTAAGTTTCCAGATGCAGCTATTTTAGCTAGTAATTTAGATTTGGATGTGTTGCACCCAGAGGGTATCTAAGGAGAAAGTAATTCACCAAAACATCTGCGCTTAGCTCCCCTAGTATTTATATGCTTTTAAGAAATTACAAATATAGACAAAAATTAAACAAAGCGGTGTTTGAACTTTCACAGCTCTGTTTTCTTTTCAGTAGTGCATGAAATACTGTATGTTGTCTCAAATTCACTATAAGTAAGTAACAACCACATCATCATTTTTGCAGTTCTACTGTAAAGGGATTTTTTTTTTTTTTACTATGTGCATTTGAGCAAAATGTCTATAAGATTAAGATCTGCAGACCTTTCTGGCCATTTAGCCAAGTTTTTATGGATGTTTTTTTTTTTTTTATTATTGTTGTTTTTTTTTTTCTTCCTCTGAGCCACTTGGCCACTGTGCCGGGAAAGAGACATTCATTATGACCAAACTGCCCCTGGACTTTGGGGCAAAGTTGTTCCTCTGGGATATTTGTTCTGATACTTTATTAATGATAGTGTTGTTTTGGCAATATTGTAAACCTCAAGACATTTTTAAGAGGCTAATTTAAAAATTGTTATGGTCAATTTTCAAGATGTCCTAGACGGTGTAAATGGCATATACCATGTTCATATGATGTCAAGTCATGTTACTACCTATTCACATTACTCTGTGCTCTTGAAGAAGATTTACTTGTTTGCTGCCCCTACAGTACTTGACACTGGTGTCAAATTGTCTTTGCTTAAGTTTGTGTCTAGAAAGACTTCACAGCTACCTGAATCCATTACTGAGCCAGCTCTGCAGTGGTGGCAATCGCCTCCCTTAGCTGAATTCCATATAGAAGATCCAGGTATTTACCAGATTTTGTTAAACACCCTGAGGCTCTATTCAACACCAATAGAACCTTTCTTTTTGAAGTTAGGAGTCCAACACATTTTCGAATTGAGTTCAACCATACAAGCTGCAAAATCAATAACTTCAAAACTTTGTGGATGCAAATCAATGATGATAGTGAGCTTTTACTCTGAGAAAACCAGTGGTTTAAAAAAAAAGTCAAACACCACTCTATTATATCACATCTATTCTGCTCTTCCTATTCAGACTCTAGTGATGGAATGATGTCAGCAACTGTCCCCACCAGCTGTGATCTCTAAGCTAATAATAGGATCACTGAATGACGCTAGCAGTTGATTTTGTAGCAGGGCTAAAGTAAATGGATTTGTATTAACTTTGACTGCATTTTAGCTGTCAACATGCAGTAAGGTTTTGAACTACGTGTATAGACATTTTGCTGTGGTGTTGCTGTTTTTGTATGTACCACCAAATGATCTACTGTTGAAATGGTTGATTATACAGGCACTTAGGCCACTTGTGCATGATTGTATTTGTTTCCACATGTTTTTACTTGCATGTCACAGGTGACTTTTTACAACATATAGAATGTCTTTGGTTTTATGATATAATAATTACATGTCCTCATGTGTTGCTATGGTTACAACCCCAAAACACAACTTTTTCATTGACCTGAGAATAAACAAAACACATTTCTTTAGACAACCTTCTGTATTTCAGAAGATTGTGTCATGATAATTACTCTTTTTGTCTTAGAGAGTTTAAATTAGTTTTGCCACAGCCTTCATACAGAGAGCAAGAGCCTTTCTTTAACTGTTAGACTTAAATTACTCTTGTTTACGAACTGCCATAATTGTTTAGCGGCTATGAAATACTTTTATCAGCCAACCTTGAAAGTGCATTTTTGACAGCTTCAGAAAGCTGAAAAACATGGTGAAACATTTTGAAGTGTGTGGGGAAAAAAAGAAGTTGATCACATGAGAGCAGACAATCTCAAATCACCAAAGTCTTTATTCTCAGGAGTGCGGTTTGATTCTTTGGTGCAGCTCAAGGATGCACACTCCCAGCAGACTTAGGTAAACTGAGTTGGGAGCGACAAAGCTCTGCAGAGTTTACAAGAAACTCCTCAGTCTTCTAACACTGCAAATACTGACATGGTTGTAAGGTTAAAGCTCTATTTTGAAGCAAAGCATTTCATAAGGCACATTTTCTCTACCACACTTTTTCCTTGATGTACACTTTAAGAGACATTTTTAGAGCAGGGTTTTCACTTCTTTACACTTTTTGGAAAAACATGTAGACAACATAAATCTTTTAGGGGAAAATGTTATGTGCAAAAAAGTCTTCTGCCATTACAGTTTTTCTTTTATTTGCCACATTTTGTTAATCATTTCAAAGTAATGAATAACTAGATAACACAAATACATTAAGTGTAACTAAAGATCAGACTTGCATGCACCTGGTCATTTAGTTTGACTCAAAACAACGGGTGATTTTAAAGACAGAGAGCCATGCATCACATTCCTGTAGTCGGAAATTTCTATATAAAATTTATTTTAAACCAGCAAAATTAAAAAGCACTCAAAAGAAGAGTCTTATTCTTCTGTTCAAATTTACTGAAAAAAATAAATTTCGGAATATTAATATATATCAATGTGTTCTTTCTAATTTAAAAAATATATATAAAAAATCCTGGTCTACTAGAATTAGAAAATTATTATTCTAAACCCTAATCCTAATCAGCTTAACCTGAACTACCTGCGATCTCCTTGATTAGTTCCAGCCAATCAACTTAGGACCGCTCCCAGAAACATGATAAATGGCACCATCATATTTTTACTAAAAACCTTTTTTAAGTCAAATTTGGGGAATAGCTGACTGTAAACGGGAGGAATGATAGTCGGAAGACCAAGAGTCAAAGCAGAGTTCCGACTTGTTTAGATGAGAATTACAGTATGCTGTTATAACTACATAATTGAAGCCCAACACTACAGACAACTGAGAAATGTGGAAAAAGAAAACTGACATTCACACAATGCTCATTTGATAACAAGGGGCCCAAAGTGTGCCAAGAAAATATCCCGCAGACCACACCTAGCATCAGCCTCAATGGTTATTACAAGGTAGGATGGATGGATCCATGCTTTAATATTGTTGACACCAAATTCTGATGCTACAATCAAGAGTCATTAGAGTGGCAAAGTTTTTCCAATCTTCTATATTCAAATTTTCATGAGCCCAACAAATTGTAGTTTCAGTTTCCTGTTCTTACCAGATGGAAGTGGCACCCGGGGTTCCGCTCCTCAGGGTTCGACATGTTGTGAGTTCAGAGGTGCTCTTCTGAAATCTCGGTTGTAATGATTGGTTGTTAGGGTTACTTTTGCCTTTCTACCATCTCAAACCAGTCTGGACATTCTCCTCTGACATTTGGTATTAACAAGGCATTTGGGTCCACACAACTATTGCTCAATGGATATTTTTCTTTTTTTGGACCTTTTTCTATTAAACCCTAGAAATGGTTGTGCGTGGTTCTGCAGTTTCTAAAAAATACTCCATCCTGCCCATCGGCACCAACAACTATAACACATTTAAAGTCACTTAAATCACCTTTGTTCTCCATTCTCTCTCCATGCTGTGTTTGATCTACAGCAAATCGTCTTAATCATGTCTACATGCCTAAATGCATAAAGTTGCTGCCATGTGATTGGCTGCTTAGAAATTAAGTTTTAACGAGCAGTTGGACAGGTGTACCCACAGTAACAACATGCCTGGTGACTGTATCTGACTCTTTCTGCAATTGATCTCAAGAATACAAGAATTGCTTTAAAACTATACTATCATTGAGAAACACCTGTATGTTTTAATTTTGCAATTAAATTTTGCTGCAATAAGCACAAATACAGATACCAAAACCAGATACAATGTCATAAAATTTCACCTGTAACAGACAATAACTCCAAAGCACCCATCATTTACAGAGTTGTGAATCAGCAGTCTTTGAGGCCCCTTCCAGTCGCTGGTTTGCAGCATATGCTTTTGGTTACCTGCACACTTAATGTGGCAGCTGATGTGCACTGAAATTAGCATACTATCTCCTGTAAACACTCACAGGGTCATTACAAGTCTGCTTGGGGACCATTCCAGTGTCAGTTTTACTTTAAGCAGACACTTCTCCCTTCAAGCTGATGTGCTGCCTACACATAATTTTATCAATAAGTATGCAGGTATTTAGCTTGAAAGTTTTATAGTTATTTGCAAGATTCCTGTCTTGCTTGAAGGATCCACAATGGTTTAGCAGTGGTGTAAGCATGCTGTAGAAAAAGTTTACTCTCCCATAATTCATTAGAGAGAGTACTTCAGGGTAAATTATGTAGCAATTAATCATCTACATCAACCCATCATGATGCTTCTATAAACCCTATTAGTAGATATAATAGAGCAGTGTTGCGGTGCAACTTTAATTCATATTCTGTCATTTAATCAGCATAGGTGTTTTTATTTTACCTACAGTAAGGAGGACTGAATATAAATAGAATGTATTTAATTCAATGTTGAAATGGTAAGAATAGAGCAAAAATGTTTAGAAAACAAGATTTTCTTGAATAAACAGAAAATAACTGTATAAAAATAATCAAAAAGTATCTATTTATCCCCCTGTGTCTCTATAGGTTTTTGTCACCTTAAATCCCCAGTCAGCCTCCACAAAAGGTATCTCACACTTAAGCCTGGTTCTGTTGGAGGCTTCTTCCTGTTTAATGGAAGTTTTTCTCTCCACCTATGCTGCATGCTGGCTCGGTGAGAGGGATGGCTGTAGAGACAATGACTTAATTCAAGCAAATATCTAATGTCGCCACATGCTCATCCAGGAGAGCAAATTCTGCAAAGACCCGACGCAATCAACTGAGTTTCCTTAGATAGAAAAGAAAAAAAACTTTTTACCAATCTGTCTGTATGATGGCCTAGTGGTTAGAGCCGTGTGCTTGTGCTTTGTGAAGGTTACAAGTACCTAGTTCGATCCCCCCCTCAACTCTGTGTTCCTGAGCAAAACCCTTAACCCCACCCTGCTCCCCGGGTGCCACACAATGGCAGCCCACTGCTCCCCAAAGGGGATGCATCAAAATGCAGAGAGTGAATTTCCCCAATGTGGGACAATAAGGGGATTTACATTACAGTATGTGATTGAGTTGTCTCTGTAAAGTGCCTAGAGATGACAGGTGTTGTGAATTAGTGCTTTATAAATAAACTGAACTGAATTGCATTGACCAGGTATTACTTGAAATATTCAAGTAATATAAACTATTATGTTAAAAATGCAGATTTATAACTCTACAAACCAAGTAATTGCAATTAAATGATGTGAAAAGATTCAACTTGAGCCAATGAGGTGCGTCTTTCTACCAAAGGTGGATTTCATATCTTTGAACTGTGAATAGGAACGTTTCCTAGAATTGTGGCTTCAATAGCATTAAATCGTTTTAGATTCATGGTCAAAGCTTTTCTTTAATTACTTTAAAATGCCAGGTATGTAATTTAATCAAAATAGCAAAGAAGACACAGTTGATGACAATCAAAATTATTTTAGCTTATTCTGACAGATGTGTTACATGATAACATTGACAAATCAAAGCTGCAGTTTTACAATAAGTGAGGTAAGTTAAACCTCTTAATGTTACCAAGTTACCTGCTTAGATATAGAAGCTACTTTATTATATGTTGTTGGTCACCAGTGGCCTCATTTAGATGAAAATGCAGCAAAGAAGCTATTTAGCAAAAGATTCAGACTAAACTAAAGGCTGTAAATATTTACTGCCGGTTGAATCTGCTTAGTAGCATATTTAGTTCAACAAAGTTTCTTAACACATAATTGGGAAACAGATAAAGGTCAAACGCTACATCATGTAAAAATGACACAAGTTTTTATTCTTTGCATTTTATCACCAGAGCACTTTGTTTTTGTTGACAACATTTGAACCTCTGCCATTTCTCACCCAAATGACTCTGTCAAAACAGCTCAATGAGGCCAGATTCAGCCTTGTATTTTACTAAAATTCCTGGTGTTAAAATAAGCCCTTTGTCACTTCATTTAAGGTCATTTTTCTCAATGTAGAGAATTTATTTTGTGTCTATCTAACCTATTGAGACCATTAATCATAAAACCTGTGAAACATCTTTTGAATATTTGATGAGGGACCTATTAGTGACAGAGAAGCCTGTTTTGTTTAAAGGAAGCAGCAGCAGAATAAAAATGAGATAAGTCTTTGTTGTTAAAGTGACTTGGAAGAATATATAATAATGTTAAACTATATATTAATATGACAGATTTGCTTCAGTTTGAAGGTTGTTACTTGACTCCATTTTCCTCCTCACACATTCATATCCAAATTGACCACCGATCTGTGTGGAGGTTCATGAAAGGAATGTTTGTTTGTTACACAACTAGATTCACCAGTATTATTGTTTGATAAAAACAATGATAATGGTTAAATATATTACTTTTCTTAATTTCACAGTTTATCAAATGACGCCACTGGTTTACAGCTTTCATAGCAAATGGTTTGCAGTTGGAATTTGAGTTATTTTTTCTCTACCTGGTAGTTGTTTCTATTCTTTGTGCTATCTTTAGTTCATGTGTATTTTGTTTATTTTACTATCTGAGTATGAATTTAATTTATCTGCTTATCCCTTTGATGTAGCAGACCAAAGCTTCTAAAAACATTACTCTGAGTTCCTAAAATAGGTTCAAGTTTTGGTTAACTTACCAGCAGTTGAGTCAGATAAACACTCTCTTCTGTTTTCTCAAATCCTTTTTTAAATGTTTGTGTTGATTTGTTTTGTTATGAATACTCTGAATACTTTGTTTATGTTGTCTAAATCCAGTATATGTAAGTTAAGTCTTTGTGTTTTGGTTATGTAGGTTATTTTGTGCCAATTGCTTAACTGCTCTAAACTGCCTATGGACCCCTCTTTGACTATGTTTTTAATTATACAATGTGTTTATGTTATAGTCCCACTCATTCCTTGGTTAGGGGCTGGAAGGCTTGAACAGATAGCAGAAGTTTCTTCCCTTTGTTTCACTAGAAATCTCGTCCTGATATAGGCAGTAAGTAAAAAGCAACTGCATTTTATTATGTCGAATGATGCCATAAATCATGAAACCACATTATGACCAGCCTTTAGTCCCCACATGGCCTGCAGAGAAGGTTAGTTAAAATACCAAAAACTTTCCTGCATAGATGCCAAGATTCTGGTTCTGTTTATGTTCCTTTTTGAATTTCCATTGGTTTTATTTCCATTTTGTGTTATAGTTGTTTTTTGGTTGTATTTGAGTTCTTATTTATTTCTTGTTTATCCTCTTGCCGTCTTGTGTCAGTCTCTCTCTCCAACTGTAGCCTTGTTTTTGTTCAGTCTGCCTTATATACACCTCCCCTCAGTTAGTGTTTGCTGGTTCTTTGGTTTATGTGTTTCTTTATTTTGATTTTGACTTCTGTTTCCTTTGGATCAACATTAAATTTACAAGAAATCACATCAGTTTCCTTCTCTGCAATCGGGGACTATATAGTAACTATATATATATATATATATATATATAAAGACTATATAGGACTATATATTGGGACCATATAACACTTCTCTGCTAAAATCCTCTGCGCAAACTGACAATAGATAGCAAACAACTACACACACGCACTCATACAGGACTGTCTCAAAAATTAAAATATTGTGATAAAGTTCTTTATTTTCTGTAATGCAATTAAAAATCATGAAATGTCATACATTCTGGATTCATTACAAATCAACTGAAATATCACAAGCCTTTTATTGTTTTAATATCGCTGATTATAGCTTACAGCTTAAGAAACCCAAATATCCTGTCTCAAAATATTAGAATATCGTGAAAAAGTATACTAACTAATCACTTGAATCATCTAATTAACTCGAAACACCTGCAAGGGTTTCCTGAGCCTTGAAAAACACTCAGCTTGGTTCAGT